>NC_072001.2:77620494-77923524 GCF_028885655.2 Pongo abelii | reverse complement strand
ACATAGTAAGTATTTTATATACTCCTGTTGAATGAGCAAGGGAGTGAATGAATGAACAAAAGCCATTAAACATTGTGAGAATGTAAGATTAATACAGTTTTGTTGTTAGCAATAGCCTCTTTTTAAAGGCCAGCATTGTGTCAGTTGGATAGTTAGTGGCTGACCCCTGTCCTTAAGCACACAGCCCCCTTTCCTAGCCTCTGATAACTCATTAAAATGCAGTCCTGCAAAGGGGTAGCTGTTTGCTAATGATCTCAGTTTCATCATTCTTACCACTATTATAATTTTGAGACTTGGCTTTTTTGTGTATTTCAGGGCAGGTGACATTACGGAGTTAAAAATTCTGGAGATACCAGGACCTGGAGACAACCAACATTTTGGAGACCTTCATCAAACAGAATTAGGCCCCTCTGGTGCTGGCTGCCAAGTGGGCATCAATCAGAATGGCACAGGCAAGTTGGTCAAGAAGCCAGCCTCTTCCAGCAGTGCGCCTCAGAATATCCCTAAGAGGACAGATGTGAAGAGCCAGGATGTTGCCATTTCCCCGCAGCAGCAACAGTGCTCAAAGAGCTATGTCGACAGGCACATGGAATCCTTGAGTCAGTCCAAAAGTTTCCGTCGTCGGCACAACTCCTGTAAGTAGGGTCAAGTTGATGTTTCTTCTCAGTCTGGTGTTTCAGGGCTATAAGCCATAAGCTCTGCTGCTCTTTAAACAAATCCTTTGTTATTCCAATAAAATGGGTGCTGGCTGAGCGTCACAGAAATACAACATGGTTCTCTTCCTCCAGGCCTAATTCCTCAAGATGTTAAGGGAAAGGAAATAAGCTGTTAGGGATGCCTGTGAGCTTCCTGCCCTCTCTTACCACTTCTTCAGGAAAAGTCTGCCCAAAGTTTACTGAGACTAACAGTGATGCTTTAAATCCAGTAACTACTGGGCGTGGTGGCACGCATCTATAGTCCCAGCTACTTGAGAGATTGAGGCACGAGGATTGTTTGAGCCCAGGAGTTCAAGGCTAATCTGGGCAAAATAGTGAGATTCTATCTCTAAAAAAGAAAAAAAAAAACAAACACCTTAAATCCTGTTACTGATGTTGGTAGTAGTGTCTGAGTTGAACCTGCACTTGGGCTGTTTCAGAGGATTCTTGAGTAACTTCTCTTCCTGTGATTTGAGTCTCATCCTCAGAAGAGAGGAGGGGACTGATCCAAACATCTCTGTGATCTTTGATTTTCTAGCAGACAATTTTTAATTTGCTGTATTTGTTCCTACTGACACACCAAGAAGAATGTGCATTGGTCTCTGTTGCTGCCCAGTTTTGTTTGATACTAACACATTATTAAATGCCATTTGCTGATTATAAAACCATAGTTGTGACCAGGCACGGTGGCTCACACCTGTAATCCTAGCACTTTGGGAGGCTGAGGCGGGCAGATCACCTGAGGTCAGGCGTTCGAGGCCAGCCTGGCCAACATGTTGAAACCTCGTCTCTGCTAAAAATACAAAAATTAGCCGGGCATGGAGGCGCATGCCTGTAATTCCAGCTACTTTGGAGGCTGAGGCAGGAGAATCCCTTGAACCCAGGAGGCAGAGGTTGCAGTGAGCTGATATTGTGCCACTCCAGCCTGGGTGATAGAGCGAGACTCTGTCTCAAAAATAAAATAAATAATATAAAATAAAACCATAGTTGTGTTGGTGGTATGATGGTGAGCATAGCTGCCTTCCAAAACCATAGTTAATTCACTAGAACTGTTCTTCTCCAACATATTTACTAGAATAATGTTATGATAGCGAATCATAACATTCACTGGATTCTGTTATGCTCCTTAAATTAATGTGAATGTTGTTTTAAAAAATTACTTCCAAATGGCAAACTATTCTTATTTTACTTAGATGGATTTGTACTCAGAGATGGTAGCAGAATGTATTAGAAATTTTAAGTGAGAGGCTGGGTGCAAGTGGCTCACACCTGTAATCTCAGCACTTCAGGAGGCTGAGGCAGGTGGATCGCTTGAGCCCAGGAGTTCGAGACCAGCCTGAGCAACATGGCAAAACCCCATCTCTACAAAAAAAAATACAAAAAAATTAGCTGGGCATGGCAGCGTGCACCTGTGGTCCCAGCTACTCAGGAGGCTGAGGTGGAAGGATGGCTTGAGCCAGGGAGGCGGAGGTTGTGATTAGCCGAGATCATGCCACTGCACTTCAGCCTGGGTGACAGAGTGAGACTGTCTCAAAACGAACAACCAAAAGAAATTTTAAATGAGTATTCATTAACTCATTTAAAATTATAAGCTAGAGTCATGCTATGGCAATACCTTCTAAAAGGCACAATTTAGAGTGAGCTAGGTCTCTCTAGACCCCACTCAGAAAGTTTATTACATAAAATTCCGGATACTTCTTGCTACCGTTGTTGCTCCTCACACTGTGGTCCTGGTGGCAATGTAGTAAGGTTTTAGTGTGCTGGGTGAATTCTATTAATAGCTTGTGGTGTGACACCTGTGTCAGGGGCCAACATTTTAAGTTTTGGAGATGCCTGATTCAAGTGAATAAACAACTAAATTAAAACTAATTTTTTTTTTTTTTTTTTGAGATGGAGCCTTGCTCTGTTGCCTGGGCTGGAGTGCAATAGTGTGATCTCGGCTCACTGCAGCCTCCACCTCCCGTGTTCAGGTGATTCTCCTGCCTCAGCCTCCCTAGGAGCTGGTACTACAGGCACTTGCTGCCATGCCCGGCTAATTTTTTTTTTTTTTTTTTTTTTTTTTGAGACAGAGTTTCGCTCTTGTTGCCCAGGCTGGAGTGCAATGGCGTGATCTCGGCTCACCGCAACCTCCGCCTCCTGGGTTCAAAAGATTCTCCTGCCTCAGCCTCCCGAGTAGCTGAGATTACAGGCATGCACCACCACGTCTGGCTAATTTTGTATTTTTCGTAGAGACGGGGCTCCATGTTGGTCAGGTTGGTCTCAAACTCCCGACCTCAGGTGGTCTGCCCACCTCGGCCTCCCAAAGTGTTGAGATTACAGGCATGAGCCACCGCGCCCGGCTAATTTTTGTATTTTTATTAGAGATGGGATATTGCCATGTTGCCCAAGCTGATTTCGAACTCCTGACCTCAGGTGATCTGCCTGCCTTGGCCTCCCAAAGTGCTGGGATTACAGGCGTGAGCCACTGCGCCTGGCCTAAAAAAAATGTTTTAATGTATGTAATGTACAGTTTCAAGGTAGTTTCCTTTGGTGCATATGAAACAACTATCTGAAATGACGATGTTTGCAAATATGAGACTGAAATTCAGTTGACTTCTGTATCCTTAGAAAAACTGTAGAATGCTTGGATAGAAAATGATTCTTTCCATTTAGACTTTAACCTTTTCTTTCTTTCTTTCTTTCTTTCTTTCATTTTTGAGATAGGGTCTTGCTTTGTCACTCAGGTTGGAATGCAGTGATACGATCACAGCTCACTACAGCCTTGAACTCCTGGGCTCAAATGATCCTCCCACCTCAGCCTCCTGAGTAGCTGGGACTATAGGTGTGTGCCACCATGCCTGGCTAGTTTTTTTACTTTTAGTAGAGACAAGGTCTCACTATGTTGCCCTGTCTGAAAATCTTTTTTCTTTTACCAGAAATTGTTGATTTGTTAGAAGTTCAAATAGGCAGTTTATAATCTTCCGTGCACTTGAAGATGACCCTTATTAGCAATTCATATTATTTTTTACCTACATATTTTTCCCCGTTATTAACATCTTACATTGGTATGGTATATTTGTTATAATTATTGAACCAATGTTGATGCATTATCGTTAAACAAAGTCCATATTTTATTCAGATTGCCTTAGTTTTTACCTGGATGCCCTTGTTCCAGGATCCTGTGCAGCATATCACATCATATTTGGTAGTCATTTCTCTGCTTGGCTGTTACAGTTTCTCAGACCTTCCTTGTTTTTGGTGACCTAGACATTTTGATGAATACTGGTCAGGTATTTTGTAGAGTGTCTCTCAGTTGGTACTTGATGTTTTTCTCATGATTAGACTGGGGTTATATGTTTGGGGGTGGAAGACAACAGAGGTAAAGTACCATTTTCATCACTTGGTGTCAAGTGTATATATTATCACCATGGTTTATAACTTTTGATGTTCACCTTGATCACCTGGCTAAAGTAGGATATATCCAGTTTCTCCTCTGTAAAGTGACTCTTTCTTCCCCTTTATGTATGTACTCTTTGGAAGGAAATCACTATGTGCAGCCCACACCCAGGGAGTGAGAAGTTATGTTCCCTCTCCTTGAGGACACAGCATCTTCAGACATTACTTGGAATTCTTTTATGCCAGAGATTCTCTCTTCTCCCCCATTTGTTTATTTATTCAGTCATTTATTTATATCAGCATGTACTCATGGGTATTTATTTTATTTTATTTTATTTATTTATTTATTTATTTTTTATTTATGAAGTATTTATTGATCATTCTTGGGTGTTTCTCGGAGACGGGGATATGGCAGGGTCATAGGATAATAGTGGAGAGAAGGTCAGGAGATAAACACATGAACAAAGGTCTCTGGTTTTCCTAGGCAGAGGACCCTGCGGCCTTCTGCAGTGTTTGTGCCCCTGGGTACTTGAGATTACGGAGTGGTGATGACTCTTAAAGAGCATGCTGCCTTCAAGCATCTGTTTAACAAAGCACATCTTGCACTGCCCTTAATCCATTTAACCCTGAGTTGACACAGCACATGTTTCAGAGAGCACCGGGCTGGGGGAAAGGCCATAGATCAACAGCATCCCAAGGCAGAAGAATTTCTCCCAGTCAGAACAAAATGGAGTCTCCTATGCCCACCTCTTTCTACACAGACACAGCAACAATCTGATCTCTCCTTCCTTTCCCCACACTTCCCCCCCCTTCTTTTCAACAAAACCGCCATCGTCCTCATGGCCCGCTCCCGATGGTCGCTGTCTCTTCGGAGCTGTTGGGTACACCTCCCAGACAGGGCGGCCGGGCAGAGGCGCTCCTCACCTCCCAGACGGGGCAGCCGGGCAGAGGCGCTCCTCACCTCCCAGACGGGGCGGCCGGGCAGAGGCGCTCCTCACCTCCCAGACGGGGCGGCCGGGCAGAGGCGCTCCTCACTTCCCAGACGTTGGGCGACTGGGCAGAGGCGCTCCTCACTTCCCAAACGGGGCAGCCGGGCAGAGGCGCTCCTCACATCCCAGACGATGGGCGGCCAGGCAGAGACGTTCCTCACTTCCTAACGGGATGGCAGCCGGGCAGAGGCGCTCCTCACTTCCCAGATGGGGTGGCCGGGCAGAGGGGCTCCTCACATCCCAGACGATGGGCGGCCGGGCAGAGACGTTCCTCACTTCCTAACGGGATGGCAGCCGGGCAGAGGCGCTCCTCACTTCCCAGATGGGGCGGCCGGGCAGAGGGGCTCCTCACATCCCAGACGATGGGCGGCTAGGCAGAGACGCTCCTCACTTCCTAGACAGGGTGGCGGCGGGGCAGAGGCTGTAATCTTAGCACTTGAAGAGGCCAAGGCAGGAGGCTGGTAGGTGGAGGTTGTAGCAAGCCGAGATCACGCCACTGCACTCCAGCCTGAGCACCATTGAGCATTGAGTGAGTGAGACTCCGTCTGCAATCCCAGCACCTCGGGAGGCCGAGGCAGGCGGATCACTCGAGGCCAGGAGCTGGAGACCAGCCCGGTCAACACGGCGAAACCCCGTCTCCACCAAAAATACAAAAACCATTCAGGCGTGGCGGCATGCGCCTGCAATCCCAGGCACTCGGCAGGTCGAGGCAGGAGAGTCACAGGAGCCCGAGGCAGGGAGGTTGCAGCGAGCCAAGATCACGGCAGTACAGTCCAGCTTCGGCAACAGAGGGAGACCGAAAAAAGAAGGAGAGGGAGACCGAAGAAAGGGGAGAGAGAGAGGGGGAGGGGGAGGGGGGGGAGGGGGAGGGGGAGGGGGAGGGGGGGAGAGGGAGCTCTTTTTTTACAAAGATGTGAAAGTCCGGAATTTATTTTATACTCTGGCTTATAATTCAATATTACTTTATTTTGGTACTCAAATTATTTCAGTTTTGGCTAGTCTCCAGTCTTTCACTTGGATCTCATGTCCCTTTGACATACTCCAGTCATTGTGGATTTTTTTTTTTTTTAGTACTTAGGTACTTTCTGACACTGAAAGATACTTACTACTACCACTACTACTACTACTGCTGCTGCTGCTGCTTCTCCTCCTCCTCCTCCTCCTCCTTCCTCCTCCCTCCACCCGCTCCCTCTCCCCCTCCCTCCTCCCCTTCCCTCCTCCCCCCTTCTCCTTTCTTCTTCACTAGGTATGCTCATTGCTCCTGGGTGTCACCCTTATAGCTGACAGCAAGAAAATATGTGTATATACTTCTCTGCAGAGTTCACAGAAAAGAAAATATATGTGTGTATATTTAACCAGTATATATATACATATTTAAATATTTCTATATGTAACTGTGTATATTGTACTATACTAAGTACTGATGTCTCCAACTTTAATCCATTACCACATGGATCCTTCTAGCCTTCTCCTTTTGCTTGTCTGTTACGTCTCACTCCAACAGTGAGAAACCTGTCTCCTATTGTCATTCATTCTTTACATAATTATTCAATTCCAGTATACATGTATAGTGGTATCAAAATTATTAACTCCTATCCCCATTCCTGTGGGAGACTATCAAATAGAATGTGGTGTTTACATACCGTTTCTTTTGCCTTTCATCTGACTCCATTCATTTCTAGAGTTATTTAGGTCTCCCATTTCCTTCATTGACTTGTTTCATATATTCTTAATACAGTTAATTTGTTTTATCACATTCTGCATTCCATCCTGGGATCTCCTAACCTCCTAAATGATTTTTAAAAATTTGCAAACACTAAGGCTCACTCTTTGTGCTGTAAAGTTCTGTGGGTTTTGACAAATACATAGCATCATGTATCTGTCATTACAGTATTAAACAGAATAGTTTCATTGTCCTAAACAATCTCTTGTGCCTTACCTGTTCAACTTCCCCCACTTCCCCCTGGCAACTACTGATCTTTTTATTATACCATCTCTGCAGTTTTGCATTTTTCCAGAATATCACATAATTAAAATCATACAGTATGTAGCCCTTTCAGACTGGCTTCTTTCACTTAGCAAGATGCATTTAAGATTCATTCATGTCGTTTTGTGGCTTGATAGGTCATTTCTTTAATTGACGGATAATGTTCCATTGTGTGGATGTATCAGTTTGTTTACCCATTCACCTATTGCAGGACATCTTGGTGGCTTCCAGGTTTTAGTTACTCTGCTTTTGCTGTTTTGTCAGTTTCCTTTTTCTAGATTGTTAACTGTACATAAATGAGGTAAAGAGATCATAGGGCAGTAAAATGTTACTATTTTTCAAGAAACTTATTTAGAATCCAGATTAGTTTGGAAAATGTTTGTGGCCTGGGAATTTGGCAATGAGATGTGGCTCAGAATAGGTTTGTGATAGAAGGTAGAGTTATAATTATTTTTCAACTCATTGAGCCCTGTAAGTAAAAAGGTCTGCCTTAGAATTTTCTCCAGTTTATGTACATTGATATTGAGACTAGTAGATTGATGAAGCTATAGAAATATAATCTGTCGGCTGGGTGTGGTGGTTTATGCCTGTAATCTTAACACTTTTGGAGGCTGGGACGGGCGGGTTGCCTGAGCTCAGGAGTTTGAGACCAGCCTAGGCAACATGGTGAAACCCCGTCTGTACACAAATACAAAAAATCAGCTGGGCGTGGTGGTGGGTGCCTGTAATGCCAGCTACTCAGGAGACTGAGACACAAGAATTGCCTGAACCTGGGAGTTGGAGGTTGCACTGAGCTGAGATTGTGCCACTGCCCTCCAGCCTGGGCAACAAAGCAAAACTCTGTCTCAAAAAAAAAAAAAAAAAAGAAAGAAAGAAAAGAAAGAAAGAAATATAATCTGTCTTCAGTTCTGGCTTTTAAGTGTTCTTTCAGGATTGCAATAAGGAGTTGAGGAATTTGTTGGTTTATAATAGTTAGCTAATCCAACACTGATGATTTAGCACAAGCAGATTTTAATCTCTTCTCTTGGGGTGGGAGTGGGTTTAAAGAATCATGTAAAGAATAGTTTTTCTGTGACCATTCAGAATGTTTGTCAAATAGACATAACATCAGTCCCAGGGAGCAGAGGGAAACCAAGCCTCGTTTAGGATGCAGCTCTGTGTATGGGTATAATTCATATTTATCAAATCCCAGTCACAGCTAAAAATGGTGACCATGAGGGGCAGATGAAAGGCATCCCTCTCTGAAATCTTAGTCTATGAACTTGAATAGTCATTGGTAACATGCAGTTGAATAAAAATTTAACAGGTAAGCTCTTTTGCCTGTAGAACATGAAAGTAGATAGCTGAGGCCGGGCACGGTGGCTGATGTTTCTAATCCTAGCACTTTGGGAGACTGAGGTGGGCAGATCACCTGAGGCCAGGAGTTCGAGACCAGCCTGGCCAACATGACGAAACCCCGTGTCTACTAAAAATACAAAAAATTAGCTGGGCCTGGTGGTGCATGCCTGTAATCCCAACTACTCGGGAGGCTGAGGCAGGAGAATTGCTTGAACCCGGGAGGTGGAGGCTGCAGTGAGCCAAGATCGTGCCATTGCACTCCAGCTTGGGCAACAAGAGTGAAACTCCATCTCAAAACAAACAAAGAAAGTAGATAGCTGGCCTTTAGCTCATTTATATTTTGAGAGAGGTGGTCCTATAGGCGTGACAGTGCCTCTGTTTAGCGCTGATTTCCCTTTTTCTCTTTGTTACTGGAGGTGGAGAGAAATGAGGAATGGAATTGAACCTTTTAAATGGAAAGATGGTCGATATTATCTTGTTGCAGTATGGTTGGGCTTTAACGGTCTGTTCATTTTAACAGTCATCCCACCACCTGAGGCAGGAAGTGAATTTTGCCAAGTTTTCATGGTTCTACTGAGGTTTTCTTGACTTTTAAACTTCCTTGGATGTGCTTCATATATCTAATAGGCTTGAAAACCCAGGGCCTAGAATTTGAGAGTTGAGAAGAAGGTCCCATATATTCTCAGGCACCTTCTTATGATGCCTGTTTAATCTGGCAGTAAAACATTTGTAGTTTAACATTCAGGTACCCTTTAGTGTGATAAGTGCAGGACAAAGTTCCCCCTTATAGTGTGTGTGTGACAAAAACCAATAAATAAGTGGCACTGAGGGTTACACAACAATGGGTTTGTTACAAGTTGTCCTGGCCAAAGGGCCTCTGTGCCAAAGGCTGGCAGAAAAATGGCACAGGAAGGCAGCCAGCCTGCAGTACTTGCATGGCCCTTGTAATTGAAAGGTAAAGAAATCTGGGAAGACTGTTTATCTTTTCCAAGGGAAGTGCTTTTCTCTCACAGTGGCCAAAGGCCAGTTTAATGCAGAGCAAGGCTCTTTGGGCTGAGTAAGCCAAGTACTGAGACAGCTTATTCACTCAGGACTTCCTAATATTTGTATTAAAGTATGAGGAAAGGGAAGAATAAGAGACAACTGAGCACATTAGCCTGCCTTGCATTTATTTCATATTTTCTTATCTTTCTCTTACTGACCTGTGATGTCAGTATTTCCTCTTGGGAAATATTTTTCACACTCTGCTTTCCTGACAGTGTTTAGAACATAGCTAGTCCTTA
This sequence comes from Pongo abelii, assembly GCF_028885655.2. Lineage (NCBI taxonomy): Eukaryota > Metazoa > Chordata > Mammalia > Primates > Hominidae > Pongo > Pongo abelii. The sequence goes on along the minus strand of NC_072001.2, from coordinate 77,913,857 downwards.
GTGTCTATGTCTCAAATGAATGAATCAACTCTGCATTTAGAGGAGTACAGGAAAACACCTGAAACCTTCTTCATACATCATCTCTGGGTTTTGTTGTAAGTTATGTTTGTAGAGTCCTACAGTTGAGCCAGAAAATGGTGACCAGTGCCCAGCATCATTAAGGCAGAATTAAGGCATCTCCCACTGTGGACCCTGTTAGTCTTTATAGTGGGGCACTTTGTCAACATTCTGTGAACAAACTTTACAGCTAGTCATGTTTGTTTTCTTTACTTTTCTACTTTGCATTTCAATAGCTCCTCATCATGTGGCATGATATGAAGTGGGTACTATTTATTAGCTTTTTTTTTTTTTTTTTGAAACTGAGCAAAAGTTTTCTTTCTATGCTGCACTCTCTCCTCCCAAATAAAAGTTGAGTATCTCTTAACACAAAATGCTTGGGACCAGAAGTGTTTCAGATTTTGGATTTTTTTAAAAGGATTTTGGAGTATTTCTGGAATACCTACCAGTTGAGCATCCCTAATCCAGAAATCCAAAATGCTCCAATCAGCATTTTCTTTGAACATCACGTTGGCGCTCAGAAATTTTTGGATTTTGGATGTTTGGATTAGGGATGCTCAGCTTGTGCTTTTGAACATTCATATTGGTGTTCAGTGGTTAGCGCACTGCTTAGGGCTAGCAAATACTGGGCTAGTGATTAGAAAAGCAACTCATGCTTTTCTTTTTCTTTTATGTTTTATTATTTATTTATTTATTTATTTTTTGAGACAGAGTCTTGCTCTGTCACCCAGGCTGGAGTGCAATGGCGTGATCTTGGCTCACTGCAACCTCTGCCTCCGGCTTCAAGTGATTCTCCTGCCTCAGCCTCTGGAGTAGCTGGGATTACAGGTGCCTGCCACCACACCTGGCTAATTTTTGTATTTTCAGTAGAGATAGGGTTTCGCCATGTTGGCCAGGTTGGTCTCGAACTCCTGACCTCAGGTGAGCCACCGCGCCAGGCCAGCTCGTGCTTTTTAAACTTTAGTTCCAGGATAACTGGCCTTCTACCAGTGTCATTTGGGAAGTCTGACCTGTCTTCAGAGTATTTGGGTCTTTGGATTCTAGATTCTTTCCTGTTTTCTCCTATAACTGTTTTTGTGCCTCTACATGTTCCTCTTTAGCAGTGTCTGAGCTTTATTCTTGGTTACCTGGTTTCAGGAGCTTTGGGTTTTATCTGAATGGGAGTGATTTCCCATTTTGCTTCCTTAACCCTGTCTTCTCCTTCATTGATCAACTGCTTATTTTCATCAGTCATTGTAATAGTTCCAGGATAGTTCATTTTCAGTTCATATTGGACATGACTGAAGTTTTTCCACTGAAGCCCTTGCTTTGTAACTCTTTTATATTATATTATTGTTAACAACTTTATCTTCCTGGCCTTTTCGTCATGTAACAAAGTTGGCATGATTTTTATTGCTTTTTCTTGTAGTTAATCTCAAGTTGCCCTTTTTTTATAACCTCTTTTTAGACTTCTAACTTTTGATTGGCTAGTGTTTGCTTTTTAAAAAAAAAAATCTCTCTCTCTCTCTCTCTCTCTCTCTCTCTCTCTCTATATATATATATTGCTGTTTTTATTTCTTAATTCAGCAGAGTTTTGTGTACTTACGCTGAACCGGGCATAGTGTTGGGTGACAGGTGTGAATGACATCATTCCTGCCCTCTGTTGGCTTATAAACTCCTTGGGAAGTTAGAGCAAGAACACAGATTAACTACAGAACAAAGTAGGCAATGTAGCATAAGTGCTAGGTCAGTGGTACCCACACTGTTGTAAGTGGTCAGATGGGAGTGATTTTTTTAGCAAGGGTAATCAAAGGGTAATCAAAGATAGTGTGTTTGGGCCGAGTCTGTAATAGCAAAAATGAGAAATAACTTAAAAGTTAATCAGCAGGTATGATCTATGTGCTGTATATCAATATGGTATGATCTATGATTTATGCAGCCATAAAAAGTAAGATACAGTATTTGAAGAATTTTTTCATGAAACTCAAGGATGCTCCTAAGCGAGAAAGCAGGATACAAAACTTTATAAGATGGATGCAAATTTTTTACTAAAAGAAAATTAAAATATTATGTGAATATTTAGAATTTTCTGCATATTTTGTGCATTATCTGGTATCAACATCTGTTAACAAACATTATTTTTAAAAAGGAATACTCATTTCCTATTACCTTTGAATTATTTATTTGACCATTGTGCTGTACTGAATTGTTTTTCATTTTTGCATTGTGTGTACATTTTTTCTTTTTCTTTTTTTTTTTTTTTTTTGAGACAGAGTCTCGCCCTGTCGCCCAGGCTGGAGTGCAGTGGCGCTATCTTGGCTCACTGCAAGCTCCACCTCCCGGGTTCAAGCGATTCTCGTGCCTCAGCCTCCCGAGTAGCTGGGATTACAGGTGTGTGCCACCATGCCCAGTGCTGGTCTCGAACTTCTGACCTCAGGTAATCTGCCTGCCTCGGCCTCCCAAAGTGCTAGGATTACAGGTGTGAGTCACCACCCCTGGCCGTGTATACATTTTCTAGACATTATCCTCTGTGTTCTTTTCACTTTGCCTAGACCATGACTGTGCGCCAATAAAACTTTATTTATAAAAACAGGCAGTGGGTTGGATTTGGCCCATGAGCTATAGTTTGCAGAGTTTTGATGTAGAGTATATACTTAGGGTGAAGTTAATTCATAATAGTTAATGTGGATTCATGTTTGGAATGACCTTCTTGATACTTTATAATTTGGGAGACCATCTTCATAGATTTAATTAATTTTTGACAACCTCATTCTAGCTAAAGAAGGCCTGTAAGAGGAATAGGGAAAGTGTTCTGCCATTTTCTTGTTTACTTATGATTACATTAGTATTATTGTTATTTAACGTATGGTTTCTTTACAGGTATCTTTTTAAGCCACGTACTCATTTTTGTATGCTTTAGTTAAAAATTGGCATGGTTGTAGAGTGTGAATGCACTTAATGCCACTGAACTGTACACTTAAAAATGGTTAAAATGGTAAATTTTATGTAAAGTATATTTTACTGCAATTTTAAAAAATTGATGTATACCCACTTGCCTGGTTAGACTTCTTGTTATGGAATGTCACATTTTCCTCAGATATCTCAAATACGGGCAGCAATTGGCTGGCATGGAACTTCATAAGGGTCCTAGTTTTCATCAGTACATTAAAATTCATAAAGTTTAATTTCTACTGTTTTTAGTTAAAAAATAAATAGAATATTCCATATCTTCTTTCTACATCCTGGTGAATCATTCTGTCCACCCCTGGGGAAACACATACCCACTGAAGAGTGACCACTGGGCAAGAGACCTATTTCTAATAGGATGTTTTGATTTAATATTGAGGCAGTACGTTGATAATCCTTATTCTCTTGTTCTTCCCTTGTCTGTGTATATTGCTAATGATGTTATCCTGACCTTGTATTTTCATACCCATTCTTTCTTCCTGATCCAGCTCTGCTTTTTCACCCACATATGTAAAATATATATGTATATATTTTCATATATATAAATATCAATATGTATGCATATATTTTCATATACATATATATATGTATGTGTGTGTGTGTGTGTGTGTGTGTTTTTTGGAGACGGAGTCTCACTCTGTCCCCAAGGCTGGAGTGCAGTGGTGCAATCTTGATCTCAGCTCACTGCAACCTCCACCTCCTGGGTTCAAGCGATTCTCATACCTCAGCCTTCCAAATAGCTGGGATTACAGGTGCACGCCACCATGCCTGGCTAGTTTTTGTATTTTTAGTAGAGACGGGGTTTCGCCGTGTTGGCCAGGCTGGTCATATACATATATATATTGCTCAGGCCGGAGTGCAAGTGGTGTGGACTGTGGCTCACTGCAGCCATGACCTCCTGGGCTCAAATGATCCTCCCATCTCAGCCTCCTGAGTAGTCTCATCCATATTTCTTTCTCTTTGTTTTATTTTATTTTTTTTTCTTTTGAGACAGAGTCTTGCTCTGTCACCAGGCTGGAGTGCAGTGGCGCGATCTCGGCTCACTGCAATCTCTGCCTCCTGGGTTCAAGCGATTCTCCTGCCTCAGCTTTCCAAGTAGCTGGGACTACATGCGCGCACCACCATGCCCAGCTAATTTTTGTATTTTTAGTAGAGACGGGGTTTCACCATGTTGGCCAGGATGGTCTTGATCTCCTGACCTCATGATCCACCCACCTCAGCCTCCCAAAGTGCTGGGATTACAGGCATGAGCCACCGCTCCCGGCTTTCTTTATTTTATTTTATTTTTTAGCCAGGATGTGTTCTCATCTGGTTTTTTTTTTTTTTTTATTTTTTTATAAAGACGGGGGTCCCACTATGTTGCCCAAGCTGGTCTCGAACTCCTGGGCTCAAGTAATCTGCCCATCTTGGCCTCCCAAAATGCTGAGATTTGGGCATGAGCCACTGTACCCAGCCCGTCTCATCCATATTTCTATGGCACTTTATATAAACTTCTAACTCTAATCACATCGTATTTTCATTATTTGCCTATATGTATATATTTCTATTATTTATTTATTTATTTTTTTGAGACGGTGTTTTGCTCTTGTTGCCCAGGCTGGAGTGGAATGACACAATCTTGGCTCACTGTAACCTCCGCTTCCTGGGTTCAAGCAATTCTTGCCCCAGCCTCCCATGTAGCTGGGATTACAGGCATGCGCCACCACACCTGGCTAATTTTTTGTATTTAGTAGAGATGGCATTTCACCATGTTGGTCAGGCTGGTCTCGAACTCCTGACCTCAGGTGATACACCCACCTCGGCCTCCCAAAGTGCTGGGATTACAGGCCTGAGCCACTGTGCCCAGCATATTTCTTCTCTCTCCTTGTTGAGCAGCATGTCTTGGTTGTATACTATCATCCTAGCACCTAGCTATGGCATAAGTGTGCTCTCACAGAGTGTTTCATCAAATTATTGGAATTAGAATTTAACCCAAACTGTGGCTAGCTTCATAGTGGTTCATCATCTAGCTGTCTATGGTGTCTCAACCACTCTGCCTTACCTTCATAATTTTGGTCAGCCTTGGTGTTTTGTTTTGTTTTTTAGAGACAGAGTCTCACTCTGTCACCCAGGCTGGAGTGCAGTGGCGCATCTCGGCGCACTGCAACTTCCGTCTCCTGGGTTCAGGCAATTCTCCTGCCTCAGCCTCCTGAGTAGCTGGGACTACAGGCGCATGCCACCATGCCCGGCTAATTTTTTGTATTTTTAGTAGAGACAAGGTTTCACCGTGTTAGCCAGGATGGTCTCGATCTCCTGACCTCGTGATCTGCCTGCCCAAAGTGCTGGGATTACAGGCATGAGCCCCTGCGCCTGGCCTTGTTTTTTTTTTTGTTTTTTTTTTTTGGGGACCTAAATTGCATCTTCACTGCCATCACCACTTTTTCCACACCAGTACATGGCATTAGGACTACTTGGGCATAAATTATATTTGCATAGTGTATACCTTTCAGAATAATTATTGTAATTGATCTTGCTGATATTAATTTGTTAATGCTAGAAACTCTACTGGAGATAACCACAGTGAGCATTCTATATACAGGAAGTTAAGACCCTGAGAAGTTAGATGATGGTATAAGATTATATAATATTTTGGTGAGAGAACTAGATCCTAGCTCTCCAAACTCTTGGTCCTTTGGGTTGAAGGAGGTTGCAGTGAGAAGAGTTAGGGCAGCATAGTTGGTTTAGTATATGTGAGGGGCTTTGCTTGGGATCATTCTAACCTTGACTTGAGTGTTTTCAGTAATTGAAGAGCCCAGTCTTTCAGAAGGAAGTACATTCCATTTATTTAGACTGTGATAGAGGTTCAGTCTGGCATACCAGTCACCTGATCCACCTTTTCAGGGTAGTCAGATGGAGACCAGAGCTTGATTCTCTGGGGTTGGATGGTTTGGAGAATTCTGTGAGACCTTCTGCCTTGGCTGCTAGAGTAGTTGTTGACTGATGTGTAGTAGCCAAATAAGGTGTCAGAGACAGGGTGTGGCTGGCTACTCTGTTGTGGATGTGCATTAGTGTGGCCTCTACAGGATCAGTTCAGTAGGGACCCTGTCATTATTTGATGTTTCAGAAACTGCTTACCCAGAAGAGATAAAATTCTGAGAAAAGAGATCATGTTAACCGAAAGGTCTAAAGAAAGGTTTGTAAGTCAGAATAGCAATCTGTAGTGGTAGGTGTATACCTGGCTCAGAATGTAGAGTATCTTGAACAAACCAGGGATTCCCTGCTGCTGGGATCTAGCCTAAAACCAAATTAAAAATCAGAAGATTGCTTGCTGGGTAAGCATAGAATTAAGGACTAGCTGAATAGTATTTTCCTGCAAGCTTCAGGCTATAAGACCAGGCGTTCTTTTACTCTGGGGGTATTTCTCTCTTAAACAACTGCCAGACACTCAGACTCAAACTGAAGCAGGATATTTCCCTTCCCTGACCTATTCGCAGGACTCATGACAGGGGTGCCTCGTTTACTCCGCTCACTGCTCTCAACTCCTTGCAGAAGGGAGTGTGTGAGTGAATAAGGCAGGAACTGGAGTGCACAAGCACTGGAACTGGCTGTTTCAGTGCCAATGGGATCAAACTCCACTCAGACCCGCTGTGTTCTACCCATTGTGGGAGGGAATGCATATGTGAGCAAGTGCAGGAGCCAGAACGAGCACTTCTGGGCACCAGCAGGAGCGAACTCTGTGCAGGCCATGTGGCAGCATCTAAGTGGGGTGTCTGCAACTCCTGAAGCCCCAGAGGACGTATTATGGTGCTCTTTTAGCTCTGCCATCCACAGATGGCTTAAGTGTTAACAGCTCAGTGGGCCTGCAGCTACCCTCTGCCAGTGAGGGCAAAGGACCAGTGTGACAGCCTTTTGTATCTGCACTCATGGCTTCTGAGCTTTTGTCCAGTGTCCAGGAAAAATGAGGTCACATGAATGAATTAAAGGATGGTAAATGTGGGTGATTTTATTTTTATTTATGTGGGAAGGGGAGCTGAAAAGGGGACAGTCAGTGGTGGGTAGGTAATTTTCCCCTTAAGTCTGGCTGTCTCCAGCCGGATTCTTCTCCACAGTTACACAGTCAAGCTATACCTCTGAAGTCAAGCCGCTTCTCTCTGACATCCAGCGCTAGTCTCCAACATCCAGCTGTTTCTCATCTCTGCTGGCTGAGTCTGGGGTCTTTATAGGCACAGGATAGGGTGGGGGCAGAGCCATGGGTGGTTTAAGAAAAGACAACATTCTAGCGGGAAAACAGGGATATAAGTTCTCACTTTTGGCCACAATCTCAGGCTTTTCAGCTTCAAAGGTGGGGCTTCGCCAGGGACCTGCCTCTAGAATTTCTCTGCCTCCTGCCTCTGTCATTATATCAAAACCACCATGCTATATTCTTACTCTTCCTCTTGTTTGCTAATAGTAAGTTCTCAGAAAAGCTTTTGTCATTACCAGTTTCCTTATGAAGGGGATAACTGGTTAAGATTTCCAGGAGTATTGCTTATTTCATATTCATTAACAAGTTACTTGGGTAATATTTGTTGTTGTTGTTAGTGTGTGTGTGTGTGTGTGTGTGTGTGTTTTGAGACAGTCTTGCTCTGCTCTGTTGCCCAGGCTGGGGTGCAGTGTCGTGATCATGGCTCACTGCAACCTTGAACTCTTAGGCACAAGTGATCCTCCTGCCTCAGCCTCCCAATGTGGGATTATAGGCGTGAGCCACTGTGCCCAGATTGGGTGATGTTTGAAACCTATTATTGCACATGAGATTTGTTGTTTGTGCTACTTAATATGATTTTGCAATACCTGCCTTTACCATTTTCACATTGGTTCCTGTAACACTCTCCACAAATGACTAATGTATTTTCCACTTTCACTGAGCACTTTCTGTGGATACACTGACTTTAGTCCCTATTTTTTCTCCAGGGTCATCTAGTAGCAGGCACCCAAATCAGGCAACTCCAAAGAAAAGTGGTTTAAAGAATGGCCAGATGAAGAATAAAGATGATGAGTGCTTCGGGGATGATATTGAGGAGATCCCAGACACAGATTTTGATTTTGAAGGGAACCTGGCTCTTTTTGACAAGGCAGCTGTGTTTGAGGAGATTGATACCTATGAAAGGAGAAGTGGTACCCGTTCCCGGGGCATCCCAAATGAAAGGCCTACTCGGTACCGCCATGATGAGAACATCTTGGAGTCCGAGCCCATTGTCTACCGACGGATCACAGTGCCCCACAACGTGAGCAAGGAGTTCTGCACGGGTGAGTGGCACCAGGTCCCACATCCTGCTGGTTGCTGTTGCCTTTCTATTATGCTTGAAACAGAAAGACCCGGCTTCTGAGTCAGAATCTCACACTAGGAATTAATTTAAGTGGCTTGGTGGCTGGCCCAGTATTATTGTCTTTTGGGGATTGCAGCCAATAACAGCATTCTGCCATGGTGGAGGGGTAATTTCTCTTGATGTCTATGTATATCCTGTATCTGGCAGGATATGGCCTGCTACTTATTTATATGTTGTGAGTAACAACTAAAGGCAAAGGGCCTGCTATGTAGATTCAGATATTCAGATCTATTTTCACTTTGGCTTCTCTATTACTGCCCATACATTTCACCAGACTTCAACTCTATTTTACTAATTATTTGTTGTTGCAAAAAAACAGTTGAAGATGGATGATTGGAATCATTGGCTAAAAATAGAGTTTTAATAAATTACATTTCTTTACTATGCTGTTCTTATCTCCTGTTAGCCCAGGACATTGAAAGTTGGCTAATTTCATGTAACAGTGTAGTGCCTTATGTAGGTCATTGTAGATGATAATCTAGTTGTATTACCTCAGTGATTATTGTTTCTTTTTTTAGCATTAGAACCTTTTCTTCAAACCTATGGCATATAAAACAGATTAAAGCAGCTGTGAGAGAGGTAGTTCATCACATCCCTGTCCCATCCCTTCCTCCCAAACCACATTACTAACTGGGCTTCTTGGAATATGGTTTGAAAACCATTGTTATTGAATGATCCTAAGAGCTAAAGGGGAAGTCATAATCATTTTAGTAAGTAGAGAAGGAATTGAGTATAATATTTTTATTTTGGTTTGAAGTTTGGAATATAAGGAATATATATCTTGAATGCTGGTAGCTGCTATAAGGAGAACTGTGGATGCAGCTAATTGCATTTGGAGGAAAGTCAGACATGGCTTTTTTTATAGATAATAGTAGGACTCTGTTGTATTTGGTTTTGCTGAGTATAGTAGCTTGCATGTGCTTTCCATGTGAAAAAAAATAGGCCAACTGTCAGGCTAAGAAAGACTGCTAAAAAAAAAACAAGCTGCTGAATTATATCAGTCTTTTGCTGGCAGATTCTGGTAGGCATGCCTGTTTACTAAGGTGGTTTCCTTAAGTGACAGTGACAGTGTAACTTGCCAAAGTCCTTTGGTTTTTAACACCTGTGTAAAGGCAACCAGGCTAGCTCAGAATCGGGTTTAATTTAAATTGCTAGGTTTTAAGCCTTTCAAAGGCAGTTATCATCTGTTAAGTCTGGTACTCCTCCAGATCAGCCAACTATCCACCTCTGACTGCTTCCTTTTTTACTGCCCTCTTTGTAAAAGAAGCTGCTCCTGCTGCTAGCTCTCTATATCTGTAGTCCAAGTGCTGCTGCTGAGGCTGTTGGATTATGCAGCATGTGATTTCCCTGGAACTATTTACACTGCAGTTTTTTGTTTGTTTGTTTGTTTTTTGAGAGACGAAGTCTCACTCTGTTGCCCAAGCTGGAGTGCAATGGCGCGATCTCTGCTCACTGCAACCTCCACCTCCTGGGTTCAAGCGATTCTCCTGCCTCAGCCTTCTCAGTAGCTGGGACTACAGGTACACACCACCATGCCCGGCTAATTTTTTTGTATTTTTAGTAGAGACGGGGTTTCACTATGTTGGCCAGGCTGGTCTTGAACTCCTGACCTCGTGATCCACCCGCTTTGGCCTCCAAAGTGCTGGGATTACAGGCGTGAACCACCGCGCCCAGCCCTACACTGCAGGATTTTTTTTAACTTGGGAAGATTATGATCTACCCTGGAGTGAAGTGGCTAAGAGTGAGAATAACAGTGAGAATCAGGGAGGATTCTCAGAACTAACAGAGCCTGAGAAAATATTTACTAACATGGACAAAAGCAGAGGTAGAAATTTTTTTCTGCTACACACTCTGGCTCCCCAACTTGATCTTCACACTTCTTTTGTTTTTAATGACTGAAGTAAAAAGTTCTCTTATATAAAACTATTTTCCTATCAATAAACATACTACAAACCACATGTGCTGGTCCTTAGCCAGAAACTTGGGTGTGGCGTCTTGTGGTATGTAGTGACCAATTGCACTCCACTGGTTCATGACAATGAGGGGGAAAGAAGCCCAGCAGCTTCATGCCATCTGGTTTTTCTCTTTGTTCTTAACAGTGACAAGGAGTGGAAAGGAAGCCCTTTTGCCAAGCAGCGTCTGTGCTAGAAATAGAGCAAGCAGACAGTTATCTTACTGAGCAACTTCTTCTACAGGGGGGTTTTCTCTGTGTTCCAGTTCCAAGGCACAATCCTCAAGCAGGTTTTCACTGAGGGGCAGTCAGTCAGCACAGAGCTGGGGACACTTTCTCCATTGGATCTGCTATCCAAATGTTTGGATCAAAAAAGACAAACTAGAATATATAGGGAAACAGTCTAAGACCATAACATGTTAGTGTTAGGTTAGTTGATCACCTAGTATAATTTTTTCATTTTACAGATGAGGACATGAGGCCCAGAGAGGTAAAGGCTTTTTTTTTGGAGAGAGTCTTGTTCTGTCATCCAGGCTGGAGTGCAGTGGCGTGATCTCAGCTCTCAGCGCACCGCAACCTCCACCTCCCAGGTTCAAGCGATTCTCCTGCCTCAGGCTCCTTAGTAGCTGGGATTACAGGCACCTGCCACCATGCCTGGCTAATTTTTGTATTTTTAGTAGAGACGAGGTTTCACCGTGTTGGCCAGGCTGGTCTCAAACTCCTGGCCTCAAGTGATCTGCCTGCTTTGGCCTCCCAAAGTGCTGGGATTACAGGCGTCAGCCACCACACCCAGCTGGTAAAGCGTTTTCCATTGGCCAGGTGCAGTGACTCATGCCTGTAATCCCAGCACTTTGGGAGGCCAAGGTGGGAGGATTGCTTGAACTCAGGAGTTCAAGACCAGCCTGGGCAACAAAGTGAGACCCTGTCTCTACAAAAAATAGAAAACATTAGCTGGGCACGGTGGCATGTGCCTGTAGTCCCAGCTACTCAGGAGGCTGAAGTAGGAGCGTCTGAGCCCATGAGGTTGCGGCTGCAACGAGCCAAAGTCATGCCACTGTACTCCAGCCTGGGTGACAGAGCCAGACCCTGTCTCAGAAAAAACCCACAAAAACCTTACCCATCACGTCTCCTTTTCTCTTCTAAATGTGAATAAAAATGAGGAAAAGGCCGGGCGCGGTGGCTCACGCCTGTAATCCCAGCACTTTGGGAGGCTGAGGCGGGCAGATCACGAGGTCAGGAGATGGAGACCATCCTGGCTAACATGGTGAAACCCTGTCTCTACTAAAAATACAAAAAATGAGCAGGGCGTGGTGTAGTCCCAGCTACTCGGGAGGCTGAGGCGGGAGAATGGCGTGAACCCGGGAGGCGGAGCTTGCAGTGAGCGGAGAGCGCGCCACTGCACTCCAGCTTGGGCGACAGAGCAAGACTCTGTCTTAAAAAAAAAAAAAAAAAAAAAAAAATGACGAAAAATAAGAGAAGGGCAGTTTAATGGCAAATAGACTACAGATGATCCCCCAACTTACAATGGTTAGACTTATCATTTTTTGACTCTAGGATGATGTGAAAGCAATACTTAGTCAGTAGAAACTGTAGTTCAAATTATGAATTTAGATCTTTTCCTGAGCTAGTGATATACAGGTATGATATTCTCTAATTAATGCTGGGCAGCAGCAGGAGTCACAGCAGTCAGCCATGCAGTCATGAGAGTGAACAACCAGTATTCTACAGTGTACTGTTTTGCCAGATGATTTTGCCCAACTGTAGGCTACTATAAGTGTTCTGAGCAGGTTTAAGGTAGGCTAGGCTGAACTATGATGTTTGTTTGGTAGGTTAGGTGTATTAAATGCATTTTCAACTTAGATATTTTCAATTTACGATGGGTTTATTGGGATAACACTCATTGTAAGTTGAGGGACATCTCTGTAGTCTTTTCTTTAGTACTGCACTCTCTCAGGAATGGACCAGCAGTTTACAGAAGTAACTTGGAGAGCTCCCGCAGTCTGGCCTTGTGGCATTCATGTCCTAGAATACCAAGTACTTTTGTACTAGTCACCACGGTAGCAAAAGAACAACATGTTTATTACCCATTTGGTGATGGCTTGGGGTTTAGGATTCTGACAGCTTGCTACTGGTGCCCTATATATTGACTTCATGCTAAGTGGTGTCAACCAACAGTACATAAGCTATTATTCACTAATTACTCATACTCCTCTTGGCAGTACTCTGCCAGCTGTGTGTGTTGTGTTGGGGAACAGTGTTGTTTTAGGTCTATTAATAGGGAAAACACATTCAGGAAGCAACTAAATTTAGCTCTTTGTTTAACCCCAATTTTTTCTCTCTGGAAAGTCCTTTCAGGTTCTCTGGCAGGGTTTCTGTCTCCAGCAGTCACGGATCATCAGACATTTCTCTAGCTTGGGCCTGCCCTGCTAAATAATGGTGTCCAGTGATCACACTCTGGATTGGCCAGGGTCTTTCTGGATCCAGACTTGTAATTTGAAATTCTTTGAAGACTGATTCTACGTGCATGTGTTAAGTTTAAATGTAAAACACTAGATGTGTGTGAGCACTCTATGTTCAGTGGTAAGAACTCCCCAAAGAATACTGCTTAGTAAAGTGGTAAGGCTTCAGAGAAGAATCTTTATTCAGCACTCATAAGGTTCTTTTTTTAATTTTATTATTATTTTTTGATAATATTATTATTTTTGATAATAAATAAATAAAAATTTATTATTATTTTTTGAGACAGAGTCTCACTCTGGCACCCAGGCTGGAGTGCAGTGGTGCAGTATCAGCTCACTGCAACCTCCACCTCCTAAGTCCAAGTGATTGTCCTGCCTTAGCCTCCCGTGTAGCTGGGATTACAGGTGCCCACCACCACACCTGGCAAATTTTTGTATTTTTAGTAGAGATGGGACTTCACCATATTGGCCAGGCTGGTCTCGAATTCCTGATCTCAGGTGATCTGCCCACCTTGGCCTTCCAAAGTGCTGGGATTACAGGCATGAGCCACTGTGCCTGGCCTAACACTCATGATATTCTAAAGGAAATATTTTAAGACAGTTTGAGTCAGTCAAAACACTGTGTTTATTATGTTTATTATGTGTAACTGACTCTAAGATAGTCCTTGCCTTTAAGTTATGAAAATGTAATAGGAGATGGAAAGATTCCATATATGCCCAGAGTCCAGTGAAAGTGTGGACATTAAGTGCACTAGGTGTTGAGAGGCAGGAGAGGTCCTGTAGGCTGCATCAAGGAAGGCTTCATGATGGAAGCCTTGAAACATGGGCAGGATTTCACCAGGCAGAGAGAAAGAGGAAGATATTCATGGGTAGGCTAGGCAGGTGCAGGTGAATAGTATGAGTAAAGGGCTGTGTGGGAGACTGGTCATTAGCTGGCTTGGCCAGGGCAGAGAGTTTGTGCTGGGGAGTAGAAGGAACTAAAATACAGCTTTGGACCAGAGCACAGAGGACCTTGTGTGCCAGTGCTATCCTTGTCCTGTAGTGATAGGGAACAACTGAAGGCTTTTGGATAGGAAAATGACATGATCCAAATCTCTTTTAGGAAGACTGGTCTTCTGGTAGGATTCCAGGTGGAATGAGAGGGGAGAGAAGAAACCAGAGCAGGACCAGTCATGCTCATGATGTAATTTACATACTAGGGATTTGGACCATTGAGTGGAAAGGAACACAAAGATATGAGGGAAGCAACAGAGGGCAATTTGATAGGCTATGATGATTGAAAATAGGGTTGAGTGAACGGGAGGATTTGGAGGTATTGAACCTGTAAGGCAGGAAGAATGGCAGCAAGTCAAGTTATCATTAGATTGCACGAATTTATAATGGGCCAAGCCTACATGGTTTTGTGACCCCCCCACTTTTTTTTTTCCCTCCTGCAATGCTTTGTGCATGAGCCCAGAGAAAGCAAAGGCAAGAGTTGCTACAATGAGGGATAGGGAGATGTGAGAGTTATTGGTTATTAAGAGCTTTAATGAGGAGTAAAAAGTTATATAGCCAAAGAGAGGCTACTAAGCTGGTTTCCTTATCTATAAAGTGGGCTAATACTGTGGATTAAATGAGATTATGTGGAAAAGTAGCTAGCACAATACCCAATTTGTAATTATTATTCAGTAAATATTTGACTTCAAATGTGAATTTGCAAAGGCCACCTCAGTAAGATTATTTCAAAGCATCAGCATTTATAGAATACCTACTATGTGCCAGACACTGTTTTAAATACTCTGGGTAAGTCATAGTTCATCACCTTAGGGGCCTCTGAGTATAACCGAACCAAATATGTAAATATACTAATAACAGAAGTGTAGTTGGCTGCAGTGGCTCATACCTGTAATCCCAACACTTTGGGAGGCTGAGGCAGGAGGCTGGCTCACTTGAGCCTGGCCAAAGCAACATAATGAGACCCCATCTCTACAAAAAATAAAAATAAAAAATTAGCCAGGGTGCTAACACGGTGAAACCCCGTCTCTACTAAAAATACAAAAAAATTAGCCAGGCGTGGTGGCGGTTGCCTGTAGTCCCAGCTACTTGGGAGGCTGAGGCAGGAGAATGGCGTGAACCTGGGAGGCAGAGCTTGCAGTGAGCCGAGATCGCGCCACTGTGCTCCAGCCTGGGTGACAGAGTGAGACTCTGTCTCAAAAGAAAAATAAATAAATAAATAAAAAATTAGCCAGGGTGTGATGGTATGTGCCTGTGGTCCCAGCTACTCGGGAGGCACAGGTTGGGGATTGCTTGAGGCCAGGAATTCGAGACCAGCCTGGGCAACATAGCAAGATCCTATCTCAACTTTTAAAAAAAATGACTAGAATTCTTCCTTCCCTCTGTTGTAATAAATTCTCTATTCATGAGCCTTTCCTTTCGGGTAGACTTCTTTAACCTCCGCCATCTGTTTTCTACTGTGCAGCCCTCTTCTGTCCTCAAGTATGTAAAAGCCTAGATGGGAGGCAGTAGGGTGCTCTTGGTGCAGGCATCTCTGCAGCTTTGCCTGAAGGATGATCCACTTCCACACTGTGTGCTGGGATTTAGGGAACAGCAAGTGTGTGAGGATGACCTGAACTAGAGTTCCTATTTATTTTCTTAAAAAGGATCCAGTTAAGCTTGAGTGAGGTGCTCTGGTCTGAGCTCCAGCACCTCTTACCAATACTCATTTCTTTTGGAAAAGGCAGTTCTGGTTTCTGCTAGGAAGGGAGGCAGCTGGTGAAGCCACAAATGATTTGTTCCTGCTGCTTTGTGACTCTACTCTTCTCACGCTGGCCAGCTAGGTCATTGAGCCTTGGTGGGGATGTATCTAGCTCTTAGGACAAGTTTGGCTTTCAGAAAATTCCAGGCTAGCAGTTGTCTCTTTCACAGCTGGCATTCCATTCCTGCCTCTGAGCCGTAGCTGCCTTCCTCTGCTTCTTGTCACCAAGAGTCCCTCTAGAAGTAGTCTAAGGCTTTCAAGATCAGCAGTGTTTTTATCTCCTCAAAAATAGGTAGTCAAGAAATCTGTTTTGATTTTTTTCCTGGGCATGTGTGTTCAAAAGGAATTCAGGAAGAAATAAATCTTGGAGTTTAGAAGTGTCACTGAAGAATTTTACCTGGAGGTAGTGAGGTCTCCTTTGGCAGCTGTTGTAGAGCATTCTCTACAGAGAATTCTTCCCATTGAGAGAATCAAGTGTCTACCACCATGGAGCTGGTCAGCATCTCATTGCCTTCTCACCTATAGACCCAACCCATGCAGGGTCCTGCCTTGTCTCCCCATAACCCCCTCCCTAACTTCATTCCCCAACTGTATGTGTATGGATTAGATCAGGTGCCACAAGGATGTCATTCTGGGAGACATGAGGAAATAAATTCTGGGTGGTGTTCTGGACAGAACACCTGCACTGGATAAACCTGTGCTCCTCTATGAAGTGTCACAACTTTTCACTGAACACAGCTAATGAGCCTAGTTTCTAAATTTGTGTCTCCAGCAGGCAGACTTCCCTGACAGTGACTTGGTTGAGTTGGGGAACCTCAGGCTCTAGCAGATCCTTCAGTGCCAGGTGTGGAAGAATGTATCAGTCCCTTTCTTTACCTTGGAATCCTTCAGAGTTCCTGGGCCTGGATAATTGGGTGGATAGTTGTCATAGGCCTGAAGGGCTTGGTTGTGATCATTGGTGATCTCATGAGGTTTTAGAGCAGTACTATTAAGATAGGTTGTCTTGGCTGGACTCCTACCCCAGTAATGAACCATTGTGCTTCTTACATGTTTTCTAAGAGTTTAAGCTCAAACCAAGGGCTAGAGGATCTGGAGCCTAGTGCATTACAGCCTGACACCTGAGTTTTTATGAAACTGCCCATTGGTCATTCCAGAAATGCACTGGTCCCTGCTAATGTGACTGCTTTGCTAATATGTGCCCTCTTGCCATTCCAGAGCCACAGGTGCCTAGACAGAGTGAGAAAGGAGTTTGATTTCTATGTATATACCATTCTCTTGAAATTCAGCAATCAGGCCGAGGCAGATGGATCACTTGAGGTCAGGAGTTTGAGACCAGCCTGACCAACATGGTGAAACCCTGTCTACTAAAAATATAAAAATTAGCTATCCGTGGTGGCACATGCCTGTAGTCCCAGCTACTTGGGAGGCTGAGGCAGGAGAATCACTTGAACCCAGGAGGTGGAGTTTGCAGTAAGCCAAGATCGCACCACTGCACTCCAGCCTGGGCGACAGAACGAGACTCTTGTCTTAAAAAAAAAAAAAAAAAAAAAGGTCTGGAACGGACTAGGGAGGTCATTTTTTCTAATTTAATATGCAGACACTGTGTTCTGTAGCAGCCTTGGCAACAGATTTTTCTTTATCCTCACTAGTATTCATTCTGGCCCCAGAGTCTCTCCTTCCTTCAAAATTTCATTTGAAATTTTCATGACCTTTTAGTTCCTTATGCTACCCTATAGGTTCCCTATGTCCCTTGAAATAAATTCTCCTTGGTCTTTCTGTTCTTACTTTCTACCCCTGTCAACTTTATCCTGCATAAAACAGCTCAGTTTTTAAAACCTTCTGAGCTTGGCGCTGCCCACTGCTCTACACTGAGCCTTCATACCAGCCTCTGGGCTTCAGGCCTCTGGGCTTCAGGCAGGGACATTTTCATCTGCACATGTCACATGCATTCTGGCCTCTGAGAAGTTCATGGTTCTCCACTCCTACCTGGAGTCCCTCTTCTATTCATTGTGACTACAGTCCTGCCTGTCTTTCAAGGCATAGTTCAAACTGAGACCTGACATCTCCTACCTGTAGCTCCTGATTTGAAATTGATACTTTGCACTCCTGCTCAGGATAACATAGTTTAAGTCTGTTGTGTTATTTTCTGAAGTTTGCACCTATGTATTTTTTTGTTTCTAGTTAGATTATAAGACTGGGGGGCTGGACGCAGTGGCTCACTCCTGTAATCCCAGCACTTTGGGATGCCAAAGCGGGTGGATCACCTGGAATCAGGAGTTCAAGACCAGCCTGGCCAATATGGTGAAATCCTGTCTCTACTAATAATACAAAAATTAGCTGGGCGTGGTGGTGCACGTCTGTAATTCCAGCTACTGGGGAGGCTGAGGCAGGAGAATCACTTGGACCCGGGAGGCGGAGGTTGCAGTGAGCTGAGATCATACCATTGCACTCCAGCCTGGATAACAAGAGTGAAACTCTGTCTCAAAACAAAAACAAAACAACAACAACAACAACAACAACAAAAGACTGGGGACGGTCTCTGTATTTCTGCTCGTTTTATTTTCTCTATCTCCCCGGCTGTTCCCCACTTCACCGCTGACTTGCTTGATGTACTATTACTCTATAAACATTTTTAAATCGTATTTGGAAGCACTTAACTTTGTTTCCCTTTTTCCTTCCCAGCTCTTTCTTGAGACAGGTCCCACTCTATCGCCCAGGCTAGATAGAGTACAGTGGCATGATCTCAACTCACTGCAGCCTCTGCCTCCTGGGCTCCCCCAACCTCAGCCTCCCTAGTAGCTGGGACCACAGATGTGCGCTGCCACCCACAGCTAATTTTAATTTTTTATTTTTTTGTATTTTTAGTAGAGATAGGGTTTCACCGTGTTGCCCAGGATGGTCTTGAACTCCTGAGCTCAAGTGATCTGCCCAACCTTGGCTTCCCAAAGTGCTGGGATTGCTCTTTGGCCGGGCATGAGCCACCTGCCTGGCACCACCACCCCTCCCAACTTTTTTTATTGAAAAAAATTTCAAACTTACAGAAAAATTGCTAGAATAGTATAATGAACAACCATATACCCTTCATTTAGATTCACCAGTTAATATTGTGACATATTTGTTTTATATAAAATAAATACATAGGAGCACACACATATATTTCTGAACCATTTGAGATTTAGTTGTACTCATCATCAGATTTCATCCCTAAATACTTCCACAGCATATAAATTCAGTGTGATTCAGCAAAGAAGTTGCTCGTGTCATTGACAAGTTCAGAAATACATGCTGCCAAAGCCAAAAAGAGGCTTCAGTTTAATAAAAATAATTAACACGAAGGCGAGAAATGGTTTACCAGCTGTTCACTTACCGGATTTAAGGACACTTCTTGGGGAAAGAGCAGAGTAAGATGCGACTCTGTCAAATCATGGCTGAATATATTTGGCAAAAAATCAATAAAAATTCTGTGAGCATCCAAAAATAAATAAATAAATAAATAAATTCAGTGTGATATATATTGCTCTCCACAACCACACTACAAGATTGCTCTCAGCAAAATTTAAATTATTACAGAAATATTATCTAATATACTCCGTATGCAAAACTTCCCAATTATCCCAGTAATATCCTTTATAGCTGTATTTTTAATCATCCATTGCACAGTACATTCAGCTGTCATATCTCTTCTGTTTCCTTTAAACTAGAACAGTTCCTACAACTTTTGTTGTCCTTTGTGATACTGATATTAGTGAAGAATCTAGGCCAGTTGATTTGCAGAATGTCTTAGTTTTGATGTATTGTTTGTTTCCTTTTGATCTGATTCATGTTAAACATGTTTTCTAGGATTTTGGTAGGGCTGTGTCTTTCTTAAGGTGTCACATCAGGGAGTACATTGTATCCCGTTGTCCCATCACTGGGGCTGTTTGACCACTTGGTAAGGTGTTGACCACCAGATTTCTTCCTTGTAAAGATAATTTTTCCCTTCATAATTAGTAAGTTTCTTGTTGAGCAGTTCTTTGCCTCTTAAAGTTCAAAGCTTGTTCCAGTGGAGCTTTAGTATGAAGGAATGAGGTCCACTGTGGACATGGGGCTGGTCTAGTTGTAAGTGGGGAAGGGAAGAGGTGGGGAGTCAGATTTATTTATATGTATATATATATACACACACACACGCACACACACTTTAAGTTCTGAAATACATGTGCATGCAGAATGTGCAGGTTTGTTACATAGGTATACACACGTGCCATGGTGGTTTGCTGCACCCATCAACCCGTCATCTACATTAGGTATTTCTCCTAATGCTATCCCTCCCCCACCCCCTGACAGGCCCCGGTGTGTGATGTTCCCCTCCCTGTGTCCATGTGTTCTCATTGTTCAACTACCACTTAAGAGTGGAGTCAGATATATTGAATGCAATGAAGGGAAGTAAGCAGCGTGCTGACACCTGACAGATGAGGAGCCCGCTGTGTAGGGTTAGCGTTGGAAGAGAGAATAGAGCCCCAGAAGAGAGAATAAAGTGTTGGGATGGAGAAAACATGTGAAGGGAACTGTCTCTTGAGGCCAGAAGGAACTTGGAGAATTTAGGAACCAGAAGGTGGCCAAGGGGTCTGGAGTACATGTTGGGTACCAGGTAAAGGTAGTGAAGTAGACGGGCTAGATCACAGCAGGTCTTGTGGGTTATAATAAAGGTATCGTGAATGTGTAGTTACGTTTCTTATAACAAATCCTTCCTTCAGAGAACACTTGACACTAAATTGCATTACTACCAGTTTGTGGTGGCTTTAGTGTAGATCTCCAGGGACTGTCTGTACATTGCCGGTCAGGGGGTATAAATTTACCAGTGGATTTATATCCCTAAAGGAACCAGTGTGACATCAGCATTCAGTTTTGTTGACTGCCACAGAAGAGAATCAGAAGTCATAGTCCTGGAGAAATCCCATGCCTGTAAATGAGCTGTGCTCCTTATTGATAAGACTTGGGACACATGCAGCCTTTCCAATTAAAGGGCCAATCAGTGAGAGGATTGAGTTAGATCTGAGATAACACTTTGTTGTGGGAGCCTTGTTACACAACAGAAAGACTGGGCAGGTCTGAAGGAGAGAGGAACCTTGGACATGGTACTACTGAAGGGTGTCTGTGTGGGGGGGAGTGGGGATGCGCATATGTGTCCATAAGGGAGGGAAAGGCCTGAAATGCTGTGTGCTGGAATGAACAGTGCCAAAGTGATGACCTGACAAGGGGCAGACTGCAGCCAGCATGTGCACTGCTGGACCACTGCGTCCCATGGTCCGAAGAGACAGCCCCAGCCTCATGCAGTGGAAATCAGGTGTGCAAGGAGGAGTTTTCTTTCCTGGCCTGTACTGAGTGTACTTGTTGTCTTCCTTGATACCCTAAGGTCAATCAGATCCTAAGAAGTTCTCTGCTTGTCACGATCTGGTTATAATTATCTCTCCCTTTCTTGTTTCACCAGCAGCTGTAAAATACATATTAATGCTCAAAGAAACCCTACCAACTGATTTTACTGCCTTGATTCCCGAACAATAAAGATCTACCTTCCAACTCAAACATAATTAGACTTGGCCCGTGTTCAGGCTTTGGCAGTAGCAGTGTTGTTGTTTGCAATTTACACGCTATGTTCTTGGTTCCTTTCCTTTGGAATTTATTTTATTCCCTTGGTCTGTTTCTGATAAGCCAGTCCAACTCGTTGGACTTATGTGTATAAATGTTTAAAAGGAACATTTTGTGGTGTTTGTACGTTCCTTTCAGAGGAACAGTCAGAGTAGAGTTCTAGACCCCATAACTGCCAGACTCTGAGCAGAAAGGCTCATGGCTTTGTCTTTCTCTAGGCTGCAAAAATATGCTGATTCACCAACAGTGCCCCTTCCCCCAACAAAGATCAATGAGGAGATGGTAAGAGACTCACAGCTTCCAGCAGCAGTGTCTAGCCAGCCGGTGGGGGGGTGATGTCTCCTCTCCTGTACCATTAAGTTTTGTACTCTTAAGGACTATGAGGGCACAGCTAGCAGAAAATGCTTCTGCCTGCTCCCAGAGAGCCCTCAGAATGAGGGGGCAGGGGAGGGGCTGCCTGCCTGTACACGTAGCACAAGAGCCAGACCTAGAAAGAATGCTTGATTTGTGGAGTAGCAGGCCCAAGACTCACTGCCCTGACCCATTTCAAATCTAACAGAAAGAGTTCTGATAAATAGGTGAAGAAATGCATAGATGAGTGAAAGCTCTGCCTTGCGTGACTCTGCAGGTAAAGAGGGTGTTTGAAGCAGTCAGGTGCGTGACTTGTCTGACAGGTTTGAGTTGTTAGTGGATTAGGACTTTTGAAAATTGTTCAGCCTAATTAGTTCTGATAATATGTGCGTGTCTGAAGCAGGCCATAAAAATGGCTGTTTTAATCAGCTGTTGACATGCAAGGTCAGGCTGCGGCCTCCAGCACTGGCACCTGAGATACCAATGACTGACATTTCAGAAAGAGGTGGGAGGAGAGACTCAGTGCTCCTAATGGCACTGTTTGTTGCCTCTCCCCAGCCCAGGAATAGGACTTGGGCAGGTAGAGGGGCTCAGTTAGCCAACAGGATAGTGTTTATTTGATATATTAGACATTTTTTATCATCATCATTATATGACATTGTTACTCTGCCTTCCCTGAGAGGATACAGACCTGGGTCCTATAGGTTCAGTCTTTGTGCTTGGTTTCCTGTTGTTAAAACATGAAGCTATAGCCTCATTCTCTGTGGTTTTAAGAATATGCAGGTAGGACTGGACCTGATAGAACCTCAAGAGATTTCTCCTGACAGGACCAGTGAAGAAAACAGATTTTTCTAGACAGGGCTCTGGAACAGTGGAATGAGATAAATGTACTGAAAACTTTTATTAACTTTTATTCCCTAACTCTTCTACATTAGAGTTAGGCCAGACCAGAAATGGCACTAGGTTTGCATCATTTATGTGTCTGAGTACCTGATAAGAACTCAACTCCGTTGGTAAGTGTATCTGGAACAAGTTGAGAAGGCGAAGGCTGAAGAAGTAAAAGATTAATTTCCTTACCTCAGGCAGTTGACAGTCCAGTATAATTGAGGACACAGGATCTAAAAATGTACCTGATCTAGCTGGACAAAGCGAGTGACATGCAGTCCCACAGTGGCTTGCTGATTGGAATCTGCATTGGTTGATCCACTGGCCGGTGAAGCCAAGTGGGGCTCTTTGGGAAAGGGTCTGCTGGTCAGCCCAGTGGCTTTGGCATTTGTAAGATGGCATTGGCTTCTTGGAGGGCGCAATACCTTGGTTGTCAAGGTAAGAGCTGTCCATTGCAGATTCAAATTTTTGGGTTTGCTGTTTCTTTCCTGGTATGTTGACACTGGTGCATATAATAATACTATAGACTTCTTCACATACACCAGCTGCTGTAGATGTTGGCTTTGAGCCTTGAAAAACCAAGTATTTTCCGCAGTATACTTTTAGTGACTAATTCTCCCCGACTTTTATAAAAGTTACCCTTTTTTAAAGCCAGCCATAGCTTACTTAACTTGTACTCCTTCCCTGTTTCGTGAGTATTGGGTTACACCCAACTCAGATGGGGAGAAAATGATAAATTATTTGAGAAAACAACTTTGCTAGCTGAGTTTCTTAATCAAAAAGGAAGGGGTAAATAGAAGAGAGAAGGAAGAGGAAGAGGGAAGCAGATGGAACAAGTCCTCCTGCCCTACAGTTGAGGAGAACAGCAGGGACCAGAGGGCCATTAGGGTTAGCTAGTGTCTGTGTCTGTTCCACTTCTCAGGAAGGACAAGGGGCCTGCTTGTGAGGAAACCCCGCTGCCTAAGATGGCATTTCCCCCACTTTGGGAAAATCATGTTCTCTTCCCATGTGCCTGATAGGTTGCTATTATAGGCTGTGTGCCGGTCTTGATAGCACTAAATATATCCTGGTAGATTTGGCCTTCGTGGTCTAAAGCTAAACTGCTAAGGGAGCTTAAGTTTGTCTCCACTCTGTGGTGACCTGGAACAAGTTGTTACTTGGTTCACCAGTCACTACTTGAGCTCTGCAGAAGTGCAGAGCGTGCCTTAGTCCTGGATGATGAAGAGGATGGGCCGGGGTGGTCCATGGTAAAATGTTGGCATTTGCAGAATCTTGGATAAAGTATACCCCGTTTGGACTTGGTTTCTGTAGTCACTTTCCCTTTCTCTTCTCCTTTTGAACTGCAGACTCTGGCCTGGTTGTCCCAAGTATTTCCTATGAGCTGCATAAAAAGCTGTTGTCCGTGGCTGAGAAGCATGGGCTGACCCTGGAGCGGAGACTGGAGATGACAGGTGTGTGTGCCAGTCAGATGGCACTGACCCTCCTCGGAGGACCCAACAGGTAAATGCCTGTAAACTGGCAGGGACTCAATGTGGAGTAAGGATGCTCTGCCTGGCCACCACCACAGTGCCTCCCTTACACACACACGAGTTCATTAGGCAGTTTCTGCTCATCTGATGGGAGTATCTCTCTGAAGTCACTTTCCTGGATGCTGTGAGGTTTCTTTGCCCCTCCTCAGACCCATCTCCTAGATGTCCTCATTATTCTTCTGGCAACCTGCCTTTTGACCCTCTCTTTCCTGATAGCAGCCATCTGGCCTGAGACTCCTGCTAACCATCAGAAGCCTTCCTTCTAGGAACCTTCAGAGACCTGGCCTTTGGCACTTATCATTTACTTTACGTGGCTGGGATGCAAATCAGTCTCCATACCTGAGAGCTTCCAGAACCACACTGACAACTGAGTAGGGGAGCTAGAGTTTGGCACCTTCCCACCTGCCCCTTATGCTCATATATCAAGGGCAGTGCCTTATTTTATTTGTAGACAGACTGATACCAGGTGCCAGACCTTCTGCTAGACACCGGGGACACGAAGAATAAAATACTGTGCCTTTCCTCTAGTAGCCCAGTGAGGTCTCTAGAAAGTATAGTGCTGTGGTAGAAGAAACAAAATTCTCCAGTAAGCCATATTATTGCCCCAGGCTGGAGAAACCAGTCACCCTTCTGGAGCAGTGGCATCCAAGCTGAGCCCTGACGAACAAGGGGTGATTAACAGGGGCAAGCAAGAAAGAAGGCGGCATTCTTTTTTTTTTTTGAGACAGGTTCTCACTCTGTCACCCAGACTGGAGCACAGTGGCACAATCTCAGCTCACTGCAACTTCCACCTCCCGAGCTTGAGCGATTCTCCCACCTCAGCCTCATGAAGTAGCTGAGACTGCAGGCATGTGCCACCATGCACAGCTAATTTTTTGTGTTTTTGGTAGAGACAGGGTTTTGCCATGTTGTCCAGGCTGGTCCCAAACTCTTGGCCTCAGGTAATCTGCGTGCCTCTGCCTCCCAAAGTGCTGGGATTACAGGTGTGAGCCATCGCACCTGGCCAAGAAGAAGGTATCCTAAGTACAGGGAGTAGCATGTGCCAAGGGCAGAGAGAATCGAGAGACCATGGCACATGGTTGTTGGCAATCCGTAAGTCACTGTGTGACTGGAAAGTAGGGCCTCAGTACAGCTGAGTGGTAGGGAGCTGCTGAAGAGATTTCAGTAGAGCTATGACATGGTTAGTCTTGTGTTTTAAAAAGATGATTTTTAGCTACAATGAGGACAGTAGATTCAATGGAGGCAAGACTGAAGGCAGTGAGATCAGGTAGAAAACTGCAAAACTTAGAAAACTGAGCCAGGGCCCAAGTGATGGTGGCCCAACTAGGGAAGCAGGGATCAGAAAAGTCGACAAATCAGGTTTGGTGACGCATGCCTATAATCCCGGTTACTCCAGAGGCTGCGGTGGGAGGATTGCTTGAGCCCAGGAGTTCGAGGCCAGCCTGGGCAACATAGTGAGACTTTGTCTCTCTCTTTTTTTTTATTTTTGTCTCTTAAAAAAAGAAAGAGAAGTGGACAGATGGGTTTTGTTGTTGTTGTTGTTGTTGTTTTTAAGGTAAATTCAGCAGGGCAAGGTAATTGAATGGATTTTAGAGGTAATGGAAAGTATAATGTCAGAAATCAGTGAACTTCAAGTTTTCTAGCCTGGACATCTGATTGGATGGTGGTAACATTCACTGTGATAGGAAACATGGGAAGAAGAGCAGGTTTGGGAGAGATGGTGGGTCTTGTTTTGGATGTGTTGAGTTTGGAATACCTGTGAGATATCCAAATAGTCTCTTAGCTATAGGGATCTGAAATTTAGGCCAGGCGCGGTGACTCACACCTGCAATCCCTATACTTCGGGAGGCCAAGGCGGGCAGATCACCTGAGGTCAGGAGTTCAAAACCAGCCTGGCCAACATGGTGAAACCCTGTCTCTACTAAAAATATAAAAATTAGCCAGGCGTGGTGGCAGGTGCCTGTAGTCCCAGCTACTCAGGAGGCTGAGGCAGGAGAACTGCTTGAACCTGGGAGGAGGAGGTTGCAGTGAGCTGAGATCACGCCACGGCACTCCAGCCTGGGCAACAAGAGCAAGACTCCATCTCAAAAAAAAAAAAAGGATCTGAAGTTCAGAAAAGGGTCTTAGCTGATGCTAGAGATTTAGGAGTTGTCAGCTTGTAGATGGTGTAAGAGTAGATGAGATCATGTAAGGAGAAGGTGTGAAAAGAAAGGGCCTAGGGTGGGATTCTGGGGAACATCGGCATGTAAGGCACAGTTAGGAGGATGAAGAAGAAGGCAAGAGAGGTAAGAAACCAAGAGGGTAGCGTGTAAGAACCAAGGAAATAGTCTTTGAAGGAAAAAGGAACGGCCGGCAATGGTACTGCTGAGAGATCAATCAAAATTAGAGTTGACAAGTGCCTATTGGATTTGTCGGTAAAGAGGAGGATGTGGGCAACCTTGTGGGAGAGTGGTGTCTGGAGTGGGGAGGTGGCTTCCAAAGAGCAGGGCAGATCTGGGTTCATTGGGGCAAGGAAAGCCTCCTTTCCCTGAGCAGCACTCACAGATCCAAAGCCTCACATGATAGGATGTTGCTTTCCACAGGGCCCCTTCCCTGTTTGCGAAATGGAACCTGGTCCTTGGCTTGTGCTTCCAGCCATGGTGTTTGGGAGTCCTTGCCAGAAAACTGATATTGCAGATAAATCCTGTAGCTCCTCACTCCAGCCTGTTTTCATTCTCTGGGCCTGATAATGTGTTTGGATGGAAGGCATCTCCTGATTCTGAAGTGACCTTAATTCAAGCAGGCTTAGTCCAAGCCAGATGTAAGATTTCCACCTCCCTCATCCTATTCGAGTTGGGGGTTGGAGTGTTAGTTTTTCCTTGTTCTTTGATTTAGGCCTGCTTCCTAGCTGTTAGATCCTTGGGCTCTCCTGTGCCAGGGAAGAGCCAGGGAAATGCCTACAGGAGGGGGTAGTGTGAGGTGCCTTCTGAAAGAGCATGAGGCCTGTGTGTCTGGTGTCTCCTGCACCTCCTCTCAGAGCCGCTGTTGGGGGCACTTTGAGACCATTAAGTGGCTTCCCAGAAACATTAGTTTTGGGGCAGGAGCTGAATGTCCTTACCAAGTCACACTCCTCTCTAGCCAGCTTCTTGGGGCTGGCTTTCCTTGTGCCAGTCTTTTCTCTTAGTGTCTGAACTATCCAAAGGTCCATCCCCTGTCCTTTGTAGCAGTTGCTGATGTTGAGAAATCAGACCCGTGGTTAGTAATCTTGAAGTTTAATGTATGTCAGGTGCCATGCAGTGTTCCACAGCGCTTTCACAACATAATTTAATGTGGTCCTCATAACTTCACCTCAAAGCTAAATGATAGCCCTGTGTTTTTGGATGAGCACACTATGGCTCAGAGAGCTGAGGGACTCGCTCACATGATACTGCTGGTACACAGTCCAGCCAGGCCTCTAATCCACATAGGTCCGTTTCCAGTGCCCGTATACTCTATACCTTGCCGCTGGGTGTGTGAATGCTGTGCTCTGCTTCTTTTGATTGGGGGCGGGAGAGATTCTCCCTGAGAGGAAGAACCCTTTTAGAGAACAAAGTGAGTCAGATTCCACAACTCTGCAGCATCCTCTGAAGGGAGCAATTCTCATCATATTTCCTCTAAATGCAGAAATGGGAAGGCACATGGTTTGGTGTCTGGAATATAGATTAGATTGTTAAATTCTCCAAAATGTGTTTGGGAATGAGGGCAGTTATGAAGCTCCTCTTAGCTTGACATCTTGTCATCTTCCTCCCTTTGGGAAACCGGTAAGTGACTATCATTGCTCTGCCACTAGTCAGGGACCTATGGCCCTGCCGTCCATCTCCTCCCTACCTTGCTGCCCCGTGAGCCAACTGTGCTGCCTGTGAGTTGGGCACAGCTCCGGGGTTAATCCTCTTTATCTCCTTATTTGTGGCTTCTCTGAGTCTAGAGGAGTCTCAGCTTTGAATAGCAGAAAACTGGAAGTGACTACTTCATCCAAGGCAGCTGCTAGCCTAGGAGGCCAGGTAACCCTTGGCCTGCTGCCTCCTCCATGGTCAGCACTGACTGAGTACCTTACCTTCTTTGTGTTAGGCACTGCTAAGTGCTGGGCATCCAATAATCTGCACAGCATCCTATGAAATAGGTACTGTTAATGCCTGCAACATTGCTTTCATTAACTTCAGTAAGCTACTAAGCTCAGTAAAGGGAGCCATTGGCAACTGACTGAGGAGAATGGAGAGCTATGGTACTTGCTGTGAGCTTATTAGGAGTTGAGGAGAGGTAAAGGCATGAGCCAGAGTAATCCCAGCAGAGGTAAGCCTTGAGCTGGATCTCCAAGAAAAGGCGGTTCAGAGTTTGGAAAGTGAAAGGCTTTCTGGGCAGGGGATGTAGTTTGAGCATAAGCAGGAAAGAGCCTTACAAGTGCAGGAGAGGATGAGACCAGCCCTGCTGGAGTGAAGCAGACACATTGTTGGGAAAGAAGAGCAGAGAAGGCTGCAGAGGAACTACTAAGTGTTCATGGGTCAGCAAAGCGGTGTTCTGGCAACAGTGTTGGTGTGGAGCAAGATCTGGGTGAATCACTTAGTGGAAGGACCCAGCAATGATGTGAGGCTGGGGTTTGGGACAATGGGAGTGCCACCTTATAGACCTGGCCTGCAGTGGATTTTGTCCCCCTCTGGAGCCTGGGACTTGGTGAGCAGTGGGTAAGAGATCTGAGACCAATAGGTGCTACAGGCAATTGTCTGGTATAGGTGCAAGGGATTGGCAAGTATGTAGCTGATACTGCTTCTTCACCTTCTTTTCCAGGTTGAATCCCAAAAATGTTCACCAGAGGCCTACAGTGGCTCTACTGTGTGGACCTCATGTGAAGGGGGCTCAGGGTATCAGCTGTGGAAGGCACCTAGCCAACCATGATGTCCAGGTCATCCTTTTCCTGCCCAATTTTGTCAAGATGTTGGAATCTATCACCAACGAGCTGTCGCTCTTCAGCAAGACCCAAGGCCAACAAGTGTCTAGCCTCAAAGGTGAGCACTTAGGCAGGGCTGGGCTGAAGGCCTCCTCCCTCCTGAGCAGTTTGATGGTCTCGTCATGCCACCCAGTGGCAACAGGTGGAAAGGCACTACATGTGTAAGGATGGTGGTTCCCCTCTAAGGAGTCTTAGAACAGTAATATACTACTTCCCATCCCCTTATGCTTCTCCCTCTCCGACTACTCAGATGAAGAGCTGGGGACCCATTGGTCCATTCCACAAATATTTGTTAAACAGGCACTCTTCCTGATGCTAGGGATATGGCAACAGATTTTTTTAAATCCATTCTTCTGTGGAGCTTATATTCTGGTTAGGAGGAACAAAAAGATATGTAACATACTTGTGTAGTTGTAGTAAGTGATATGGATAAAAACAAAGCAGGGAAAGGAGGCATGTTGGAGGACTGGGTGGAGAGTAGGAGACTTGGACATTTCAGGGTCAGGTCATCATGGGCCTTGGGGATGACCACAAGGATTTGGGCTTTTACTCTGGTGAGATGGGCAGTCATTGAAGGAATAAGTAGAGAAATGATATAATCAAATTTAGGTTCCAGATGATCATTCTGGGTGCTGTTTGAGAGTAGACTACACAGACGAGTACAGAGAAGTGTCAAGATGCTGTTGTGATCAGGGGATAGAGAGATTATGGTGGCTAAGACAGAGTGGTAGTGCCAGCGGTGCTGAAGGTAGTTCGTTTCTAAATCAGTTTTGGAGATAGAATCCACAGACTGGATGTATGAGGGGTGGGAGAAAGAGAAGAGTTGGCAATGGCTCCAAAGTTTTTGGCCTCAGTAACTGAGGTACGATCACTGAGATGGGAAAGCTTGATGGAGAAGGTTTGGGGAGGAACAGCAGAAGTTCAGCTTGAGACACCTATTGGATATGCAGGTGGAAATGTTGATAGGGAAGGAGTTATATGAATCTGAAGTGAAAGGATTCAGCCTAGAGTTACAAGCCATAGGGAATATTTAAGCCATGAGGAGCCTGGATATGCTGTCACATAGGAAGAGAGTAGATACAGAAGTTGGAAAACTGAGCTCTTTATTTAGAAGTCAGGGAATAAAGAGCCTAACCAAGGAGATGCGACAGGAATGGTCAGTGGGGCAGAAAGAAAACCAGGAGGGTATGGTAGCTGAAAGCCAAGTGAAGAAAGGAGCATGTGATCAGCTGTGTCAGCAAGCCCCGTTCTAGGTTGAGGTAAAAGGAAGACAGAATCAACCACTGGATTTAGCATCTCTGTGGAGGCTTCTGGTGAGCTTGACGAGTGGTCTCAAGTGGAGTGGTAGGGACAGAGTCTGACTGGAATGGGTTTAAATGAGAACAGCAGGGAGAAGAATTGGAGAGAGCAAATATGGCCCAGGGAAAGGACTTCACCAGGGGTCAGATGGTGAGTCAAGGGCAAAGCCTGGACCAGAACCTTCACCTGCTAAGTCTCGGGCCAGGCTCCTGTGGGCACACAGAAGATAGGATGCCACTCTCACTCTTGAGAGCCTCATCACCCACAGGGACTCCCCACGGTGGCACATTCTAAGCAGGGAAGTTGTGAGTCTCTAGCTGAGAAATGCTATTACTCGAGGCTGAGAGCTGGGAAGGGGGCCTGGTGTGGGTTCCCCTTCTTGTAATTTTTAACATGATGCCCCCTTCCAGGCAGTTCTTTCTCTTGCTGCCCAGAGGTTTTCCTATCCCAGCTGCTCCAGGACATAAGTCTCAACAACCATTAAGTTTGGTCTGATTTATGCTAATCTCAATTTAACCTCTTAGGCCAGTACAGGATCTACATACTTGTTGAGACAGCCTTTTCTAATACTGTCCCAGAAGCCTGGTTAGAGCAGAGGAGCCTGGGAGAATAGTAGTAGGTTCCCTCTTAATTCTTAATTAAGGTTGGGCTGAGTGGAGGACCCATTCCTGTGAGATGATGAGTACGAGAGAGGACAGGCTTGCTAGAGTAGAATGAGTAGGCCAGCCGGAATAGAATAAGCATGCTCTCACCTGCTCACCCTTCTTGGGTCAGTCAGCAGATAGCAGTCAGCTCTTGTTTTTGCTGGGCCTAAGTGGGGTTTCCCTGTGACGGCCACATTGACAGTGGACTCTGCCTTCCCAGAGGTCATAAGGTGCCCAGGGCATTAGTTCGATATACAGAGGCGTGCCTGAGAAGGCAGAGGAGGTGAGGGCTTTGTGCCCTGAGAAGCTCTGCACACTCAGGAGGACAATGGTTCATCCTGAGAACTCCAGGAGGGCAGTGGTCTGCTGGGCTGACATGCACTTGGTCTCTAGCACTCAGCCCAGCCAGCTTGCAACTCCTAGGGCCTGTGCCCTGGCCCAGCTTTACGAAGGCCAGCCTTTGGAGAGGCATTGGAGTGGTGTCTGGAAAACAAAGACACCCTTGGGGCGACCTGGGCCCTAGTCTCAGCCTGGGCTGCTCTCTGCTCATAGGGATTTTCAGATGGCACTCTTTCCACCTGCAGATCTGCCCACTAGCCCTGTGGACCTGGTCATCAACTGCCTGGATTGCCCTGAGAACGTCTTCCTGCGGGATCAACCCTGGTACAAGGCAGCTGTGGCCTGGGCCAACCAGAACCGGGCACCAGTACTCAGCATAGACCCTCCTGTGCATGAAGTTGAACAGGGCATTGATGCCAAATGGTCACTGGCACTGGGCCTGCCTCTGCCACTGGGGGAGCACGCAGGCCGTATCTATTTGTGCGACATTGGCATTCCCCAGCAGGTCTTCCAGGAGGTGGGCATCAACTACCACTCGCCCTTTGGCTGCAAGTTTGTTATCCCACTGCACTCTGCCTAGAGGGTTCCTGCGCAGGCAGGACCCTGCTGTCCCCTGCTGCTCCTGATAACGAACGCCTTAAGGATATGAAGCTTCATGGACCTTGCTGTTAAAGTTTTTTCTCTTTTGGGTTTGTTTCTTCTGTGAGAGAACAGCACTTACTTAAAACTGACCTGTCACTTGCTCTTAGCCAGGGAAGTCTTTCCCACTGGGTTCTGGGCTGGGCGGCAGGCTGAGCGTGCAGCAACTCCAGGCATCTCTACCCTCAGCCCCCTGCACGGCCAGGTGGGCCTTTGTTTACAGCCGTAGGCAGCTCTCAAGACTGTGTTTCAGGTTTACAGCCACTGGGCCTGGGCACACACATTGAAGAGTGGGCCAGGTCCTGTTTGGGGGCCTGTACCTGCTCTATTTCAGAGCTTGTGGCTTTGTGTCTCCCCTGCTTTCCCCATGCAGACAGCCCTTCCTCTGTAGAACCAGCTGCACGGCAGCTGTCCACCAGAGGGCAGACCTGCACTCTCCATTCATGTCCAGGGCTGTGACAGACCAGGCCTTCCCCTAGCCCCACTAGTTGATTTGGGGGTTTTGACCCTTACTCCTGAGCTGATCCAAGTTTTATGCTGATTTTTCCAAGGATCTCTCCCTCCTTTTCCCTCCATCACTCAGAGGTAGGGAAGGGGGCGGCATTAGGATGGTGTTACTGTATTGGGATTTTGTTGTTCTGTTGTCTTCAGCACAGGTAGTACGAGGTTATATTACTGTAGAACCACAGTGCCCATCTTGCCAGCAGTGCCCGCCCCCACCCTCAAAGCTGCGCAGGTTGAGCCTTTGGCTAGTCTGGGGCCAGACCCCTCAGATGGGGATATCCCTGGGGGAGCCTGGTGCTGAACCAGAAGAGGCTTCCTGGTGCTTCTGTCCTAGGCCACCACTCCTCCAGCCCTTTGCCCGCACATACATGCCCCACCTACTCTTTTGTTCCCTCTGCCTTTCCCCTGAAACGGTCCTTTGCAGCTGTCATCCCAGAGCAGGCAGATGGGCTCCCGTGCTTGAGCTCCACCCCAGCTCTTACGACATCTGGGCTTTGAACCCTTTACAGTTGTCCAGTCTAGATGAGTAGGCTTGGGGCCAGCACCCTGTCTCAAAGATGGCAAAATGAGGCTAGTTCTGGATGAGCTAGCTGGTGTGGGTTCCAACCATAGGAACACACTGATGCTCAAATCCTAAGGTGCCAAGCCCTACGCCCTGGAGGCTGGTAGAACAGGATCTATGCCTGGAACCCTGGCAGGGATTCCTGCCAAGGACTTGTGCTTAGGCCTGCTTCAGGGCTTCAGGCTGCTTCTGCTCTGTGTCTGCCCATACTGGCTGAGCGGATGGATGGGTGGGCAGAAGGGCTCACCAAGGATTGTGGACACAGGGTAGGCCCTGGTACCATGGGTTTCAGGCTGTTATCACTTTCCTTGTAGGAACATAGCCAGAAGCAGACGAGCCAGGGTAGAGGGCTGGCCCCTCCTCTCATCTTCCCTTCAGTCTTAAATTGTCTCCAGCAATGGGAAGAGGCCAGGGACTATAACCCTTGTGCTGTGTATTCTCTGAGCCTCTGCTCACTCTCAGGGCCAAGCAGCTCCCAAGCCGGGGCCCTCTCTTGGCCACAATCCGAGGAGCAGTCTAGGTTACAGGCATTTTGGTAGGCAGGTTCTGGCTGCCTGTTAATGCAGTTAGGCCCCCTAATTAGGTACAGTGAGAAACAAGCTAGAACAACCCTGGCCCAGGAGACTGCCCACTCCAGCGAGATCCAGGGATGATAGCCTTGTGGGGCCACTGGGAGTTTGTGCCCAAGCTTCTCCCCCCAGGGGGCACTGGGACTGGTCCCTGCCCTCATCCTTAGCCTGGGCCTTCCCCAGAGGTATTAAAGAGAAGTATGATTTCTCTGTCTTCAGTTCTTTTCAGGGGCATCCTGCCCATAGTACCCAGTTCCCAAGGGGCCCCCAGTCATGTGGTGAAGCCTAGCACTCATGCAGCTCTTAGGGAACCAAAAACCAGCACTGAAATAAAGCCGAATGACTGAGTCCTGTGCCGTGTGAATTGCTCTGTAGGCTGTCATGAGGTGCTGCCTGCCCCAGCCTAGGAACCCGCCCCACTCGTCTCCTGCCCTCAGCAGGCCATAGTTGTTGGGCACATACAGCCTAAAGTCCCGGCCAGTAATGGGACTGGCAAGCTGCGGAAAACCAGACCCCACCTGGCTAGCCACGGTGGGCTGATTCCCTTAGGTTCTCTGGGGCTGAGAGGTACAGAAGCCAGCAAGGCAGAGGTGCCATCTAGGACTGCTCAGCAGCCTGGGCCCAGAGGACATCCCCAATTCTGGTCTTACCCCTGTCTAGCTCTTCTGTGCCTGGCCCAGTTCACACTTAGCTCTCCACAAGCTGAACTGCTAAGAAAGACTTTATTAATAAGGTCAGGTAAGGGGAAGGCAAGGAGCCTGGAGATGGACACACTGGTACCAGGGGTTACAAACAGTAAGAAACACTTTATTATAACTTTACAACATATAAATAGCTTGGGTCAAATCTGTGCTTTCTGGCAGCTGGGCACCAAGTCTGCTCCCCTGCAGGCTCCTGCCTTCCTTCACATTGCACTGTTCATTGGGTG
The DNA here is from genome assembly GCF_028885655.2 of Pongo abelii. Classification (NCBI taxonomy): domain Eukaryota; kingdom Metazoa; phylum Chordata; class Mammalia; order Primates; family Hominidae; genus Pongo; species Pongo abelii. Next base: position 77,879,531 of record NC_072001.2, on the reverse strand, counting down.
GCTCTGGCCTGGGGCCTGGTGGTCGAGGCTGGAGTCAAGGGGCTGGGCGGCCCAGTCCCGCCCTCCATCTCCTCATGCGGTGGCCTGTGCCTGTCATCTGCTTGGGTTGCGGCTGGTGTGGAAGGACCGCTCCTCAGGGGTCAGGCCAGCAAAGAAGGGGTGCAGCAGGGCCTCGGCCAGTGTGATGCGCTGGGCAGGGTCAAATTCTAACATCCTCCTCATCAGGTCAAACAGCTGCACGTGCTCCAGGGAGTCTTGGAGCATGTAACTCTGCTCAGGGACACAAGGTGCCTCAGTGTGACGGCAGGGTTGTGGGAAGCCACAGCAGGTTCCCTTGCCTCTGGGACGCCTTGCTGGACTGGATCGAGGAGGCAGTGATGCCTCCTTGGAGGACTCTACTTCCGCCCTCCTGGACAATGAGCAGCTCCTTTCCTTTCATGCCTGTTTAACGTTTTGCTCGGAACTTGCCAGGCTACTAGGTGTCTTGCTGGGTTGATGCCTCTGCCCCCACATGCAAAGTCCTGACAGGTGGGTAGAGATCACCTCTGCGAAATTCACTTGTCCGAGCACCAAATGCAGTTGACAGAGGCTTCCTGGCCATGTCTAGGTCTTCCCTCCCCCTCACCTCAGTCCTGCCTAGTTCTTCCCAAAATTTTGAGGAGAGGGAGGGACAAGAAGCAGCAGGGTTTCTGACATCTGGCTCTTCTGGTGTTCCCCAATTACATTCATAGCCACCCTATGGGGAAGGGGTAGGGCTAAGGGCCCCTCTGGGGCAGTTTGCAAGAAGCCCCACTGCCAGCACCCAGCAGTCTTGGGTGCCGCCTCCCATAGAGCTGGATCGAGGAGGCAGCCTTTAGCGGCCTGGCCTGTCTCTGCTGTATGTCTGCCCAGTGCCTGGGGTCTCTCCTTGGCATGAGTTGAGCTGGGGGTAGCCAGAAACTGACCTTCAGAGGTTTGCAGTTCTCCTTCACATACCGGCCGTCAGAGCTGTTCTCATCCCAAACTAGGCCCCCTTTGTAGAAATATTTCTGCTTCCTGAAAATTAAGGGGGTGGAGTCAAGTGTGGGAGTAGTAAGGGGACAAGCCTCTGGTGGGAGGTGGGGAAGAGCAGCTCCCAAGACAGCAGCAGAACCAGGGCAACAGGTCTGCGGGGGCACACAGGGAAGGCTTTTAGGTGCCTGGGGAGCCATGGACTGTCCAGCAAAGACTCACCACATCCAGTACCCTGCTGACCCACAGCCAAGAAGAGAAAGGCCCCTATACCAACCCTGAGGGGGCTACTGGGGTCCTTACCGGGTACGGTGGATCATGTGTGATGGGATGGGCCCTAGGATCTTCTCCATCATCACCAGGTGCTCTCGGTTTTCGTGGGTCTGTGGAAGATTAGGGACAGTGCAAGGGGGTCAGTCCTAGCTCTGGCCCCTTCAAGGAGAAAAAGGAATAAGAAAGATGGGCAAGTGCCCTCACTGCCCCAGGAGATGCAAACCTGCCAATGAAGCGGCAGCCCCAGCTTCTCCTGCCAGCCTGTGCTCAGGCTCAGGCTCCTCAGCCCTTGTGGGTGGGGGTGGACTGGGCTGTGACTACATTTCTCTCTGGTTAGCTCTTCGCTCCCTGCCCAGAACATGCCCTGTCCCAGCCCATCCCGATGCCTTTAGTCATCTGTGCCCCTTATCTAGAAGGTCAGGTCACCTCCTGCCCCATCCTCCATCCTCGATGGCCTAGCGTAAGACTCCTCTGAGTGTTCCAGCTACCCTGACCTCTGCATTCTCTTTAGCATCTACATCCTTAAGAGTCTGAATCTCACATGATGATTAGTGGGAGGAGGAAGACACCTGTATTCTCATCCATGTGGGGCTTCCCACCCCAGTGGCCTGCAGCCTATCACTGTAGCAGTACTCAGGGTAGGGGACCGATGCGGGGTGGCTGTACCTGGAAGAGTGTGAAGCCCCGGTAGTACTCAAACAGAATGCAGCCAATGCTCCAGACGTCACAGGGCTGTGCCCAGCCCAGCTCTGCAAGCCAAGATGGGGAGAGGCTGTGAGATCCGGCCCTATGCTTCCAGCCTGGAAGTCACAAGGCAGCCACCACACCGGCTGGCAGGAGTCTTGCCCAAATCCCAGTACAAGGCCCTCTCTCAGTAAGGCTGACAGATCAAGCCAGGTCAGTCACCTGTGTCTCATGACACTGGCCCCTTGGTCTGAGAAACTCTGCCTGCCCTGGGTGGCAGAGACTGACAGGTATGCCACTGCCTCTGTTCATACCCTCCCAACAACAGTGCAGTGTGACAAGGTCACAGGCCATACAGTCACTCACCAAGGATCACCTCAGGCGGGCGATAGTGACGGGTGGCCACAATGGTTGTGTGATGCTCATGGTCAAATGTGGCACTGCCAAAGTCAGCCACTCGGATGCTGGTGTTCTTCACTGACTTCTCCTCACAGCTCTGAAAGGCAAGGCAGGCCTGTCAGGTCAGGAGTCTGCACCAGCGGGTAACCCACCCCTGAAACAGGGCCTCACCCTTACCCCCACCAATACCTTGTGCTCATTGTAGAGGGTTTCAAACTCAGAATTCACAAACAGGATGTTCTCTGGCTTCAAGTCTGTATGGGTCAGCTGATTCTCATGCAGAACTAAGGGAGCAGGGAAAGAAGGGGAAGTAGGCACTGAGAAGCTGGCTCTCCTGCCAGCTCTAGGCCAGACCCCTCTTCCAATGCCAGCAACTGCCAGAGCTCCTCACACCCCCACCTCAGCAGGGAGCTGGACTACAGCCTGCCTCTGTGCTGGCCTCCCTCTCAAGGGTTCTCTGTACTTGAGGCCTTGGAGGGTTCTGATACTTTAGCAGGGGGGTAGGAAAGAAATTTGCCATTCGAAAAACCTCCCTCCACCTCTCCTCTGCAGAGACCAGGCCTCCTCACCTGTCTCTCACCAGAGCTACAGCAACAGCCTCGTGGTGGTTCCCTCTTCCCTGCACCAGCTACATAATTTGCAGGGCCCTTTGCAAAATGAAAATGCAGGTCCCCTGTTCAAGTTACTAAGAATGTTAAGGTGGTGGCAAAAGGACATTAAATCAAGCACAGCGTCCTGTGCAACTGAGTGCACAGGTCGCATACCCAGGAAGACAGCCCCGCCTCTCATTGCTAGTCATGAGCAGGGAAGCCTTTCCCCTCCAGCCCCTTCTGACAGTGGCTTCTTGCTAGTAGTCACTTTTCAGCTCAAGGCTCCCATCTGGCACTTAAGACCCTCACAACTGTGTGGCCCACCACTCCCCAATGGTAGCCTACTCCACTGGAGCCAATTCTTAGCCCGTTAACAGGCTCCAGGCCTCACCAAGCTGTTCCCCTTGCTTGGAATCCTTGTCCCTGTCCCATCTTGCAGATCCTGTGGGAGGAGGAAGACACCTGTCTTCTCATCCATGTGGGGCTTCCCACCCCAGTGGCCTGCAGCCTATCACAGTAGCAGTGCTCAGGGTAGGGGAGCGATGCAGGGTGACCTTGAGTGATTCTAGCTCAAGGCCTACCAACTTCACCAAGGAGCCCTTCTGTACTGCTGCAACCACTGCAAATCCTACTGCGCTGAGCCCTGGCACCGCCAAATAATGCTTTTCAAGGCTAGCAGGGAGATGACAAGTCAGGGTTAGACAGAGGGTCTCCATGTGGGCAGGACCTGTGGTGCTATCTTTCAGGTCAGGCTTCTACCTTTTTATCCCATGCATGAAGCAGGGAGGCAGGGTTGGTGGTTAGGCCAATTCCAGAGCAGTTCTTTTCTGTTTTCTTCCTGAGCGCCTGGGGGTAGAGAGGCTGGTCGAGGAGGTCCCTGGAGGGAGCCCTAGCCTTTCCATCCTCACACTGAGATTCCCACCTGAAGACAGGCCTTTCCGCCAAAGGGGATCTGGTGTCCCTCAGGCCCAGGAGAATGGTTAGTAACGTGCTGGAATGAATGGGGACAACAAGTAACCAGATGACTTGGCTGCAGGCATGTGGCTGCCCATGCTTCTTCTGAGGGTGGACACTTACATCTAAGGGCGTGGCAGAGCTGGTAGGCCATGTGCCGGACATGTGGTAGGGGGTAAGGCTGGAAGTTATTCTCCTTCAGGAACTCAAAGGTGTTCTTGCCCAGGAGCTCAAAGGCGATGCACATGTGACCGTGGAAGTTGAACCAGTCAGACATCAAGACGCACAGGCTGGAGGAGGATGGGCAGGGCTCAGGCTGTGTGCTGGGGGCCTGCCTCACCCCCTCTCTCAGATGAAGACAGTGCCCAACTCTCTCCTAGGCCACCGGCTCACACACCAGAATGCAGATACACACAATGCAAGAGAATCAGAGCAAGAGCACCTCTCCCCACTAGCCATCACCCAATAACCAGATGAGCTCTGGGCAAGGACTAAGCTTCTTGCGGGGGGGTAGGGGAGATGTCCACGGTTCCGGTCCAAGCCCTCCGAGCTTCCCTACTTATGATGTGGAAGAAGCCCTGCCTCAGAGTTGCTGAGGGAGAGATGGAAAGTGCTAGTGCACTCCGCAGGACTGGTGCTGCTTTTCTCCACTTGCTCACTCTGCTGAGCTTCGTGAGGGTCTGTGCTGGATTCACCCATCTGCCCAGGCTCAGCACAGTGCGTGGAGGAGAGTGCTCAGTGTGTCTGCCACAGAAAGGCCCTCTTTTGGGTATCTCCTACTATGTGAGAGCCCCACCTTCATGTTTTTATCTTGTCTTACGCCCAGCATAATCCAGTGAGCTCCCCAATTCACAAATGCAGGGCTGGGAGGCCTTCCTCAGGACACAGAGCCAGCTGGGGTGAAGACTGGACTGCAGTCTAAAGGCTTCCAGCAAGACCTTTGCCAGACTCCCCTGGCTCTCGAGTGTGGGGAGAAGGCACAGTGCAGACGGGTGAAGGCACACTACTAAGCCCCTGGGGGTCCAGCAGCCCCACTGAAGGCTTCCCTCCCACTCCCTGCAGATACTCACAACTTGTTTTCTTTGTCCTTCTCCTTGATTTTTTTGAGCACGTTGATTTCTAGCCGGGCAGCCTCCCGGTACTTGCCCACATTGCGGATGATCTTCAGGGCAACCTGAGACTTCCCTCTGGGTACCCAGGAAGGAAACAGAGGTTCTTATCAGCAGCTGCCCAGTCCTTCCCCCACCCTCCACCCAAACCCAGCAACTCCCAACAAACACCACTCCAGGAGCAGCCGGCACTGAAGAAAGCAGATACTGGATGCCCAGCCTGCCCTATGCAACACCAGACCTTTGCCCACCCAACAGCAAACTCCCTGGCATCTGTGAGTTAATGCTCTTAGCATCCTTGCCATCCTTAGGCTTTTATGTTCTCAGCCACTGCCAGCTCCCAAAGGAGTGTGGGAGAGTAGAGGCCAATCCTGCTTAACCAGTGCCAGTCCAAGAGCTCACACAGTGACCTAACCTATAGGCCAGGCAGCCCCAACCCTGGCCAGGCTGTCCCACCGAGAGGCCTCCTGCGGCACCTCTTGACCTTCCTAAGCTTGTCTGCAAGTCTGAGCAAACAGGGATGGGGGTTCCAGGATTAAGTAAAGATCTGGCAAGAGGTAGGGGTACCAGCAAGGGTACCTCTCACTGTGAGGCCCAGGGCCACTCCCTTTACCACACCCCTCTCCAGCCGCACCTACCTGCCACAGTGTTTATCAGTGACCACAAAATGCCAGGAACCCTTCTTAAGTGTCCAAAGAAGGTTTTAACAGTCCCTGCTCTGTGCTTCCCACCCCCAACCCCACCCCAGGAGGCCATCTGCAGGGAGCCAGCAGAGAAGGAAACCTGCTGAGGCTCGGATGCCAGGCCCTGTCAGGAAAGGACAGCTAGAATTCAGATGCCCAGTGGGGAATGAGACAGTCCTAGTCTAGAAAGGCATGTCCTCTGAGGCCTCAGGGAGGCTGACTGTGGTGCCTAAGGCTCACAGGCCCAGGGTAAAGGGACCTTCTAGAGAATCCCCTGCTTTTTTCTCCCTATCCTATTTTCCCAGATTCTCAGGGCAGGAAGGGACCTCAGGGGAAAGGCCATGTACTCTGGCCTCCTCCTAAAACAAGGTCCCTCTGTGGCATTCCAGTCCTCCGCACAGGGAGCTCATCACTTCCAAGGCAGCCCCTGTCAGAGTTGCACGGCTCTTAGAATAAGACTCTACCTTTCGCTGAGCTGAATTCTGCCTCTACATGACAACTCCCACTGGCCCTGGCTCCCTTTGAGTCCCGTCAAGTTTCCCTGGACCCTCCACCTGCCCCCTAGTGACTCCAGAGGCTCATTTTCCCTCCAGCTCCTCAGAGAGGAGCAGCCCAGACCGCCTACATGTCCCGGCTGTTGAGTCTGCCATGTCTCCACCTGGCCACGGTGTGGTTGTGCATGTCCCTCCACCCACTGGTCCCAACCCTAACCTCTTGGGCCACGCTGAGTTGTACAGGCATTTACATGGAAACTTGGAGCAAATGGACACTTCCTCTCAGTCTATCTTGTGGCCACGGGAAAGGCTGGACGCCTGGGTCTGAATGACATGAACACCCCATTTAATGTAGGAGCACTACAGCGCAGTGGTGGCCAGCTCTGCTGTTAACTGGAGTATGAAGCAGGCAAACCCTGAGCATGTTTATTCATCTCTGAAATAGCGAGAGGGCCACATATGGGTGGCATGTGGCTCCAGTGAGGACACAAGCACTTTGTAGCTGAAGTGCCAAACCAACTAGAGAGCCTATGGCAGGTAGGCAACTGGCTCCCTGGAGGTGGCCTCCCCAACCCAGACCTATAGGAGAAGAAGCAAATGTTCATCTTGTGGAATGGTAAGGGGAAAAAACTATTGCACTGTTGGGCTTGGGAGAGAGAGTGAGGTGCAGCATGACACACACAGGTATACCCCACTCTGCCAGGCACACTCAGCGGAGACCACACACTACCCTAGCCACACTGAAGAAGGCAGCAGCCTGCTTGGTGAGAAAGCCCAGGGTCATGTTTCTCTCAACTGAGATCTGCACAGCCTCTCAGGCAGACCCTCAGGGGATGGGACTTATGCTTGGGCTGGGCTTACTGGTACTCCTAGCCCCTTGCCAGGCCAAGAACCTAAAAGTTACCACAGGAAGCAGCTCCAAGCCACAGGGGAGTCGGGGCCTTGGCCCTGTTCTGATATCCACCACCACAGCCCTGGAGAAGTAGAGAGATTGGAGCAGAACCTTTCACTGACCAACAATTCTTGGGTAGGGATGCCACATAACTGCAGGACCCAAGAATTTCTCCCTTATTACAGGGGATCAGCAAAACCCCAACATGGACAGGTCGGAACCCTACTTTGATGCCACCCTTCAAAAAGAAAAAAGTTAAGCTCTGATAGCTGCCACCCTCAAGAACCTCAGGCCAGTTCTTCCCAGGAAGATCACATCCAGAGCCAGCTGTACTGCCCCAGCTCGCTCACCTGGCATGGTCCAAGCACTCCACCACCTTGCCAAAGGTGCCTTCACCCAGGTTCCCCACAATCTCATCTAGGAGAGAAAAGAAATTGGGCATGAGAATCTGGAGGGCAGGGAGTTGGCAGCTCCTGCAAGTTCACAGCATTCAAATTCTCAAAAACAAAAAAGGTTTCTCTCTCACTGCTACACTCTTAAAAATGGAAGTTGCTAGTGTCTGTGTCATTCAGGCAATTACTGGTGGCCCCGCTAAGGCACCACGCGCACTAGAAGCCCCTCCAGGCAGGAGAGGTCTCGTCTAACAAGGGGGGTAGAAAGTAGAGAGGTAAAGTTTTACGAAAGGTGGCTGTACATCGCTCTTGGAGCCAATCGCCGATCCGGCACACCAGGTGACCCTCCTTGTCATCTTCCACACTCCGGCTGCTGCGCTTACTGCTCTGTTGGCTTCTCTGCATGCACCGCCCCCCGAAACGCCATCCGACCAATCGCATGGTAGGCGGTTCCGATTGACAGATTGAGGTGTCAGTCAAAGGCAGAGGTGGAGACGGTGAGGAGCCGGTGGGTTGGTTGGTTGGATTTTCCAGATCCCAGCATTTCATAAGGCACACAGCATATATAACGATAGGGATATTGCAAGGGACACGTCAAGACACAAACTGACTTCAAAAACAGAAAAGTAAAAACAGCTACAGGTATGTAAAGAAAACTCGGACATTATCTTTAAGAGGAGCGCCACAAATGCTCAGGAAGATGACCTGCCTCTGCTGCTGAGGGCCACGCTGTGAGGAGAGCCATCGCCCCGACTCCCTCCTCCTCCTCCGAGTCTCTCCCTCCCATACCCTCCCATGTGGCTTTGGCCAGAGCGGAAGATGCAGTGAGAACGGCGGCGCAAGAAGGCAGCTGGCCCCGCCTGGGTCCAACCATCCAGACTGGTCAGCGGCTCCTCCGGCTTCAGCTGCAGAATGCCCAGCCTGTCCTTGCCTGCCTCTGTTCGCCCACGCAGACTTGCACATGCCTGACAGCTGCCACTCAGAGCCAAGCTGCTACCTGCCTCCAGACGGCATCCTTGGTCAGATTTCACCATCACTACCAGAAACAGCCTTCCATCAGCAGCCTTCCTGCCACCAGCCTCAAGCAGGAAAGCAGCCTGGGATCCTCTGGGCAGGTTGACTGCCAGGCTTCCTACCACAATGGCCCACACAGGCCCCATGCCAGCTCCTGCCCTGGCCTTGGCACCCATGCTGCTCACAATCTAGGCCCATCCCAAGCCTCACGACGATCGATAGAGGGCACCAAACAGAGAAACAGAGCCAGACCTGCACTGCCATCCTGTGGCAGCATGTGGCAGTGCGCAAAGAGGTGAAAGGGCCACAATGCAATCGCCACCACAATCAACCCTCAACTTGTGGCCACTCGAAGAAGTCACAGAAAGAGCTGGGCAGAGAAGACGCCTGGCCTCTCCACCGCTCCTCAGGGGCCTCAAGGCCGGCAGGAGAGAGGCAGGGAAGAGGGATGGGGGAGAAGAGAAGACCGCACGTAACCTCGGAAATACACAACTGGCTTTGCTTCCCCAGGGGACTGAGCGCAGTGTGGGCTCCAGAGACCTTACAACCCTCCATGCTAGGAATACTGGCCAGGCCCTGCTCTGGGCATGTGGCCTGCAACTGGACGAGGCCTGGGGCGGCAGCCTTTCTGCCATTTCTTCACATGCCCCATCACACAGGCACCTGCCCCTCCTCACTGCGACTGCCCCTTGTAAACAGGCTCGGCTGGAGAGGGCCTGGCTGGAGATTAGAAGGGAAGTTCCCAGTCTGAGCTGGCTGACAGGCAAATCCTCCTGTCCTGTGAGGCACTCCAGACTGGGGGCCTTTGGGAGGGGGTGTGCAGATGAGACGCAGAGGTGGGTGCAGTCCACATCAGAGCACTGTTACACGAGGAGGCAGTCTCTGGGTGGGAAGGACCAAGCCATATAGCTGCAGACCACCATACCAGCCACTCTACTAGGATTCCTAAGAAGTGTCCCCAGCCACTTGCATCACGTGGCCTGTGTCTGGAGCACTGTGTAGACACAGACAGGCCAGGGACCAGCCAGCATCGGAGCCAGAGTTCCTACAGTTGCCACTGGAAGGGGCCAGAAGACACAGGGGCCAGGGCCCTGTGATCAGCCCTACACCTGGACCAGACAACACATACACACACACATGCACGCACACCAGTGCACGTGCATAGGGCTGGCAGTACTCACCCGGACCAGCCAGCCTGAGAGAAGGCTAGGAAGAGATGAGGCCTTTAAGCCCCAGCCAGCACACTCTGGCTACCACTCACCGAGGAGGCGCTGCTACAAGACCTGGTGCGGCGTTTGTGGCAGTGGTGGGCGTGCTTGCGGGTCCGGTATGGCCCCCTCTCCCGCGATCGCCGACGATGACGAGAACGTGAAGATCCATAGTAGTCCTCTCCAAAGGATGGGCTCCGCTCTTCACACCGGTATGTATCGCTGTCACGGCGCTCCCGGTACCTCCTCTGGTAGGGCAGGCGGTCATGGCTGCCAAAAGCGGGATGGGGACGCTGGTCAGCTGGGTCCTTGCTGTTAGCAGGCAACAGACCTGTGGTAGGGCCACTGTAAAGGGCTAAAGGGGGACAGCCTGTGCTAAAAGCATCCAGACTGGTGGGAAGTGGGCAGAGAGGGGAGGGTGCAAAGGTACTAAGCCCGCCCTCCAGAGCCCTGTCCAACAACAGCATCCTCCAGCCGTAGGAGGAGGGGTACAGGGGAAGGGGAGTATGGTAGAGGGCCTCTGAGGGTTCTATACCCTCCAGAGTTCCCTGTGGCCTGCTGCAACTCTAAGTTTGGCTTGGGGGCTCAGATAGGCCCAGGGAGCAACCTTTCCAGGGGTGAGGTTATGTTCCTAATCCTCACCGAGGAAGGCTTAGGAGGTTAAGCAGGAAAGATGCTGGCCTAGAAAATGGGGGAATGTGTGGGGAGAAGAATAGGCACTCCAAGACAGAGAAAGAGTGGGCAGCAGGGATGGTGGCTACTGCTGAGGCCAAGGCACGCAGGTGAGGTTAGTGGAGGAGCCCAAAGAGGACAGGGCAGGGATCCAGGAGCAGCTGGGCAGGGATGGAGTCATCTCAAGGAGTCTGGAGCTGCCACAGCTGAGCCCAGCTGACAGAAGGAGTCTTTCCCTCCTATCTAGTTCCCTCTCACCTTCTGGACCGAGATCTCCGTGGGGGAGGCTCCCTTCGGGATGGGTATCGCAGTCTCCCTTCATGTTCCCGACTGTAGGACCTCCTCCTCTTCCATCGGTAGCTCAGGTACGGGTCTGGTTCAGGGGAGCGGTATCGCTTACAGTGATGCATCTAGGCCACGAGGAACAGAAAGCCCTGCTAAACACACAGCCAGCCACCTCCAGCCATGGGGCTGCCTGGGGCTTCCCGGTTGCTCCTGAAGAGGCTCATTGTTCTGTTTGAAGGCGGCCCCTCCCAGAGGTTTATGAAGAACTCTGAGGTCACACTGGTCAAAAAGCAGACAATAGGAAACAACCTTCTCTGCCAGTGAACAAACAGCTGCCTCCCAGCAGAGCATCACTAGCCTGGTGGCCTGGATGCTCAGGGAACTGGGTGAGCCAGGGCCAGGGGCTGAGGCAGGAACCCTGGGTGGGGACGGTGAACACTACCACAGGAAGATCAAAGGCAGGAGAAAGGGGAGCCTCCTGCACTCTATTCCCTCCCGCCCAGGGGAGTCCCATGAAGTGAATGCTCTGTAAAGTCAGAGGCCAGGCAAAGGGCTGTACACAGGAGGCGAGGGCTCAAAACCCTCAAGTTTGGGAAGCTGAACGCTGTCTGGCTAGGGCCCTGAACTGGACCCCACTCAAGGGAGTAAGGACCACAAGTGAGCATGAGGAGCCACAAAAGAGACTAGAAGAGCAGCCCTTGGAGAAAGAGGCACACAGGCCTCACAAACATTCCGTAGCCCTCCTGAGGGTCAACCCAAGGAGACGTGGACCCAGCGGGTCTATCCAGCCCTTGCTGGCTCATCCTGGGTCTCAGCACGGGGAAGGATGCCAGGGTCCTCAGAGTATCCAACTTTCTTGCCCATTTAGCACCCTTTTAGACCCCCATAGTGCCCTGCCAGGTGCCTTGCCTTTATCCAACAGTACCGTTACTGTCCCTTCTTCTAGCTCTCCGGCTCTAGTATCCTACCCTCCGCCTATCCCAGGATAGCCAGAGGGTTAGCCATCTGGCAGGTAAAAGAGCTCCACCTCACTATCCCTGTTCAGTGAGGACTTATATCCACCACATGAAATTGCCAGGCTGGATCCACCACCAGCGGAGAAAGCTGGCCATGTGAGGCCAGCAACCTGCTCCACCCATACGTCAATCCCTGACTGCCTCCATGGAGCCAGCCTTCTTCCCAACACTCACACTTGGCCACAGCCAACCTCCAGTCATGATCAGTCCTGAGCTTGCCTGGCCAAGCACATTTTGTACAAACCCACTGAGGCTGCCCCGTCTCACCAGCAGGGTCTGTCAGGAGAAGAGCAGCATGGAACAGCTCCCCATGCTTGAGCAGGACAGTGAGGCCTATGTGACCAAACCCCTGGGAGCCTCTCCGTGTCCCTAAGAAAGCCCTCTATCTCCCTACTAACTTGTCTTCCCCCGTGTACCTGGGAAGTCTTTGGAGATAAATATTTTGTAAAATCACCTCCCCAAAAGCTTAGATTTGTTGTTTTGGTAATCAGCTGACTAATATTTCACTGTTTTCCTGCAATTACTCTGGGTCAGGTGCCCAAGCTATGGAATGAAAGCAGTAACTCACACCCCAGTAATTGACCCAGAAGATGCTCTATTGGCCAGGGCACATGTCGTGCCACAAGGCAAGTATGGTCCTGCCCATCCTCACTGGGCAGACAAACACCAGAGCTGGAGGACACGGTCACGGTCACACCAGGCCAAAGACTACCTCCTGGGACCTAGAAGATTCTTATGTCTATACATATTCACATCAATGGAAAACAAAATTTCAGAGTCATATAGATGTCAATCTGAATCATGGCATGCCACTTCTAGCTGTGTGCCTTTGAACAAATTATTACACTACTCTGACCATCAGCTTCGTCTTGCAACACGGGAATAGTAATCTCTTACAAGGTTCTGTGAGGATTAAATATGTCTCTCCTGTAAGTGAAATGCCTAGCACAGCTTTGTGCCCACAGAGGTACTAGTGGCAGCTTTTCATGAACATCTGAAAGTTCCAGGTAACACTTCAGGGCTGTGTTAAATGCCTTACAGACATTTTATAAGTCCCTTCCAAGGAAACTGGGAGGCGAGAGCTCTGGCAGAAAACTAAACTAAATCCTAGTGCTGTCACATACCAGCCTCAGGACCTTAGACAAATCACTCTAGACCTTGGTTAGCATGCCTGGAAAATGGAGATAACATCTCCCAGCCTGGCAAAAGAGATGACAAGTATGAGAGTTATAAGGTACTACACACAAAGCAATAACAGAGAAGAGTATCCTTCCTTTAACACATTCTAGGCAAGTAAAATATTGGAAATAGCAGGTATCATCCAGCCAGGGCTCTAGGGCCCATTTCTCAATTATCTCTGATTCTCTAAAACCTCAGCAAACAGCTTGTTTAAAAAGCAGCTAAAGGCTACAATTATGCTTTGGGAAGCTCTGCTCTGCACAATGAGGAAAAAGGTGATATGAAGGAAACCAAGTCAAGGATGTCAACTTTGAGCACAGGCCTTGTCGGCTTCTCTTTTGCTGTTCCTGGCCAGAGAACTGGGCTGACTAGAAGTGCAGCCAGCCAGGTCAGAGGCTGCCCTCCCGGATTCCAGCCACCCCAGCACCCATGGTTATTTTTGGCTGGCACTGCCCTACCACTGCAACCTCAAACCTGCCACCTCGCAAGCTTCCACCACCAACGGGTGAAACGCTCCTCCTTTTCAAGGACATCAAGGAGGCAAGCTGGAAGGCTGCCAACTCCGCCTCTGATGGGGGCCTGGTTCAGGCAATTTCCACCCCAGCTCCACATCAGGGCACCCACACCCGGAACTAAAGCTAGAGACTCCCGGGCGGGACGGAGGAGCAGCCAGGGGATTTGTACTGTCAGCTTGGCCTAGCCCATCCTCCGGGCTGGAGTGGCTTTATCACCACAACAAAACACACAGGAGGGCCTGCGCCCTCGTTCGCGTCCCTTCCTGCCGCCCCAGGTCCCAGGGGTCTCAGAGTCCCATCCCCTGTAACCGCCACCAGTGGCGCCGAGGGGAGACCCGGGGGCAGAGGGAAAGCCGGACTGGGCCAGAATCAAACTCCAGGCTGCCAAGGGAGGAGTCCTCTGCGGACCAAGCCTGAAGCCAGGGGTAGGGGAGGGGTCTGAAGGGCCTCTCTGGCTATTCTACGTCGGACCCCGACCCCCATTCCGCGGGCAGGCACAGAGCCGAAACTGGACCCTTGAGCGGCCCCAGAGGCCGTTCAGGCTCCGCCTTCAACACCGTGGGATCGAGGTCAGGGTCTGCAGTGACCGCCCTCCGGGGCAGAAGCAGCGGGTCAGGGGTGAGAGGTCGGGGCCGCGGCCCGACATTGGCCGAAGAGGAGAAAGAAAGGGAGTAGGCCAAGACCGAATGGCACCAGCGCGCCTGCCCCGCCGACTCACTCCCGGCCGCCGCCGCCGCTGTCGCCGCCGCGGACCCCAGCCCACACTTACCGTCTCCCAGGCTCCGGCTGCAGCTAGGCCCCACTCCCCGCTCCGAGCGCCTCTTCCGCTTCCGGCTGCGACCTCCGCCCGTGGCAGCCCCGCCCCCTCGCGTGACGCAGCCGTCGCCAGCCCCGACTCGACCCGGCTCGGAGGCCTGGCCGCTCTAGCCCCCGACTCGAAGGCTCCGGGGCACCAGCCCTCTCTGCTCCGGTGGGCGCCGCGGCCTCGGAGACTAGTTCCGGGAGGGCCGAGGGGACGAGCCTGGCCTGGCCCGCCTCCTGCCGAGTCGCGGCGCACGTAGGTCCCCCGACCTGACAGGTGCGCGGCCCGGGCTGGCTGGGCTCTCAGAGCCGAGAGGTGGGGCCCCGACCCGGCCGCGGGGCTGGGACCGCTCCGTCGCCCCGACCCCGCGTGGTCCGTCAACTCCCTCCTGCGCGCGGAGAGGACGGGCATTGTTCTCGGGGCCCCGGAGAGCGCGAGAGCGGCTTGAGGTCTGTGCGCCGCGGCTCGGGAAGGCGGACGCGACTCCGCTTGCGCGAAATCAGCGAACGACACATTATTATCTTGGTGTGTGCGGGTTTTTTGAAAGCCGTGGTGGCGCTCCCAGCTCGCCAGTGCGTGCGGGGCAGTTTCTGGGAAGATACCTTAGAGCTACTCTGGCGGGGCCGGAGTCTGGAGGGAGGAGATCCCCTCTCCTTGAGCCCCCTCCTGTGGAGCGGCTTCCTGCCGGCCTGCGTGGCCTCTCAGTTAAGACTCCCCCGCCAGACAAAAGCCCTGCTGGCTGCGTCTCCGGGCCACTGGACAGCCCCCTTTTGCAGAGGCCTCGAGCGTGGGGTCACCAAAATCCCTGACACCTACTGTCCCGCGCCGGGTCGGACAGGATTACGAGGCCCCACTTTCCAGATGAGAAAACTGAGGCGAGGATCTTTTGAGAGACCTCACTGTGAGCGTGCGCGTCCCGCCCGGTCTGGGAGTGGCGTCCCCGGCCTCGCGAGCGTCGCGCAATGAAGCGACAGGGCGTGGTGCCTAATTGTCCCCACGCTACGCGAGGGCTAGAAACCCGCAGTTGGGGCGGACCATCCCTCCAGGCACCGCCCCCTCCTCAGGACCGCTCCGCGGGGGCGCCAAGGGTTTCCCCAGCCCTGCCCCGGCGGCCGCCAGCCAGCCGCGGCCCCGCCCATACCCCTCCCCGCGGGGCTGGGCCCGCCCCTGACGTGGGGAGGTGTCGCAGGGGAGCCCCCGCTTCCGAGCTGTGGCTGCGCCTCAAGTCCTTCGCCAGCGGCTGTCCCTGAAACGGGGGGTTTCAAGGAGTGATTTGTAGGGGTGTTTAGTATCCCCTAAATCTCTGCCAGCTCCACCATGGCTACCCGAAGTAAACAATAGAAGCTAATTCAAAACTGGGTCCCCTTCCAAAAAATTACAAAAATTAGCCGGACTGGGTGGCGCATGCCCGTAGTTCCAGCTCCTTGCAGGGGACTGAGGCAGGAGGATCGCTTGATCCCAGGAGGTTGAGATTGCAGTGAGCTATGATCACACCACTGCACTCCAGCCTGGGCGACAGAGGGAGACCCTGTCTCAAAAAACAAAAAATCGGCCAAGCGCGGTGGTTCACCCCTCTAATCCCAGCACTCTGGGAGGCTGAGGTGGATGGATCACCTGAGGTCAGGGATTCGAGACCAGTCTGGCCAACATGGCAAAACCCCCGTCTCTACTAAAAATACAAAAATTAGCTAGACGTGGTGGCACGCGCTTGTAGTCCCAGCTGCTCGGGAGGCTGAGGTGGGAGAATCACTTAAACCCGGGAGGCAGAGATTGCAGTGGGCCGAGATTGCGCCACTTCACTGCACCCTGCGCAAAAGAGCAAAACTCCGTCTCAGAAAGTTAGGAGCCGCTTCAATGTACAGTGGGTGACCCAGATTGGCTGCTGAGGTCCTGCCCCCTAAGGTCCCATCTCAAAAGCTGAAGATTTTGAAAAATCCCAGGACATCTGAGATGCCATTTCTGCCTGGTCCCCATGGCCTCGACCACACTAGCCAGGTTCCATCTCAGGGTTTCATCAGCTCAGATGAGGCGGGGTGGGAGGCCTCCGTGGTGTCTCTTTCTCCCACCACTTAGTGTTGCCTGAGTTTCCACGGCTCCAGGATACTAGCCCTGAGGGATGGATGTTCTCAGAGAAGCTCCTGTCCCCAGCCCTGCCCTGAGCTACAGGTTCTGATGGGGTAAGTTAGTCACCTTCCCACCAAACTGCCCACCACTGAGAATCCAGGAGTCCCTACCTCCCAGCCACGAAGCAACTCTCTTTTTCTGAGGTGGAATAGAAGCCATCTCCCAGCTGTCTCCCTCTCCACACTTTGCAGCCTGGAGGCCATCCTGCCTGAGATTCTACCCTTAGAGCTTCATTCTTTTGTGGCTTTCACACCTTTCAGACACTTGGAGAAAGATCTGCCCCCAGGTGAGGTTTGGGTAACTCCTCCACTCCCATCCCCACCTCAGAGGAGGCTTGCTCCACCTCCACTGCCCCTCAGGCCCAAGCTCCTGTCTCGGTCCTCAGCCTCTGTGGAGTTGAGGTCTGCAGCATATCTCAAGGGCACCAGGGAGGTGCCACTGCCCTGCATCCTCCCAAACCCCACAGCTCCTCTCACCCCTTTTGGTCTCCCTTTTGCCCCCCACCTCCACTTCCCCCAAGCTTAGGGCTCAGCTCACTGCCCGCCAGTCCCAGCTGCTCTGATGCCCTCCTTGTTCTATTGTCCTTACCGTCTCCTCTGTCTGCCTCATCTGACTTTGCCTTCTCTGGAGGCAGTTAATTCACCTCTGAGCCTTGGCCCCAGGGTCACCTCCCTGGAAAGCCTTCCTGAGGCTGCCCTGGCCTGCCCCCCTGCTCAGGACAATCTGGCCTGCATGTGCACTCCATTCTGTGGACGATGAGCCCCTCCCAGACCAAGCTGGGCACAGCTCAGCTTCTCACTAAGGGCAGGGGGCTGCCATGGAAAACCTGTCACTTCTGACTGGCAAGACAGAGCGCCCAGGTAGAGTGGCATTGTGGGAGCTGTACCCAGTATGGGAGGTGGGGGCAGGGGCCAGTCCTCATGGTCTGTCTTAGAGAAGCCTTGTGCGGCAGTGACATTTTGGAGGGGAGACAGTTTTGGAGGGGGCTGCAGGAGCCTGGGCCTGGAGTAAGGGGAGAGGAGAGTCAAGCTGTCCAGTGGGGAGAAGGCCTGGTGGACGATGGTGCCATCCTGAGTGGAGAAGGCCTGGGAATGTGAGGAGTGGGGAGGTCAGGGTGGGGGTGGTAGAGGTGCCAGCTGTACCCATTGCTTAGCTGGAGACAACTCCTGTGCCCTTTCAGAGCCAGGGCAGGGTGCCTCATGCCCAGGGTTGGGAGTTGGGAGGCAGTGGACTTGGGCCCAGACCCTAGAGGTGAGGAGGGTGATGGTGAGGGATGTAGGGATGGCAACACTGGCAGAACAGCCCCTGTCTACCCTCTGACCTCCCTCACCAAGCTGGTGGGTGAGGTCCGTCAGGGCCTCCATCTTACAGCTGAAGCTATGGAAGCCAGAGAGGTACCTGAGCAGTGACTTGACTTAAGGGCTCTGACCCCCACATCATAGCTAAACTGTGGTGGCCCCCAAATGCTCCCCTGCCATTTCCAGACTTCCACACTGGAAGGGGGAACGTGGCTCTGGTGCAGACAGTGTTGGGTGGGGATTGCAGCTCCTCACGAGACTGCCTGCCGGACTTGGGCACCAGTTTCCCTTCAGGAGTGCCTGCTGCACCTCCCCAGACCAGCTGCTGCGAAGATAATGGGATTTGTGTTTAGCAAGTGGCCACCCCTGGCAGCACCCACAGCTCATGGAAACCACTGGGAATTGAGAACTGTTTAGTGGAGTTGAGGCTGGTGTTTAGTGAAGTTCCAATCACCAGGAGACTTTCGGGCCAGAGGATCAGGGTTGAAGGGTTTTAGCGCATGCTCAGCCACAGGGCCTCAATTCTGAGTCTGAGAAGAGGCCTCAGAGCCTGGTGCTTTGGGAAGCCAAGACTACCCCAGCTCCAGGATCTGTCCTGCTCTCAGGCCCCACTGAGGCAGAGCCCATGGACTTGATGCCCAGCCCTGCCCACTGTCTCTGGAACTCCTATTTCCTCAGGGCATAGGACCGTGTCTGCCCACCAAGCCCCACTGAAGGGTGCAGGTGAGCATAGGGAAGTTGGGCATGGCAGCCCCCTGGGGCCTGGGCTGAAGTCTGGCTCCTCTTTCCCTGGCAGGTGCTCCAACAGGGCCCCCGAGCGGGACTGGAGGCAGTCAGAGAAGGACCTGTGGGAGCAGCTGGCAGAAAGCAGGCGGCAGAGGGCCGAGCTGACAAGCCGTCTTTGGGCAGTGCTGGAGGCCCTGTAGGAGCAAGCCCTGGTGCTGCAGAGGCAGGAGCACAAGCTGGGACTCGGCTGGTCCCTAAAGCAGAAAGTGAGGCCATGTCCTCCCCCATTCCTTCTTCCTGGGCTTTCTGTAGCTGAAAGGAGGTCCCCTGAGCTAGCAAGATCCCCTTAGCAGGCTGAAGCTCCAGAATGCCCAGAGCTGGTGTCCAGATCTGGTGCCATATTCTCAGGGAGGCTTGCCAGGGTCTGGGGCACCCAGAGGAGAAAGGGAAATGGAGTCCCCAGCAAGGCTGCGGTGTTGAACAGAGATGTCTCTGAATGGTGCCCCTGGAAGGGTGCAGGGTGTTGCCTGAGAGGCATATGCTGGGGGTGGCTAAGGACACTGCTGGAGACAAAGGAAGGGCCAAGGTCCCTGTGGCCCCCCAGGGAGAATCTGAGGGAGGGAGGGGCTGGTTTTAGCTCCATAGACTGAAGAGCTTCCTTAGAAGCCCAATCTCCCCAAGTGAAACAGGCGATCCCCAGAGAGGGGGAGATGGCTGTGCAGGCTGAGGGTTCTTGGGAAGGTTACCAGGATCTCTGCCTCACGTGAGGGTAGGAAGGGGACACCGTGTGATGGCCCAGTTATGCAAGCCTTCAGTGACTCCGTGTCTTAGCTCACAGCTGGCCCACCTGGAGCCACTGCTCCCTACCAGGCCTGGGGGACCCTTGGGATCCAGTTGACAACCTCATGTCTCCCTGCCCTTTAGCATGCCACAGCAGTCCTGCTGGCCTCCACCCTGAAGCTGTCAGCAGCTGGAGAGCAGCTGGAGAGGCGGTGTATCTCAGGCCCAGCTGGAGGCAGAGGATGCACAGCTGGAGCCTGTCGTGATAGATAACAGCAGAAAACAGCCCCTCAGGGCCCCAGGGCACAGTCCCTTGTATAAAAGCCAGGGCATGGGTCCATGCTGGGCTGTCAGCTGGGCTGCTGGCTGCCAGTCCGCCTGCGTTATCAAAGGCTGCAGACACTGCCCTGCCTGGTGGGAGGCAGGGAAGCTATGCCTACCTATCTGAGGCTCTGTGCTGCCTTCAGCCCTCCCACTTAGCCTCATCCTAGCAGGTGAAGTGCTCCCTGGCCTGCCTGGAGCAGGAGAGGCACCAGATGCAGGGATCCCAGGGACAGGCTGAGTGGAGGAGGCCAGACCAGGACATAGAAGACAAGTGAGTGGGGCTGGGATGTGGGGGAGGGGTGGGGTGGCAGGGAACAGGCAGACCATCCCTTCTACCCGCAGGATCCTGCGGCTGCAGACAGAAGTGGAAAAGGCCTAGTGGCATTTGGACCAGATGACCCAACAGCCTGTTGGCCCAGAGCCCAGCCCGGGGATCCCCCAAGTGGGTGCATGGCAGGCCCTGAGCACTGGCCCCGCCGTACCTTTGACCCTGCCCCACACTTTATTGTCTGGTCCTCATTATTGGAGCATTATCTAGAGAAGGAGGGCAGCGCAGGGGCTTAGTCCAGCCAAGAGAGGGATCCTCTTCCAACATTTGGGAATACCCTGGGATCATTCAGTGACTTCCCTCCTGGTTCAGATGGGAAAACTGAGACCAGAGGGCAGAGGAGAGCTTGTTCAGAGTCATAACTTGAGTTGGGGCCAGGACCCTGCCACAACATGCCCTGAGGCATCAACGGTCTGCCAAGACCACCCCAGTGTGGTCTGGAAGCTGGAAGGAGACTCCAGGATTCTGGACCAAGTGTATCTACAGGAGATGCTGGTGCCAGGCCTGCAGATCCAAGAGCAAAGCTGGGATGGAGGCAGGGCCCAGGAGCTTCGGGACCCAGAGTCTCCATGCCGGCAGCTGAGACCCCTGCCCAGGCTCAGGACACAGTCCGTCTGCAGGGGCAGTTGCTGATACTCACTGAGGTTGGTCAAGACAGCTGGCGGGGACAGCCCCACAGGAAAGGGAATCTGGGCATTAGCTGATCCAGGCCATGCCCATCTTTACCAGGGGGCAGAGGCAAGGGAGCCTGGGCCCCGTTCCTGGGGGATTCCAATGTAGGGCAAGGGGCTCTAGGGGAACACAGGAAAGGAGAATGACCAGGAGAGACAGATTCTAGCAGGGCGTCCACACAATGAGACTCCAGAGAGCACCATCCTCATCCTCACATAACTGGCCCCCCTGCTAGTATGCAGCCAGGCACTGGTCCAGAGTTGTAGCCTGGAGCGTAGAGGAGCCTCTGTGGGCTGGGGTGGTCAGAGAGGCCTCTTGGAAGGGCTGAGACCCAGAGGAAGTGGAGTTCGGGGCCTCTGAGAAGGGGCTGCATGGGTAAAGGCTGGAGCCCCACAACACTGGTGGAGGCTGAGCCACAACTTGGTGGGGTGGGGATCTCCCCAGGTGAACAAGAGACTCAGAAGAGCTGGGCCAGAGCCACCAGCAACTAGGGGCCTGCTTGGAGCAGCTGCAGCATCTGCAGGGAGAGCAGACGGTGTTGGGGGGCCGTGTGCAGGCCCTGGAGGCAGAGCATACCTGGCTACTTCAGGAGAAGGTGGGGCTGCTAGCAGCACTGGGTGTGGCCCCGGGCCAAGAGTCCTGGTAGGTGGCTGCTTAGGCCCATCCTCAGAGTGTCCAAGCCAGGCTGGGGTGGGTGCTCTGTTCTCACCGTGGGTGAGATGGCCCTCTCAGCAGGCGGTGGGCCAGTCTCTGTCACCAGCTGGCTGAGGGGGAATGGCCCAGAGCCCTAAACCCGGAATCACACGACCAGAGCCAGTCTCCCTTCCCCAGGTATCAGCACTTCTGGTTGTCACATTCTGGCTCTTTCATGGGGTGGGAAATCTTTCAGCTTCAAGAAGTCCTGTCTCACCTACACATGGCCAAGCCCCTCCTGCTGGCCCAGGGGCAGGTGGGAGATGGGGGTGAGATGACCTTAGCTGCTAGGTGCAAGTCAGGGTGCTTGGGAGTAGAAGTGCCCAGTACAAAGGGGTTCTGTGTGTGCAGGGGGCCATGAAAGAGGCATCTCTGCCCCACTCCCCCTCCTAGTTCATAAGACATAATCATCATTGAAAGGGAGTGGGGTGGGGGTGATCTGGGGTCCATGCTGTACCTGGACTGCCCCATTTCTTCCAGTACACTCCAGGTCCTGGAGGTACCAGTGCCCCTCAGGAAAGAGCTAGAGGCACAAGAATCACATCCCAGGCTTCATGAGGAGATGGCTGAGTACTGGAAGGCATGCTGGCACCAGGTGGCAGTTGCTCTGAAATTTAAAGAGGAGGAACTGCACAGACTCCAGAGGCAGAGTGGGACCTGGCCTCCCCAGGTGGGCACTGTCTCCCTCCTTCTTCTCCACCCCCCCAACCCTGTTCTCCCCATTGTCTTCCCCACTGCCCAGTCTTTCCCATACAAACCAATTAGTCTCTTACCCCTCCTTAGGATGCCCCCATCTTGATCCTATACTTCCTTACCATTTTCTGCCTCTTCCTCATCATGCCCCATCATTCTCCATCCATGTTTTCAGCATGCATTTATTGCGCATCTGCTACATGCCTGGCCCTCTTCTGTGTGCAGAAGCAATGTCAAATCAGATCACTCCTTGTCCTCAACAGCTTATGGTTTGGGGGCACCCGGTAATTGAGCAAGCAATTATTTATTTATTATTGATTGATTTATAATTGATTGGTTGCATCAGGGTCTCTGTCACCCAGACTGAAGTGCAGTGGTGCAATCATAGCTCACTGCAGCTTCGAACTCCTGGACTCAAGCGATCCTCCTGCCTCAGGTAGCTGGGACTGCAGGCACGCATCACCATGCCTGGCTGTGTTTTTTTTTTTTTTTTTGGTAGAGATGGGGGGTCTCACTACATTGCCCAGGGTGGTCTTGAACTCCTGACCCTCAAGCAGTTCTCCCACCTTGGCCTCCCAAAGTGCTGAGACTACAGGCATGAGCCACTGTGCCTATTTTGCAAGTAATAATTTAATGTGCCAGATGAGGGAAGAGGCACAGTGGGAGCTGGTTAAGGGGTGGCAGATAGGAGAGTCCCTCCCAGAGAAGGGGTTTCTGAGCCTCTGAACCCTCACACAAGGATAGACAGGCATTTTCCAGGAGGAGAGAGGGAATGAAGGGCATTTCAGCAAGAGGAAACTGCACGTGCATATACCCAGGGAGACAGGGGAGAGTGTTGTAAATAGTCCCTGATCCAATTAAGAAGGAGAGTGGTGAGGGGGTTACTATGGACACGGGACAGGGGCCAGATCTAGGGTTTAGATGTCCCAGCTCCTGTCCACCTGACTTCACCTCCAGCTTGGTGGCTGCCTTCTCCTGGTCAGCATCCCTTAGTCTCCTGGGCAGGTGTATGTGTGCATGGGCAGACAGACACACAGACATGCATGCACACACACACCCCCAGGATACACATCAGACATGTGCAGACACCCCCAGATATGCACACACAGAGACACAGAGAGAGATACAGACACCAACGAGGTGCCTGGGAGCCATAGGGAAGTAGTATTCTAAGGATCCCATGTGGGATCCACGCTCTGCCACAAGGCCCCTGACTGAAGCTGATCTGCTGATCTCGATGGAAAGAAAAGGAGAGAAAGCTTAGCTGGCCTTGGGCCTCATAAAAGCTAAGTTGGTCTAAATCAGTGTATCTCAAATGGGTACACAGCTGTGCTCAGAGGGGGCTGTTCCTTAAGTCTGCAGTGTAGTCTGCCACTATATATTTGTACAGAGGAAAATCTCAGTTGTTTTTTTTTTTGTCTATTTCACAAACCAGACCCTTGAGGGTCAGAGGATATATCCTCAGCGCCTGGATGGGCTATATTCTTTGGTCAAGTCTGAGGACTTGCAGTGGACAATGTCAGTGAGAAGGTAGTGGAGTGACAGAGGGCTGGGCCCTCGGCAGATTTGTCTCCTGGCAGGAAGTGGTGCTAGGTGAGCCGGATGCACTTAACCTGCACATGATGCATAAGCCAATGCCAATTTGGGCCCCACGTGCAGGGCCTTCCAGCCCCTTGGAGACTGTCCAGGCCATTTCTACTCCCTCCCTGGACCCCTAGAAGGCCAACCCAGGACTCACCTTCTACAGGCAGGTGGGGACGCTGGGCTGTGGGCCTATCCAGCAAGGATGGCCTAAAATGCAGACCCTGGGTCCTGGGCAGGGGTCCTGTGCAGAGTGGCTGATGGACCAGACTAGCAGTGCACTTCCAGCAGGGCGAGGCTCTTGGAGATGGGGCAGCAGCTGGATAGGGTCTGGACAAAGCCATATTGCATTAACGTCCAGCTGGCCAGGGGGTTCAAGGGCTCAGCACCCAGTGCTCCCAGGGCCTCTGGCATGCTCCACCTCCAGTCCCATCCCCAGCCTCAAGCTCCTCCACCCAACCCTCTCTGGGTCTCTACCTCAGTCTGTCTTCAATCCCAGGATTCAGTAGTCTGCACTGTCCCCAGATTAGTAGCTAAGATTGTGGGTTTAAATCTTGGCTCCATGATATACTAGCTGTGTGACCTTGGGCAGTTCCTCTGCCTCTCTGGGCCTTATCTGTAAAAGTGAAAATAACAGTTATCCTCCCTGAATGGGTGCCTAAGAGGGTGACATACACATGGTATTCAGTCATGAAGTGTTAGCCACTATGATTGCACAGTTCCTGCTGCTGCAGGTGTGGCCACTTTGAGGAGAAAGTTCTCCTCGAAGTCAGGGTCCTTTTGGGGCCAGAGAGCTGCCACATGGGGCTGGATCCCACTTACCCTCTGTGAGTTTGCTAGGGCTGTGATAACAAAGTGCTGAAGACGGTAGCTTCAATGGCAGGCGTTCATTGTCTCTTGGTTCTGAAGGCTGAAGTTCAGGTCAGGGTGTCGGCAGGATTGGTCCCTCCTGAGGGCTGTGAGGGAGGGTCTGTTCTAGGCCTTGTCCCCAGCTTCTGGTGCTTTGCCAGCAGGCTTTGACATTCCTCCGGGATGTCCGCGTGGCATCTCCCTCTGTGGTGTGCCTGTGTCTACATTTCCCCTTTGTATAGTCACCTTGGATGAAAGCCCAGCCTATTGACTTCATTTTAGTCTGATTACCTCTGTAACGATTCTGTTTCATTAGGAGGTACTGGGGACGTCAATCTATCTTTTGTTGTTGTTGCTGGGGACACAGTTCAACCCAGAACGCCTCCAGTTTGCTTCCTGCTATCTTCCTGGCTGGGTGGTTTGGTTTGGGTGTGACTTGGGACCTCAGGCCCCCAGATGCTCCCTCTTGCTTTTCCCATCATGTAACCACAGGACCCTCACACAGCTGCAGAGAGGCCAGAGTGCACGCAGGAGGAGCTGCCGTGAGTCTGGGCGGGCACCGTCCAGTGAGCCCGCAGGCCCCTAGTCCACATGCCAGCCAGGGAGGGCAGGCCAGGGCCCAGGAGGAGATCCGCTCCCCTCTGCAGGCTGGACCTGCCCAAACCCAAGAGCCAGGGTGAGGGTTTCTGCAGGCATGAGAGGATGGGGGAGCAGGGTCCCTAGATGGGGATGCAGCCTGCCCCTCCCCAGTCAGCCACAGGAGCAGGATGCAGGCTCTGGAGAG
The DNA here is from genome assembly GCF_028885655.2 of Pongo abelii. NCBI lineage: Eukaryota > Metazoa > Chordata > Mammalia > Primates > Hominidae > Pongo > Pongo abelii. Next base: position 77,854,528 of record NC_072001.2, on the reverse strand, counting down.
GGAGAATGACCAGATGGCTGCTGGGATCCAGAGGCGAAAGGTGGGCAGGAGCTGGGCTGCCTGGGGTGGTGTGAGGTGGCCCCACCTGCAGTCAGGGCCCCCAAGGAACCCCTCCTAAGGACCCTAGAGCCCTCCCCAAGCCTGAAGTCAGGGGCCTTGTGCAATAAAGTGGAGGCCCGGGCTGTGCCACAGCCACAGCTCTTCTCATGGGGCCTCAGCTTCCTGTGTGTTTAATGGGTCCCAAGCTCCCCACCCTGGCCCTTAGTACCGGGGAGCTCAGGCCCAGGGGTGTGGGGCCTCCAGGGCTACTATGGCCCATCTGTCCATGAACAGAAAGGGCCTTGCCCTCCAGCTTGAGCTGGGTGCCTGTGGACAGGAGCAGGACTTTGGCTGTCACTGGCACCAGAACCCTCAGCACCAGCTGCTAGGGGTGAGGGTCAGGTGCCCCCAGGTCAAGGTGGCCTGAGCCTGCCCACCCAAGGACAGGGACATAAGAATCTGGACAATCCTGCCAGCCTGAAGGGAGGGCAGCCACCCTGGAGCAGCCCAAGTGCTCCTGAGTCCTTGCCACCTGCCCTCTACCCCAGCAGAGACCCCAGAGTCTGCAAATGAAAGGTGGGTCCCACCTCACCCCTGCCCCACCCAGCCCACTGTGGCTTCTCCTGGGTACTACACAGGCATTTACCTGAGTGGGCACCAGCCAAGCCCCACCCACATACCTCCAGCCCCACAGCCTGTGGGTGGGGCCGCTGGGAATCCTCACTGGCCGGTAAAGCGACGGGTTCCACAAACACTGATGGGACTGTGGCAGTCCCAGCTCTGCCACAAACTGGCCAGTGGCCTTGGCCAAGCCCCTCACTACTCTGGGGCTCAGGTTCCATCTGTACATTGGGTGTGGTGCCGGGGGGACTCTGGGGAGCTCTGACACTCAGTGATCCTATGACCCTGTTCAGTTTACTCACTGGGTCACTGTCCCTGCGTCGGTCTCCCCAGCTCTATAGAACTGGGCCTGTGCCCCACTTGAGTTACCCAGTGGCCTTGGTGGAGCTAATGATGCACAGAACACAGAACGGGGTGGGGGCAAGAGGACAGGGTCCTGCTGTCCCTGCCACTCCCCAGCAGCATTTCTGCCTCCCATCCCCCAGGAGCTATGGGAGCCCAGGTCTGCCAAGGAGCTGGAGTCTGCAGTGCGGACTCCACCAGAGGACAATGGGTGAGCTCAAGGGCAGACTGGGGTGGAGCTGGGACAGCCCCGTCCAGGGCTGAGAGCTGGTGTGGGACAGCCCTGGTTGCCCTCCCTGAGATCAGGCTGGATGGAGGTGGGACCTCCCAGGCAGAGAACTTGGCTCTGGTCTCCCATTTCCATGTGGACTGGGCCCTCTGGGACCACACTGGGCCCTTGTTTCCAGGAGCTGGAGAAGCTGAGACAGGGGCCATGTGAAGTGAAGGCAGGGCCTGGGCCGGGGGGCAGGGGATGGAGTAGGAAGCCTGGCTTGTTGGAACCAATGAATTGGGATGGGGGTTCTCCACTGAGCACCGAGGATTCAGCCTAGACTTATCCCAGGCCTGGAACCCCGGCTGCCCTGTCCTCGTACAACCTCAGCGTGGCCCTGAGAGGGGACTAAGCATCACTCCTTGGCAGGGTGGACTCACCAACTGAAGTGATGAAGTGATGATGAAGTGATTGAAGTGCACTGGGGAGCAAGGCTTTGCAGGCCCACCCCTGTGCAGGGAACCTGTGCAGGGACCCTGGAAAGGATGTGGAGATGGAGGGCGATGTGAGGCCTGCCCTCAGGGGCTCCTGGGCTAGGCAGTACTACCCGTATGGGGAGCGCTGTGGGACTCAGGGTAAAAGAGGGAGTGAAGGATCAGGGGTTCAGGGCAAGTGTTCTGGACTTCAGTGACCTGCACAGCTTGGAGGGGAAGGTGAGCCCTCTTGCCCCCTCCCCTGGTGTTGTTCCGTCAGCACTGCACCTGATGCTGCCATGGTGGCCTCTTTGGGGCGAAGAACGGTCCCTAGGAAGGCCCCTGTGAGGCTGGAGCTCTGAATCCAAGGGGGAGCGAAGTTCTTGGGGAGGCTCCAGATCAAGACACGCGCCAGCTCCACCCTCCTCCACAGACTGCAAAGAAGCAGGAGGTGGGTTCAGAGCTGGCTGAGATGCAGACTGAGCTCGAGAAGGTCTGCAATGTGCTGGAAGCTCGAGACTCAGAGTTGAGAGCTCAGCAGTGGGCCCTAGAGGCTGCCCAGGACCAGGTGCTCAGCAGCTGCCCCCTGCACTGTGCTTCTGACTGGCCTGCATGGCTCCCACAGGCTCCCCCATGCCTGATCCCTGGTGCCTACCGCATGGTGCCCACGAAGGCCTTGACCTTTCCTTCCTCACACTCGGTCACTCAAGTTCCTCCCAAGCCCTCGCTGCCCACGGGGAGGGCTCAGCCTGGAACATGCTCACTGCTTCCCCCTGCCCATCTCCAAGCTGGTGGAGAGCCTCCCTGAGAAACTGAGTCTGCAGCAGCAGCTGAAAAGGAGCTGGTAGAGAAGCAGTGACCGCGGGGTGAGGGGTGCCTACATCTGAGGGGCTCTTCGGGGAGAAACCCCACCCTCCCTCCCAGAGATGCTCCTCAGCCCCCACAGCTCTCCCTCTTCTCTGAGAACCTGGGGCAGGGGGGCAGGGGCATTTAGGGACATGTTGTGGAGGCTGCCCTCTCATCCCCTCAAGGGTTAGGACGGGTGGGGCTGAGCAGCAGCCTGAGGCCTGACCTATCTCCTGGTCTGCCTTCTCCTCTGTGAAGCGGGGAAGCCAGGGGAAGCAGCAGCAGGACGGTGGGCTGTGGGGCACAGAGAATCAGACCATCTGGGCCCCTGGACCTGGAGCAATGGATGGAAGGAGAGTGGCCATAGAACCGAGAAGTCTTACACTTTACTCTCCACCACTCCCCAGCTTGGCGAGCATGAGCAAGTCTTGCCTTCACTAAGCCTCAGTATCCTTCTCTGTAAAATGGAAACACGGACAGTACCTATGACATGGGATTGATGTGAGGATGACATCGGACACAGTGCACCAGGGACAGTGCCTGTGTTCTCCGTCCTTCTCAGTTTCTCCTGTATCTGGGGTCCAGTTAGGCTGAGTCAGTACCAAAGTCATAAAACCACGTATATGTGCCCAGGGGCGGCTGCATATGGGCTTTAGTCCCAAAGCCTTTTTTTTTTTTTTGAGACGGAGTTTTGCTCCTATTGCCCAGGCTGGACTGGAGTGCAATGGCGTGATCTCGGCTCACCGCAACCTCTGCCTCCTGGGTTCAAGCGATTCTCCTGCCTCAGCCTCCCAAGTAGCTGGGATTACAGGCATGCGCCACCACACCTGGCTAATTTTGTATTTTTAGTAGAGATGGGGTTTCTCCTTGTTGGTCAGGCTGGTCTCGAACTCCTGACCTCAGGTGATCCACCCGCCTCGGCCTCCCAAAGTGCTGGGATTACAGGCGTGAGCCACTGCGCCATGCACAAGGCCTATTTTATACAATGTTCAATCCATAAGGCTTTGTTTGCACTTCTTGTGATATTCAGGAAATAGTTTGATGTAATGCAGAGCTGCCAGTGACAGACAATACAGCACATTCCCCAGGATGGCAACAGCTACTGGCTTGTGCTTAAATATCATTTCATTCTGATTGAGGTCATCATCTTTGAGCTCCTGCAATGAGGAGCTCAATAGGGTGGGGGATGCTGTCCTTCGCCTCAGGTGCTCTTTGGGTGCTTTCATAAAAGAGGGTCAGAGCTGCCGATGAGGTCTAGGAGACCCTAAAAGTTCTGATGGTCAGGCTGAGAATTGTGTCCTCAGGGAGGGGGAGCTGCTGCAGGTCTGAGCACCAAGGGCTCCAGCACCAGGACAGGAGCCTCCAGCCACCTCCACCTTGCAGCCCCTGAAGGTAGCATATGGGGACCCTCTAGATGGGGTGGGGAGTGACCTCTGCCCAGTTCCTTTCTGTCCCGTGGCCTTCCCATCTACAGGTTGTAGAGGGGAAACAGAAGGCTAGAAAGGCCCTTCCAGCTCAGGCTTTTACTGGTTCTAAATGGATTCCTGAGCTGGCCTCCCCGTACCTGGACAGAGCGGAAGCTACCCCCCGCCCTGCCTCTCTGACCCCCATGGTATCCGCCTCTGTCTCATCTGCCCCCAGATCCCAGCCATGGCCCTGGAGCCCAAAGAAGGGCATCTGAGAAAAGTTGGAAGCCGGGGCAGTGCCCAGGCAGTGTAGAGACTGTGCCCAGAGCCAGCAGGAGGCAGATTCACAGCCTCACTCTGCAGCACAAGAGATTGCGGTCAGGCCCTGCACCCCCGCCCAGTGAGCTGAAGGGTCCTGGCATAGAGAAGCTGAATTGAGAGGCCTCAGTGAGTTGGGCACGGTGGCTCACACCTGCAATCCCAGCACTTTAGGAGGCTGAGGCAGGTGGATCACTTGAGGCCAGGAGTTCAAGAACAGGCTGGTTAACATGGGGAAATTCTGTTCCACTAAAAAATACAAAATTAGCTGGGCATGGTGGCACATGCCTGTAATCTCAACTACTCAGGAGGCTGAGGCAGGAGAATCGCTTGAACCCAGGAGGTGGAGGTTGCAGTGAGCCGAGATCGCACCACTGCACTCCAGCCTGGGCGGGAGTGAGACTCTGTCTCAAAAAAAAAAAAAAAAAAAAAAAAAAAGAGAGGTCTTAGGCAACCGCGGCTGGGCAAGGACTTGGGAAGAGGGGAGGCCCCTTTGGCTGTGCCTTCTGCCCCCAAGGCCAGGGTTTCTATGAGGCCTGAAGCCTGGAGCCTGTCATAGGCAGCTGCAGTCAGAGGCCTCCCTGGCAGAAACCACTCCTTGTTCCCTCCCTGACACAGGCCTGAAATGCCCATGTTGGCACAATGTTGCCAATATGGCTCTTGGTGGATGAGACCACCTGGCACTTTCCCAGGGGACCCTGTGGCTAAGAGTAGAGCTGGGCAGGCAGTGCCCAGCACCATAGGGGGTGCTGCGGGCCTGTAGGCTTGGTTGGCCCAATTACTGCCCAAATGCCATCGGACAGTGCCCACCAGGGACCCTCTGTCTTGCCAAGGAAGGCCTTAGGCACTGGGCTTTAGACATTTCAAAGTGAGTTCTCATTCACTTGTGTCTCCGATCACACTAGAGTCCCCATTTCACAAACTGCCCAGAGAGTTTGTCATAGGTCACACAGCAAACCAGCAACTAAGCCCCTGGTTCCCTAATCTGCCCCAGAAAGGTAGTTTCTCAGCTGTTCTGAGCTTGACAGCATGACCATCCTCAGGAGCCACAGGCAAAGTGGGCTGAGGCTTGGCATTCCCCTCGAGGTCATCTGGCCATTCTGAACGCCCCTCCTCAGCCTGCTTCCTCAGCCTGCTTCCTCCGGCTGAGCCATGTGCCCCCGGAACCCCTCTCAACTCTGTTGCTGACCCCACCCTCCATCTGCGCCTTCAGTGAAGCAGTTTCTCAAAGGAGGGGTCCCTGGTAACGTGGAGGGACAGAACACCTTTGGGAATTCATACCCAGCTGCGTTCGTGCTGAGTTCTTCATGACCCACTCCTTCCAGCCTCAGCTGGTGGATCCAGGGCTGGGTACTGAGCCGTACTGGACCAGTGGGCCCCCTCCCGGGATCGCTGGACTTGGAGCAGAAGAGTCCCTCCAGGGCTGAAGATTGGACACAGAAAACTTGGGAACTGTCAACTGCCCTGTTATTCACCTCGTGAAAAAAGCTGGATTTCAATGAGAGCGAAAGGAGCTGACAATTCCCAGAAACTGGAATTGGGATGGTGAGATTTTAGTTCAGCCCCCGGCGGTCTCATGCGTGGAGGTGATAAAGTTGAGCTTTGAGGTGGTCTTCAGAGGGAGAGGAATACCCTCCGCGGGCAGAGCTTCCCGGGTTCCGGGCCCTTCCGGACGTCAACACAGGTCCAAATGCCCTTGGGCTCCTCCGCACACCCTGGATGCAAGAATAAATCCTCCTCTCTGCCGCCATTAGCCTGACTGGCTTCGGTTACTTCGCACAAAGAGCCCTTGCCGAGCAAACGTCCCCGGTGCTGCTCCAAAAGAGACCCCGGTCCTCCTGGAAGCTCCTCCCTGAGGCCGGGTATCCACTCGCCGCCCGCAGCCCTCTCTCTGGCTCCAGCTCCTGTTCCTTTTCCTGCCCACCCCGCCCAGTGAGGATATCAGCACCCCTTGTCTGTCTCTATGCCTGTCGGGGTTCGTGCCTCACTGTGTCCAGGCTCGGCTTCTCTCCCTAGTCACTTCCTGTTCACGCCACTCCTGCTTGCTTTCTTCTCCCCTTCCCTCCAGCGGTGGTTCCAAACCTTCTCTTCCATAAGACCCTCCATTCCGTTTCCCAGAGACCCAGGGGTGCCCCTCGCAGGGGCAGAAGTGCAACCTGTAGTGGATCTCCCTCCGCGCAGCGCGGGCAGTCTAAGGTCATTCCCGGTCACCCTGCCCCCTCGCTCCCATTGGCTCTGGGGAGGGCACGTGACTCAATCCTGGCCAATGGCGTGGCGGGGCCTGTGGCTTGCAGCTGGGCAGGCTTTTCTAGGAGCTTCTGGAGGCGGTTTGGGGATCCTCGACTGGGCGCAGCGTAGCATAGCAGAGACCTGGGGACAACCACCCTTAGATCCTCTGCCTCCCTCTGGCCTCTTCCCCTCCCTGAAGGGGAGGACTTGGGGGAGAGGTTAAGGGTACCCGCTTTGGAGTCCCGTCCCAGCCTTGCCATTCACTAGTATGTGACATCCAGCACATTTCTGTTCCTCAGTTTCATCTGAAAAGTGAACAAAATGACTAGCTTGGCCGGGCGCGGTGACTCATGCCTGTAATCCAAAATTTTGGGAAGCCGAGACGAGAGGATCGATTGAGCCCAGGAGTTCGAGACCAGCCTGGGCAACATAGTGAGACCTCGTCTCTATAATTTTATAACAAATAATTTTAAAGAAAAAAAAACTGCCTTATAGAGCCGTGGGTGGAGCATGAAATGAGATAACGTGTATAGAGGGCTTAGCACTTGTGTTCAGGGCACAGGCTCTAGGCCCTGCAGCCACTGAACTACAGCCCCAGCTCCTCCACTCCCTAGCTGTGGGACCTCACCATACCAGGTTCAATTGGTAGTTTCACAGCCAACTTAGTATGCAGCCATCAGTGCTGTGTGAACCTTCCTGCCCATCTCCTGGGGCACAAACGTAGGAGTGAAATTACAGGGCCCCAGAGCCAAGTGCATGATTAGCTTTACTAGGTAATGCCAAAGTGGTTTCCAAATTGGTTAGCCCAAGAGTGTGAGAGTTCCTGCTGCTCCTCATCCTTGCCAGGACCTGGTATGGAATAACTTTTGTGTTTATATCCAATAGTGTGAGGTGGTTTCTTGAGCATTTCCCTGATCACGAATGAGGTCAAGCCATTTGTATTTTCTCTTAGACAAAACATCTATTTGTGACTCTGCCACCTCTCCTTTTTATTTTTTTATTTTTTGTCTTAAGAATAAGCATTAGAAAGAAATCATTATGGGCTGGGTGCACACCAGCATGCCTGGCTAATTTTTAAATTTTGTTTTGTAGAGACGAGGGTCTCGCTATGTTGCCAGGACTGGTTTCAGACTCATCAAGTGATCCTCCCGCGTTGGCCTCTCAAAGTGCTGGGATTACAGCCATGAGCCACTGCGCCCGGCCACTTAAACTTTTTTGAAGGGTCTAGCTTGAGAAATTGTTCTTAAGGTCAAGATATTCTCCAATATTTTCTTGTTAATATGAAAAGGAACGGAGATTCATCATTTCTATTGGAAGCCACTTCTGCCAGAACTCTCCCAGGATCCCCGCCTCACCAGCCACCACGTGCTGTTTCCATCTCAAATGCCTCTGGGCCTGGTTCTGCTCTTCATCACTTAGCTCCCTCCTAGATAGGTCCTTTTAATTTCCATGTGGCCAGAAGTTGTGAAGTGTGATACCAATGAGTGGTTAACAGTAAAGTACTAAAGTATCATTTTTTTTTTTTCGCAAGATTAAAAAAAATCAGCAATGGACGCTCAAGATTGTCCCAATAACATCCTCTTTTTCTAGCATTTCAAAATGCCAGAGGCTGGGTGTGGTGGTTCACGCCTGTAATCCCAACACTTTGGGAGGCTGAAGCAGAAGGATCATTTCAGCCCAGGAGTTCAAGACCAGCTTGGGCAACGTGGCAAGACCTCATCTCTACAAAAACTTTTTTAGAAAAAATTAGCCAGGTGTGGTGGCATGCACCTGTAGTCCCAGCTATCTGGGAGGCTGAAGTGGGTGGATCGCCTGAGCCCAGTTTGAGGCTGCAGTGAGCTATAATTGTGCCACTGCACTCCAGCCTGCGTGACACAGCAAGACAATGTCTCAAAAACAAAACCAAGCCACATATATGTATGTATACACACACAAAATAAAAAATGCCAGATAGGAAACTCTGCTAGCGTGACCTCACATGGTTACATAAACAGGTGCAGTCAGTATGTTGTCATGGATGGCAGTCCACACAGGGCCTGCCTCTCTGCACATCTTCAGGATATGCCCAGAGTGGTGTGCATCATGGTAGAGAAAGGCTCTGGGGATAGGCCTGAGCTGTGCCCCAGGGTTCCACGCCCAGCAGGTTGCCTGGCATCACCTTTCTAGAAAAGCTTCTAAGCCTATGCCCTGGTGAAAATCATCCTGATTTGCAGAGGATGGCCCCCAAATCCATTAATCCTGGCCCCAGCTTTACTTTTTCCCAATTCCCCCCAGCTCCACCCACTGACTCAAGGCACCAGCCATAGTTCCCCAATGCCAGGTCCTTTGATGCCACAGCATTTCCATAAGTATTCATATGTATGTATGCATGTATTCCTCTGCAAGAATTGCTCTCTCCAGGTGCAAACTCTGACTCTTCCAGCTTTAACGCTACCACCTGTGGGAAGCCTTCCAGAAGTTCTGCGGCTGCTGCAGCTTCTATCTCCTACCAGTGGTAGCCTGCTGTTCGGCCCCAGTGATGCTGTAGTCTAAAGAATCCATCTCCGTCTAGATAACCTTGTGGGTCCTCCCTTATCGTCTGACCCAGCAGGAGCTCAACAGGGGCTTGCTGAATCAAGGTGACCCGCTGGCCCTGTGCCTGCCAGGACACTGATGTGACATCGCTGGAGTCAGTTCTGACGATGCGGTAATGCCAGAGAAACCTGCTAACACAGAAGGTAAGCTGAGAGTGAGCTCAGTGAGCTTTCCCTTTGAAGAAGGCGTGGGTGAAGGGGAGAAGGTTCAGGAGAAATCAAGGGGTCAGGAGTAGTTCACTCAGTCCCCTTTCACTCTGAAGGAGCTCACCTCTCCCCAGTACTGTCCAGTGGAAAGGCCACTCAAAGCAACTGAGAGAGACCTGCTTGTGTGAAGAGGTAGAGGTTTATTGAAATATAAACATTCGAGAACATGTAAGATAGAAAATAACCACAACATATACAGAGACTTGCTGCAGGAGGACATCTGAGGTATTTATTCACTGCCTAGGCTACCCATGTGCTATCACATTTTTCCTGGTTAGAATACACATAAGATGGGGAGCAGGAGGGGACAGAGCTGCCCTAGCTGATGGCACCTTCAGGGGAAGCTCTGCTTGGGCCAAGGCCCCACTCATGGGGGCACCTGCTGGCACCCCCCATCGGGCTCTGGGTGACACCCTGCTGTTGTCCTTGAGGGCAGTGAGGGTTCACTCCAACGGTGTGGTCAGGTGAGCTGCCTGGGGAAAGGGAGAGGATCCAATGACCAGAAAGACACAGTGTGCTTTCCCTGCATCCTCTGGGTGGGAAGAGTCCATCCTTTGTGACCAAACCCCTGAGAAAGACATACTGGCCAAATGTCTGAGACACCTTCAAATGGGCCCAGTGCCAGCCAACTGGGCTCCTCACTGGCACCAGGTCCCAGATGCCCTTCTCTGCCCACACCCTGCAGGCTGAGGCCAGACGAGGTCAGCCCCCGGGAGATGGTGTGTGTGTGTGTGTGTGTGTGTGTGTGTGTGTGAGAGTGGGGGTGAACGTGTGTGGAGGGCTGAGAGAAGACGCAGTTGAGCAGAGCTGCAGCTTACCAGGCTGAGGTATCTGTGCTCAAGCTTTTGATTCCCTTTCCTCTCCTACACAGGACTGAATGTGAGCCACGCCGCCACACACACCCACGCCATGCGCGGTGTCTCCCACTGCCACAGCCCCATGTCACAGTGGTGGTGTTCTGCTGAACATTCCAGGGCTTCCTCGACTGAGGTGAGCCGCACGCAAGAATCAACTTTTCTTTACAGCACAGGAGACGCCTGCTCCCACGCAGGGTCCAGGAGGAGCTGTGGAGTTATTCATCTCCTCATACCCTGGGGCGGCTCAACCTCTGGCAAGGCCAACAAGGACCCCAGCCTGCCTGTGCCCTGAGCTGGGAATGCTGCGTGATGGGGAGGTGTCCTGCTGCCTCCCTGGTCAGCTGGGGGTGTGGGTGTGGCAGAAAACAGTCTTCAGAACTGGTGCGGTTTCAGGGCCCGACCCGGTGTGAGAGCGGGCCTCTCCACTCCACCTCCCCGCCCCCACGATCCCTGAGTCGTCTCCCCGCATGCCTCCACCCGCCTCCTTACTGGGCTTGAGGGAAGGGCCAGAGGGGCTGGGGTACCCAATCACTTGCTTGGCTTTGGGGGTGATCTGTTTTCATTTCTTTGGTGCTACAACAATAAAAATTTTAAAATAAAAAAAAACAAAAGTCAGCAAAACACATATAAAAAAGATTTCAGAGATGCAAATACTTCCTGAAGACTCAAACATCAACAATTACAAATCTGAGGTATTTCAATGAACCTGACATCGGCACGTGTGGGGATGGTGAGGCCAAGATGGCCGCATAAGAAATAGAAGAGGGCTGAAGAGGGCTGGGGAGGACTGAGGAGGGCTGAAGAGGGCTGGGGAAAGGATGAGTGGGCTGTTTTTGGGAAAGCAGGCCAATAAGGGCAAGTGGGGAGCATGAGATTTGGGGGGGGCGGTCAGAGAAGGGTCCGTGTGAAGCAGGTGCCAGGGCTGGGCAGCCCCGAGGCTCTGCCTTCCCGTCAGCAGATGCCCTGTGGGCCCTGGCCCTGAACTGCCCTCACGGCCTCTTCCTTCAGGCCATTGGAAGAGGGATCTGGGGCCCTGAGGACTGATTCAAGACTTGTGTTTGAGGGACCCATACCCCAGGAACCTAACAGTAGGCAAGGTGGGCTGGAAGGGCCCCATCCCATGCTCAGCAGAGAAGGGCATGAAGGCATGCTCTTGGCTCCTAGCAGCCCCACATGGGACTTAAAAACGGGAAGAGACTAGTGGCCCTGGGGTCATGGCAGAAGGCAGGGGCAGGGAAATAAATTAAAGGGGGAGGGAAATGGAGGGCCTCCAGCCCTGTGTCGGCTGACAGATTGTCGATACACTGTGCCCCAAGCTGGGAGGTGGCTGGGGAACCCTGGAGGAAGGTGGACACCCACAGACCCCCACCCAGTTCTCCAGGACAATCCCTGATTGGACAACGCTGTCTGTCCTGCCCCTCTAGCCTCTCCCTGCCCCCAGAGTACAGCAGGACCTGAATGGAGCCTGGACAGACGGACACGTCCAAACTCTCAATGTCTGGCCAAATGGTGCTCGTCGACGTAGGCTCCGTGAAATGAGGTAAATTCTGTGCATCAACTTCCTTCACTCTTGACAGGAGAGTGGCAAGTGGGAAGCTGGGTCCTGCCCATCAGAGGGACCAGCTGGTGGAGGGCTCTGCGCTGGGGGTGCCCCGGGATGAGGTAGGACTTGGTGAACAGTGAGAGCTGCTGCTGCTGCTGGCGCTGCTGCCGAGGCTCTGGGGAGCAGACCCCGTGATGAGGTGGACCACAGGCTTCTGGGCAAACAGCACACCTTGGTGGGTGGAAGAGAAGCAAGTGTGGGCAGAGGAAGAGCGAAGGGGAGGGCCAGCTCTTTTCAGTATGTATTCACCGCTGGCCTAGCCTGTGCCTGACTCCGCTGTAGACACTGTGCTAGGGGGTGATGGGAGAAGATCCAAATGCTGTCCTGCCTTGAAGTGCTGATGGGCTGGGGAGTGGGACAGATAGGTCGACAGAGTAATTTTGCTAAAATGTCATAAATGCTGAGACAGGTGTACCCAGGGTACACAAAGAAGAACACCAAGGCCAGGTGTGGTGGCTCATAACTATAATCCCAGCACTTTGGGAGGCTGAGGCGGGAGAATAGCTCAAGGCCAGGAGTTTGAGGCCAGACTGGGCAATACAGCAAGACCCTTGTCTCTATAAAAAAATTTTTAAAAATTAGCTGGGCATGGGTAGTCCCAGCTACTCAGGGGGCTGAGGCAGGAGGATCGCTTGAGCCCAGGAGGTTGAGGCTGCAGTGAGCTATGACCGTACCAATGCACTCCAGCCTGGGTGACAGAGCCAGGTGGGGCGGGTGACTGGCTCCCTTGTCAGGGGTTTGAGGAGCCTTCAACTTCTGACCCTTCCTCCTTCTGAGAGGGAAGGAGTTACCGTCTCCTTTCTCCTTGACAGAGGACAAAAGGATATCAAGATCCAGGCCTTGAATTCCTACTTCCCTGCTCTCTCCATGGACCCAATTCCAACCCCCAACCCTCCCAAACCACAGCACAATGAAAAGGCAAAGGGCACCAGGCCCCACCTCCTCCAGGGGCCTGTGACAGGTAGAGGCCTCTGAGCAGAGTCTGCAGACATAGCATGACTGGTGAGCCCACTTGGCACCACTGCTTCTCTACACTCTGTCCTCTCTCTGAGGTGAGTGGCCCAGCAGAGATCCAGAGCATGCTCCTAGGAGGCCTGCAGGGCGGTGCTCTGAGGGGGTGTGGCCCTTAGAATGGGAGTAGGCCCTGAGGAAACACTCCCAATTGTGATAGAAGGTGCAGTTGTAGGGCTTTTGCCTGTCTCCATGGGACACCTTGCCAGGCTGGCTGACACTCCGCATGCCCTTGGGCCCTTGGTAAAACAGGTGGGTGATGCCCTGGCCCAGGCCTGGTGGCCCCCACTCATAATATTGTGCTTTTTTTTTTTTTTTTTTGAGACGGAGTCTCTGTCGCCCAGGCTGAAGTGCAGTGGCGTGATCTTGGCTCACTGCAAGCTCCGCCTCCCAGGTTCATGCCATTCTCCTGCCTCAGCCTCCCGAGTAGCTGGGACTACAGGCAACTGCCCCCACACCTGGCTAACTTTTTGTATTTTTAGTAGAGACAGGATTTCACTGTGTTAGCCAGGATGGTCTCGATAGCCTGACTTCGTGATCCACCCGCCTCGGCCTCCCAAAATGCTGGGATTACAGGCGTGAGCCACCGCGCCCAGCAATGCTGTGCTTAACAAGAGAAGGTGGGCTTGTTCCCAAGCTTGTCCGTAAACCAATGAAATGGGAATGGGAAAAGGACTGCTGTTTTTATGAATACTAAGTTGTTTCTTTTTCTTTTTTTTTTTTTTTTAATTGAGACAAGGTCTTGCTTTGTCACTCAGGCTGGAATGCAGTGGTACAATCATAGCTTACTGCAGCCTTGACCTCCTGGGCTCAAGTGATCCTCCTGCCTCAGCCTCTCAAGTAGCTGGGACCACAGGTGTGCACCCCATGCCTGGCTATTTTTTTTTGTATTTTGTAGATTTGAGATTTTGCTATGTTGAGACCAGCTCAGGCTGGTCTCAAACTCCTGGGCTCAAGTGATCCTCTTGCCTCAGCCTCCCAAAGTGCAAGGATTACAGGCATCAGCCACCGTGCCCAGTCATAAATACTAAGTTAAACCCTTAGAAAGACTCTGTAAAGGTGCAAAATCAACCAACCAACAAAACACTGTTGCCAAATTAGGTTTAGGAAGAGATAATTGTAAAAGACTGGGGGGGCGGGGAGCTTAACAATGTAAGCTGATTCTGCTATACCAGGGTTCCTTTGCCTGTGTCTCAGTCTGCAAAAGGAAGAGAAGAGCTGAACTACAGTCAGAGAAAGGCTGTGCATGAGAAGACCTGGGGATTGTGGGACACTGACTGACTTCTTCAATTAACGAGCCAACCACTGGTCTAAAAGGGTTAGGTGAAGGGTTTCTGCCAAAGTGGGAGTGACCTATCATCCTGTTAACAATCCACAGTCTCTACTAGTCCAGAGGACCACTTGACCTTTGCAACTCTGAGACCAGGAAAAAGGAAGCCACCGTGGGAGGTGTTCAGACAGAGGGCAAGAGGCAGGGCCAGCCGCAGAGCTGCCCTGTGGTTAGCTGCGGCCATGTGGGCCTCCCCCAGAGCTCCAGGGCCTCACCTGCGTAGGTGGTGCCATCGATGTCCACAGACATGTTAATGCTCCCAATGCTACTCGTGGTCAGGTTCAGTGCTGCAGACGAGGCCTCTGCTCTGTCTTCTGCTGGGGACAGGGAGACAGTGGGCCTGATCAAGCATTCCACAGCACTCCTGCTGTCTTCTCTGATGCTGCCTGGCCACCCCTGGTCAAAGCCTCACGCTGTTAGAAGGCATCTATGTAACCTTCTCCCGAGTGCAGGGTATGGCAGGAGATCCCAGGCTCGCCAACCTCCTGTTGCTGGCTTTTTCCACTGACCCAGTTCATCCCCCCAACTCCCTCTGCTCCCAAAGAAAAGGAATCACAGTAGGCAAGGAGGCCAGCTCCACTCTGCACTGGCACTTTCCAAGTGACAGGCAAACCCTGAACTACACTACACACCAGGCCCAGGCAATCAGAGATCAATGAGACCCAGCCCCAACTTTGAGGACCCACCTGCCCCTTCTTTCCTTTGACTCTGAGTCCCTCAAAGAGAGGAGTCTACGCCCTCAGCCCCTCCCCTCCATGACCACCCAGGCAGCTGGCGTTTGTGGAAGGCTGCAAGTGCTGGCACACACGGCCTCTGCGGGGCTCACCCCAGACTCCGAATTCTTCCCGGTGAGCTGTCTTTTCTAACAGCCCTTTGCTTTGTGCAGGAGCAGGGCACCTGGCCCTGGATGAGCTGTTACCTCCCAGTTTCCTTCTGCTCCCCAGGGGCAATGGGGTAGGGAGGGGCAGCCTGGGAATATGTACAGCTCCCTTCACACCTGGCTCTTCCCACACATCTCATTCATGTTTGCTTTGAGATAGCATCAGGACCAGAATGGGAAAGAATGTGTGTGAATGGGAAAAGGGGCGTGTGGCCTGAGGAAGAGAATGTGGGGCACCAGAACAATGTGAAGAGGAAGGGAAAGGATGTCAATTATGCTGCCAAACTTGTGTTTCCTCCTTCTGTCTATATTTCTGAGTCCCGCTGTCCAGCCCGGGGCAACCTGGCTCCTCGCTGAGCCTCAGGAACATGGGGTGTCTTCCTCCCAGACCTGCAGATGGTGCCCTGCTCTTGCCTACATCCAGTGAGGTGCTGGGGTAAAGGCTGGTGGGGAAACGCAGCAGCTCCCTGAAGGCCTCTGGCTCCTCCTCTGTGAATAACTGCTTTTCCCTCTTACTAGAGAACAGGGCACTGCCTGAGGCAACATGTGGTCCCCTCTACCAAACAACCTCAGCTTGGTGAACTAAGATCTCAATGCCTCTCTTCTAGGGGCCTGGAAGGCAGAACCTGGAGGGGCCTCTTCCAGGTCAGGAGTATGTGCCTCACCACCCCTGCCCCACCAGTCCCAGGAGGCGTGAATGGGCTTGGGGTTTCCAGGAAGGGAAGGCCCTGCCCTGAGCCTGGCTCACCCCTGCCGTTGATCCTGATCTTCATGGGGAGCTGCCGTGCCATGCTGAAAAAGTTGCGCTGGAAGGCCTGCTGCACCAGGCGCTGCTCCTCCTCAGACAGCCTCGACGCCTTCTTCTCAGCAGGCTCCCCTGACTCCAGCCGCTCCCGCAGCTGCTCCAGTGCGGCGGTCCGAGTACCAGCCTGCTGGCTTGCCAAGGTTACGGGCACAGCCAGACGATTTGGCACAGGCACTGTTGTCACTGGGGCTCCATCACCTGCAAAGGAACTGGAGCTGGACCAATCCACAATTGACCCTCTTGCCCCAAAACCCCAGTCTTGAACACAGGGAAACTGGCATCCCTTCCTCCCTTTCTTCCTTCTCCCCCAGGAGCCCTGCTGACCTTTCCTGAGAGTGGTTGCTGGGGATATCCGAGGGCTACTGGTATTGGTGCCACTGCTGGAGCCAAGCCCAAGGATGGGAAAGCGGATCTTGGGTGGGGAGAGGAGGGCAGGGGCCCCGGCAGCGGCAGCAGCAGTAGCCGCAGCAGGTGAGTAGCCAAAGAGGGAGGAGCTGTAGCTGGGCCGCCGGCCCTCCCTGCGGTTGCCATCAATGGCTGCCTGGAGCTCAGCTGGGGAACTCAAGGCTTTCTTCTCACACTCATAGGCATACAGATACTTCATGTACCTGGAGGAAAGGAAGCAAGCAGGGAGAATAATCCAAAACAGCACCAGAGACCACCCAGTTGAGGTTGGTGGGTCTCTGGAAGCAGTCCCTGTTGGGCAGGACTCTAGGGCAAAGGACTGCAACCTTGGTATACCTGGCAGAAAAGTCTGGGATGGCTGGACACTCTGCCCCAGCCTCCTCTGACTGCCACTCATCCTAAATAGGCTCTACTTTGAAGCACCATTCATTAGGGGAAATAAATAACATCTTAGTTGGCATTTTCACATTTGTTTTGAAGCCCTGGGAAAAATTAGGCCCATGTTTTACAAGGGCTTTCTGGCTTTTTGATCTTATAACCATTCAGAGCTGGGCTAGTCAGATAGGAGCAATTCTTCCCATTGTGCATGGGACCTAGACACTGTCATTCTTTGTGTCTTAGGTCCCAAGAAGCAGTTCTCTACCCAAGAACCTTGCCATTCTGGTTGTAGCTACAACATGCTACCTAACTGATGTCAGTTGTTCATTGCATACTCTTCACAGAACAACTTCCAGAGTGTTCCAGAAGAAAAGATTCCTCTCTGGCCCTCATTCTTCAGTGCTGCTATTGGTTTCACCGCTTCCATCACCCGTGTAATTAACTCAAATGCTGACAAAACCAGGTCACCAATCCAAGGGGGCCTTCCTGCCTGCCTTTCTCTGGGTCCTCTGCCGCTGGGTAAGCTGAATGTCAGGTAAAAGGGGCCACTTGGGGTGGAGATGATGTTTGGAAGACAATGTCCTGGAAGGGGCACAGGTCTTAGAGACAGAAGCCCAGGTCTGAATCTCAGCTCTACCACTTACTGGCTGGTATGGCCTTAGCCAAATTATTTAACCCTGGAGACCTCATTTTTGTAATGTGGGAAATGGGGGCCTACCTACTTTACAGGGTTGACTGTGAGGTTTAAATGAAATAGTAAAGTACCAGCACAGAGTAGACACTTGGTAAATGGCGGTTCTCATCATTACTTGGTTTAGTGAGGGATTCATCTCAGAAAGCTCCCCGCTGTTTCGGGAATCTACTCATCTTGCTAACCATACAAAGGAATTTCCTTCCTTCCTCTCCTCTAGGTTACAACATCCCCTTTCTCCAGCCTCGGCTTCCTTCCCCCAGGCCCTGGCCACTCACTGGGTCCTGAGGGTGAAGGCGGCACTGGTGATGGATGTGGGCAGGTTCAGGCCTTTGGTGATCTCCCTCCAGATCTTCTTGTTGATGATCTCCACCAGGCCCCCCTTCTCGGTCACCAGCTTATACAGCATGTACAGGTCCAGGATCTGCTTGGCCATGATGGGGATTCGGTTGATGGGGGTCCCTGTGGTTGTCCAACGAGAGAAAGAGACAGCGGGATCATCCTCAGGCTGAGGGGAAAGGTTCCGCGTATGCTCACCTTTAGCCGAGCTGGAAACAATGCTCATGAATCTGTTAGTGTAATTTAACTCAAACCCCCAAGCCTCAACACTCAGACTAGCTGTCAGGACAGGTCCAATGCACAGGCTGTGTGGGCCTTTGGCAAAGCACTTAGCCTCTCTGGTTCTGTTTTGCCGTCTGTAAATAAGAGGGCCAGACTAGATGATTTCAAAGGTGCTTGTTTTTTAGTTTGTGTGTGTGTGTTTTTGTTTTTGTTTTGCTAGCAGTATGATTCCAGACTATTCCTATGATCTGGCGACTTATCTCTGCAGCTTTCAGACTCCATTCAGCAGCAGCTTCCTCCGGGAAGCCTTTCTCTGACTTCCTAGAAGGGGAGCCCTGCCTAGTCACCCTCCTGGCAGCGCTCAGTGCTGCTTCTAAGAGTGTGCTCATTGGCCGGGCATGGTGGCTCACGCCTGTAATCCCAGCACTTTGGGAGGCCGAGGCGGGCAGATCACAAGGTCAGGAAATCGAGACCATCCTGGCTAACACGGCGAAACCGCGTCTCTACTAAAAATACAAAAAAAATTAGCCTGGCGTGGTGGCAGGCGCCTGTAGTCCCAGCTACTCGGGAGGCTGAGACAGGAGAATGGCGTGAACCCGGGAGGCGGAGCTTGCAGTGAGCCGAGATCGCACCACTGCACTCCAGCCTGGGCGACAGAGTAATAAGACTGTCTTAAAAAAAAAAAAAAAGTGTGCTTGTTTGCACATGCCTGCTTTCTCCTCTCCTGCTTGATGGAGAAATGGTTTATTTCTCTCTCGTGTGCCCCGCCATGTCAAAGGAGCTGCTGGACACACCAGTCTCCAGGGGAATGAAAAGCCACTCAATTCTCTCCCCACACCAATCACTCCACCCACTCCCTGGCCTCTGAAAGGGGGAGGGTCAGAGCAGCTTCCGCCCCATGGCCCCAAGGGGAAGTGAGAGGAGCCAGGGACTTGATTAGGAAACCTGGCACCGAGGAGGAAGGGCTACTAATGAGCACCAGGGGACGTGGTGAGGGCGGGGCCAGTCCTTTCACAGCCGGCTGGGATGCTCGTCAGGAGGCGTGATGGATGACTGTCATTTGGCAGCCTCGGGATTAATGATCTGGAGGTCAGAGGGGAGAATTCCACAGGGAAGGGTCACCGTCCGGGGCAGGGTATGAGACTTGTTGCCTTTTGATGGCAAACTCCTTTTACTGTACACAGACTGCTGCTCGTCTGCCTTGCCCCCTCCCATTGCCCCAGTCTTGCTGAGGTCTCACTGGGCTGCCTGGTGGGCCTTAAGCCAACCCGAGCAGAGAAGAGCTGTTTGTTTCTGCTCCATCCGCCTTCTTTCCCTAAAAGGCACAGCAGTTTTCTCAGCTCTAAATGGCAGCCTCACCAACTCTTTTACAGGATGGTTCAAGCCAGAGAATGAAAAGGAAGCACTGTGGGCATGGATATGTGGGGCTGCTGCGGCAGGACCAGGCCTCTTCTTCTTCTTCTTCTTTTTTTTTTTTTTTCAAAGATAGGGTCTCACTCTGTTGCCCAGACTGGAGTGCAGTGGTGCAATCATGACTTATTGCAGCCTTAACCTCCAGCCATCCTCCCACTCAGCCTCCTAAGTAGCTGGGAATACAGGCACACACCACCACACTCAGGGAATTTAAAAACACTTTCTGTAGAGACAGGATCTTCCTATGTTGCCCAGGCTGGTCTCAAACTCCTAAGCTCAAGCAATCCTCCTGCCTCAGCCTCCCAAAGCACATGGACTGCAGCGTGAGCCACAGCATCTGGCTTAGGCCTCTTTCCTAAGTGTGGGGAGGGAGTTAGTGACCTTGAAGACCTTTATCTTGACCTGCTGGTCCTTGGAGGGTCAAGGACAAAGGGGTCATGGAATTAGACCCACAAATTCATAGGTAAAATAACAGAGGATTATGGGCATACTCCTAAGACACACAGCTCATGTGCTGGTTGACTTCTCCCAGTGCTGTTCTGGACAGTAAACCTTCCCCCTACCAGAAAGACAAAAGCCTGATGTGGGCCCCCAGCAGGACAGGGCTAACGTCGACCTCCTTTGGAGGCCTATCTGCCCAAACACACCCATGGCCTTGAGTCCACACCTTCCAAGGCATTACCTGGAGTGTCTGAGAGGACCACTCCCAAGGTCCCCTCACACAGGGCTCCTAAACTCACATTTCCAGAAGCTCCTAGGGCATCTTCACACATGTGACCCGTTTACTTCCAAGTCAGAATGTTTGTGCTGGGCTCATCTTCATTCCCCTAAACTAGCTCCCTTTCCCCACACCTCATTTTTTCCCAGCAACACTACCACCCTTGGAAGTTAGGCAGGGAGGCAGGAACCTCGTGTCAGCACTGGCTCCTCTCCTCTCCCTATCACCCACTTTCAGGGTGTTAGAAGGCTTCATGATTCGTCCTTGGAGGTGCCTCTCAAAGGCATCTTCCTTTTTGGCCTGCAGCCACCATCCTGGTCCAGACCCTCTCTGGCCCACAATTAGAGGCCTGCAGTAGCCTCTCAGCCATACAATCAACTTGCACACTGCAGCCAATCTTATTAAAATAGTACTTTTACCATATTACTCACCTCCTTGTTTAAAAACCTATGAAAACTCTTATTGCTTACCTAGCCCATCTCATCTCACATGTCTAATTGCATGACCCATGTTCCTCAACACTCCCTTAGAAGATCACATGTGAAGTATTCCTGGCATATCCGAGCAACTCACTTGTACTCCAACTCGCTGGGCCTTCTCCCTGTTGCCCCCAAAACACACTCTTTTCTGCCTCCACTCAAATCCTCCAGTGTTCTTCCATATCCACTCCTTCCAGGAAGCATGTTCTCACTACCCCAGTTCATGTGGGTTTCTTCCCTCTCAGAATTTCTATCACGCCCCTATAAGTTTAGCAAATTGTCCTTCTCTAATTGTTTCACATCTGTTCATCCGATATCCCAGGAGGACTGTCAGCTCTATGAAGGCAGGGGTTGTCTTTCCTTTATCATGCCTACCATGCCTTATAGCGTTTAATAAATTAACCTACCCAGAAATGTTTCTTGGGGTCTCACTATGTTGCCCAGGCTGGTCTCAAACTCCTGGACTCAAGCAATCCTCCCACTTCAGCCTCCCAAAGTGTTGGGATGACAGGCATGAGCCATTGCACCCGGCTGAGATTTTCTAGTGTGGTTCAAACTGCCTCTGAAGGCAACTCCCCAGAGAGGAATTACAAATTCATTTTGAGTAGTCATTGGACTAATTGCCTGGCTGTTTAAGATGGCATCTTTGAAGGACAACATTGTTATAGATGTAGAAATTTCATTAAAAATTGGCCTCTTTATAGTCACACACAACGTGACTGTATTATATTAGACTGAGAACTGCTTAGGGCAAGGGGAACAATGGCAGATACAGAACCTGAGGAGACAAGGAAGGGTCACAGTGGTGTCTGAAGTCAAGGTTGTAACCTAACTAATAAGTGATCTCTTCCCAGAGGGGAAAATGGACTCTTCTGGGAACTGTCATCACACCACAGAGAAAGCGCAGGTAAGAGGTGCACTGGAAACCGTGGTGGTGGCCCCTGCACCCTGCTGTGTGGCCCAGCTCCACCCAGGGCATACTTGGGAAGCTGTTTTCCTCACTCCACAGTGGACTCTCCTCACGCGAGCCCCCATGCCCTGATCAGGCACCCTGGTTCTGGAGATCAAGCTGATGAGATTGGGCGCATTATTCCCTGTGGCTGGCCCTCTGTGAAACTGTTAAAGTGGCTCCCAGTGCAGGCTGGCCCTTGGTGCCATCAGAAGCAGAGTGGAGGCTATGCCAACAGAGCGGAGGCTATACCGAGGGCTCTCTAGATGACAGTGGGGCTTTCATCAGATAATCCAGACACAAAAGCCTGCCGCATCTTTGATTCTTCTAATAACTGAGAGAGGCAGAATCTGCAGGTTGGTCTCAGCAGTTTGCTTTGTGCTTAATGGACCTGGTAGCCATTTCTCTTGTCCAAAGTAGATTCTACTATGAAGAAAGAGAGAAGGCCTTTAAGCTAAGTTTACCTGCTGAACAAGAACCAACAGGCAATCGACAGACTCAGGCCTCAGTTTCTGCAAATGTGAGGTGAGGAATTTGGACTAGATGATTTTCAGTTCTAAAGTCTATGAATAAAAAATTAAAACAAAAATTCTGCTGATGTACCTTCAAACCAGCAATATATAAATCGATAAACAAAAACTGACAGTTGTGATTATTACCAAAGGGAGAATCACATGGTTTTAGGAACTTGCCTGAATTATAGAGTAATGTTGTCAAGTGGCCTTGATACAGATGGTTTGAGATTTTCTCTGTGAAGGGCCCCGGGCTTAAGGCCAGATTTGTGAAGTTCACGTCCACAAGCAATGGCTCCTTTCCCAGCCTTTGTGGGAGGGAGTGAGGGGTCTCTGGCCTGCTCTCTGGGCTGTATTCTATCTTCCTCTAAGGAAGCTCTTCACCTGAGAGAGACAGGCCTCTGTCCACAAGAAATGCAAAAGCAACCCACAGAGCACCAGGAAGGAGGCAAACACCCACTGAAGACAGATCTTTGTGGGTCACTGGTGTTGGCCCTACAGGAGACCAAATCTCCACCCCCATCACGCCTCCCAGAAGGGGGTGAGCACCTGATGGGGAAACCTGTGGACTGTCAGTCACTGCTATCAAAGCAGGAGCTGGGATTTAGGGTAATTAATCATGCTCTCTCTGACAGGAATCCAGGGCCTTATCTGCACCCCAAGAAGTGCCGCTGGTCTCCAGTTCCCTCCTCAATAAAGGAGACTGACAGTTGCAACAAAGAGGCCCCTTATCAGATTTCAGCCAGGGAGCCTGCAGCCCGAGGGACGGATGTAAAAGGCTTTTATGAGGGCCATGGACCCAGTGAAGCTGGCGGGACTCCTGGGGCTTTAACCCTTGTTGGTGGGAATGCTGCTGGGCGCTGGCACTAGCAGGCCACAGTTGTGATCAGGAGCTTCCAGTGCAGATGTGGCCAAACAAAAGCTGCTCCCTGGTACTTTGTTTTCCTTTCTGCCACTCAGACAACCAAGATGTAGCTGGGGATAGGGGTGAGGGCAGAAGAGATGGCCTCTTCTGGCTTTGGAGACAAAGATGAGAGATGGTAAGAGTGTTGAAGGGAAAGCCACTTCCTCCCCGTTGCAGAGAATGGGCTGGTTCCAGGGAAGTCCAGAAGCAAACAGGGGCAGGGACCCCAGACAGACTCATATGGCTGCCTTCCTGCCAACTGGGCAGGGGTGAGGGCCCAGGATCCAGGGTGTGGCCCTGCCAGGGACCCTTGCTGCTTTTTCCAGGCTTTGAGAAAGATCATTAATCATTTCCATAGCCTGACTGTCAAGACAGCTGACCAGAGAGCCTGGAAGAGTTAAGACCTGTGTTAAGCAGGGAATGTGCGCAGGCAGGCAGGCTTCCTGAACATTCCTCTGCAAATTCATTCTTGCCCTGCTCTAGGCCTGCTCCCCAGAAGCCAGCAGAGAAATGACTGCTGATTTCCCATGACTTGTTCATATAGAGAATATCACAACAGATACTGGCAACTACTACAGGGGACAAGGGCTGAAAAACTACCTATTGGGTACTATGCACATTACCTGGGCGACGGGATCAATCGTACCCCAAACCTCAGTGCCATGCAGTAAATCCATGTAACAAACCTGCACATGTACCACCTGAACCTCTAACAAAAGTTTTAATAGGAAAGGGAAAGGAAAAAGAAAAGGGAAAGGAAAAGGAAAAAGGTCTCCCACTGGGAAACCAGGCAGCAGTGTCTGGTAGTCTGCCGTGCAGCTTGTAGTTGCACTGTTCCACAAGACAGGCCAGAGGCAAGGATGTGCCAATATGCTAGTATGGACTGACAAGAATCCTTAAGCCTTCTGCCTCCAACTGCCCACTGAGTGGGTCTAATTTACATACAGTATAGTGCATTAACCTTAACCATACAGCTCGCTAGATGTGTACTTCCAAATACACCTCCACAACCATCCCTCAGATCAAAATACAGAACTTTTTTTTTTTTGAGACAGAGTCTGGCTCTGTTGCCCAGGTTGGAGTGCAGTAG
Source organism: Pongo abelii (assembly GCF_028885655.2). NCBI lineage: Eukaryota > Metazoa > Chordata > Mammalia > Primates > Hominidae > Pongo > Pongo abelii. Next base: position 77,830,677 of record NC_072001.2, on the reverse strand, counting down.
TGGGATCTCGGCTCGCTGCAAACTCCACCTCCCAGGTTCAAGTGATTGTCCTGCCTCAGCCTCCCAAGTGGCTGGGATTACAGGTGCTTGCCACCATGCCTGGCTAATTTTTGCATTTTTAGTGGAGACAGGGTTTCACAATGTTGGCCAGGCTGGTCTCGAACTCCTCACCACAGGTGATCCGCCTGCCTCAGCCTCCCAAAGTGCTGGGATGACAGCCGTGAGCCACCATGTCTGGCCAAAATACAGAACATCTCCTCTCATGCCTCTTTCCAATCAATATCCATCCTTCCACCCTACCCACTCTGGAAATAAACTGCTATTCTGACATATATTTTTTTGAACTTTATATAAATGGACTCACATAGTATATATTCTGTGCCTGGCTTCTTTTGCTCAATATCAGGTCTGAGAGTCATCCCAGCTGCGTATAGCAGTAGTTCATAACTTTTTTTTTCAGATGGAGTCTCACTCTGTAGCCCAGGCTAGAGTGCAGTGACATGATCTCGCCTCACTGCAGCCTCTGCCTCCCAGGCTCAAGCACTTCTCTCACCTCAGCCTCCCAAGTAGCTGGGACTACAGGCAGGTGCCACCACATCCAGCTAATTTTTTTTTTTTTTTTTTGGTAGAGATGGGGTTTCACCATGTTGCCCAGGCTGCTCTTGAACTTCTGAGCTCAAGTGATCCGCCCGCCTCACCCTCCCAAAGTGCTGGGATTACAGGTGTGAGCCACTGTACCTGGCTAGTTCATAACTTTCTACTGCTGTGTAGCATTCTGATATGTGACTATGCTACATTTACTTATCCATTCTACTACTGATGGACATTGGAATTCTTTCCAGTTTTTGGCTATAATGAATGGAGCTGCTATGAATATGCTTACCTGTATCTTTCAGTGAACACAAGCACTCATTTCTGTTGGGAATATACCCAGGAGTGCAACTGCTGGGTAACAAGGTCCAGGTATGTTTAGCTTTAGCGAACACTACCAAACAGACTTCCAAAGTAGTTGTATCCCTTTACACTCCCAGCTGTAATGCATGGGAGAGCTGGTGGTTCTACAACCTTGGAGGCTAATTTTAAACTCATTACCTTTTTTGCTACTCCAGCTTGGACTAATCTCTTTAGGTGAAGTTCAACAGTAAATGTAATATTGTATTCTGCTATGCCTAATAATAAGATTATGGTGGCTGGGCACGATGGCTCACGCCTGTAATTCCAACACTTTGGGAGGCCAAGGTGGGCAGATCACTTGAAGTCGGGAGTTTGAGACCAGCCTGTCCAGCATGGTGACACTCCATCCATCTCTATTAAAAATACAAAAATTAGCCAGACGTGGTGGCAGGCGCCTGTAATCCCAGCGACTCGGGAGGCTGAGGCAGGAGAATGGCGTGAACCCGGGCGGTGGAGGTTGCAGTGAGCCAAAATTGCGCCACTGCACTCCAGCCTGGGCGACACAGCGAGACTCCGTCTCAAAAAAAAAAAAAAAAAAAAAAAAAAGATTATGGCTATGACAGCTGCATTCAGAGAAACTGGCCAATGAATCAGAAGGAGGTGGACTGCAGGGTCTTCCCTGCTTTGCCTGCCACTGGGCAGATCTGGCTGGCATCTCCAGGAGAGGAGTGGAAGGCTGGCTGGGCTGGGCTGGGGCATGGGCCCATGGGGCATGGGCCTTCTGGCCTGAGCAGTGCATGGCTGTCTGAGCTTCCAGTGCTGTCGTGCCACTAGACTCTCAAAACCCAGCAGAACTTCCCCATGGTGTAAGCAAGCCAAACACTCACTGCAACCTTTCACTATACCAACTCTTAGATGATTTACTGAATATTGGTTCATTTTGGGACAAAAGAGGCAAAACTATCAAATAACTCAATTTTCCCATGTGTTAGAAATACCAATAAAAGATTTTGAAGGGAAAGAGGCTGAATTTAATGACAAAAGCAGGCTATTCAAATTAATTGTGACTTTCAAAAACCAGACTCCCTTCCTATGATCGTGGATAACTGGGTATTTATAGAGTATTATAATGACTATTAAAAATGGGAAAAAAACCAGTATATATTTTTTAACAGCAGCTGGGTCACCTAGAGAGAGAAAAAGATCTGGCCTCAGACAAAGGGCTAATCCAGACACTTAAAAGATTTGCATTTTAGACTTTCATTTGGGGTAAAGTTAGAAAATGAAGCCCCAAAGCCTATTTCATCTGAAAAAGACAACATATTTTCGTCTGCCAGGAAGGGTGTCCAGGGCACAGACCATTTACGGCAAGATACAAAGAATATACAAGAAATTGCCTCCACCAAAAGGCAAAGCAATATATGTCATGAACATTTCCTTGCCTGAGATGGATAGATAAGCACACAACAGAAGGAAAAACACTCAAATTGCACTTTGAAGCAGACCAAGCCCTTTTCCCACAGTAAATTCTTTGTATATACACATCAAAAAAGATCCAACAATCCATTTGGGAAAACCAAGGTCAGTTTGCAGCCTTGAAGAGAACTGATGGAGGCGGGGGGGGGGGGGGGGCAGGTCTACAAGTGAGGGCTTGACAAAACTTGTCTTCCATGTGACCAGGCAGTTCCTTAGCCTGGTATGCCCAGATGGGGCAGGGGCAGGGGCAGGGGCAGGAAAAGAGAGCCTTGCTTGTGGGCATTCTGGGTGCCTCCTGTGTCTCCCAAGCCTTACCCCATCCTGCCTTGACAGATGGCAGCCTCTGTGCCACTCTGAGTTATCACATCTGCCCTTCCCTATTTCTCTGAGAAACAGCCCTGACCCTGAGATGAAGACCCATCTTGCAAGTCAGGTTCTACCCTGTGTTCATCAGCTAGATGCTGAGAAGCGCTACTGGATGGTGGCCTGTGGAGGCAGGCCACCACCCTCTTGGAGGCGGTGAATGCTGCAGAAGACATAAGGTTTGCCGCTGCCCCAAAGGGGAGTGATGGGGTTGCTGGCTCTAGGGAACAAGTTTCTCAAAGATAAGGCAGGAGAAGCAAAGCACACTGGCCTGGGAGTTAGGAGATCGCGTGCTAAGTCTGCTCTGTGGCCTTAGGTGAGTTACTTAACCTTGGGTCTGCTTCTTCAGGGTTACAGGTGATAACCTTTGTTCTCTCTACTCCCCAGAGCTGGAGCTGAGGGGAGCAGCAGATCAGATAATGGGTTGAAAGGGTTCTGTAATGTGTATGGTATAATAAAAATGCAAGTAACAGTAAAATCACCATTATCGTCATCATCATCCTGACTCTTTAATGAAACCACACTTGTTTCACCTCCTAGGGAACAAGAAAACAAGCTTTTCTTCCTCACTGATGAAGGAAAAATGAAATTGTTTATAATAGCCTTTGCTTATTAGACTTAGAAATTAGTCCCTCCCCTTGGGCACTGAAAGACTAAATGGAAAATCTATGAGGGAATGGTATTTCAGAAACCACCCACAGGGAGTTAAATTAGCCAGACAATTTTATTTAGAACTGTTTTGGCTTTGTTTGCCAAAGAAACACGTTTTTTGTTTTTTGTTTGTTTTTTTGACAGTCTCATTCTGTTGCCCAGGCTGTGGTGCGATCCTGGCTTACTGCAACCTCTGCCTCCCAGGTTCAGGCGATTCTCCTGCCTCAGCCTCCCGAGTAGCTGGGATTGCCAGCATGTGCCACCATGCCTGGTTAATTCTTGTATTTTTAGTAGAGATGGGGTTTCACCATGGTGGCCAGGCTGGTCTCAAACCCCTGGCCTCAAGTGATCCGCCTGCCTTGGCTTCCCAAAGTGCTGGGATTACAGGCATGAGCCAATGTGTCCAGCCAAAACATGTGTATTTTTTGCACACACACACACACACACGCACACGGCAAAAGGTGAGCCAAAAGGGGCATCAGAGTTCTAAAACCTAACCAGTCTTTTCTAGAGAAATATTCTGGCGGGAATGGGGTGGTGGGGGACAATCGAGGGCAACTTGCTTAGTTGAATTTGGCTTCAGTCAGCAAAAGAGGAAATACACAGCAAGGACAGGAGAGAAGCATTTGGTCTCGGAGATTCCTGGTGTCGTTTCATACAATTACTTTGATAGAAAACTGCTAAAGGGGCTTTTCTTCTTTTGATTTTTTGTACATCAAGGGTAGCTCAATAGATACAATCATGGACACACAATACAGACAATAGAAACTTCCAAGATGACGCTAATTGAACCCTCTCATTCTATGGATAAGGAAACTGTGGCCGCTAGAGTGGGGAGGATGTGCTCAAGATCAGGAGAACGAAGGGATGTTAGCCCTGGCTTTGCACTGTCAGTCCAGAGCTCTTTCCACTCCCACAGGGCACTGCGCCTCGTCCCACTCCAATCTTCTCAGGCTTCTTTATGCGCAGGTTGCTCTGCTGCTCAGGGAGGGGAGGGGGTTGCCAGGGTGCAAGTCACCCCGGTCTTGCCTAGAAACCAAGATGCTGAGGGCTGAAAGGCCCATCTGTTGCAGTCAATTCACCCAAACATGTCAACAAGCAAGAGATACAGCACAAAGCAGCAGTTACGGCCCATCCTTGTCTCCCACTGGACAGCCATTTTATCACCTGCAGCTGCGGTCATTCGGGGCGGCCTGCTGTGTGCTGCATCCCTCAAAGCTGTCTGCTTCCTCTGTGGGCACAGCCTGCTGTGTCAAAGCTGCTGGCCCCTCTTACAGCCCAGTTGGGTGTCTCCAGGCCTTTCAAACTCAGGCTATTTTCTTTCTTTCTTTCTTTCTTTCTTTCTTTCTGCCTTCCATTTCCCTTTCCCTTTCCTTCTTTTTTTTTGTTTTTTGAGACAAAGTCTCACTCTGTTGCCCAGGCTGGAGTGCAATGGCATGAACTCAGCTCACTGTAGCCTTGACCTTCCAAGCTCAAGTGATCCTCCCACGTAGCTGAGACTACAGGTGCATGCCACCACACTCAGCTAATTAAGAAAAAATGTTTTTTTGTAGAGACAGGGTCTCACTATGTTGTCCAGGCTAACTCAGGCTATTTCCAGTGACTCCTGTGATATCTACTGCTTACCTTTCATATTAGCTATGGAGGCCAAGTCCTTGACCTGCTGCCGAGGTCTATGAGGCTTTTCCTTGATCCCAACTAACAAGATCTGCCTTCTGTGTCCCCCAGACACTCCACAAGTGACAAGTCACAAATGTCTAAGGGCCCTTGGTCTCACCATTCTGTTAAGAACAAAGACAGCCAGGCTTGGTGGCTCATGCCTGTAATCCTAACACTTTAGGAGGCCGAGGCGGGTGGATTACCTGAGGTTGGGAGTTCAAGACCAGCCTGGCCAACATGGTGAAACCCTGTCTCTACTAAAAATACAAAAAATTAGCCAGGTGCAATGATACGTGCCTGTAATCCCAGGTACTTAGGAGGCTGAGGCAGGAGAATCGCTTGAACCCAGGAGGCGGAGGTTGCAGTGAGCCAAGATGGTGCCACTACACTCCAGCCTGGGCTACAGAGGGAAACTTTGTTTAAAAAAAAAAAAAAAAGACAGGCCAGGTGCGGTGGCTCATGTCTGTAATTCCAGCACTTTGGGAGTCCAAGGCAGGCGGATCACTCGAGGCCAGGAGTTTGAGACCAGCCTGGCCAACATGGTGAAACTGTCTTTACTAAAAAATATATAAATTAGCCAGGCGTGGTGGTGCATGCCTGTAATCTCAGCTACTTGGGAGGCCGAGGCACGAGAATCACTTGAACCCGGGATGGGAAGGTTGCGGTAAGCCGAGATCGACCACTGAACTCCAGACTGGGACTCTGTCTCAAAAAAAGGAACAAAGACAGCAAGCCTCACATGATTAAAAGTGTAATCTGAGGCCCAGCACAGTGTGGTGGTTCACGCCTGTAATCCCAGCACTTTGGGAGGCCAAGGCAGTTGGATCACTTGATCCCAGGGGTTCGATACCAGCCTGGGCAACATAAGGGCCTCGTCTCCACAAAAAAACAAACAAACAAACAAAAAAACAGAAAAATTAGCTGAGTGTGGTGGTGCACACCTGTAGGCCCAGATTCTCAGGAGGCTGAGGTGGGAGGATCACCTGAGCCTGGGGAGGTCAAGAGTGCGGTGAGCCATGATTGCGCCACTATGCTCCAGCTTGGGCAATAGAGTGAGACCCTGTCACAAAAATAAATAAAATAATTAATTAAAATACAAGTGCAATCTGCTCCCACACCTCTTTTAAAATTTTCTTCTTTTTTTTCTGAGATGGAGTTTCACTCTTGTCACCCAGGCTGGAGTGCAATGGTGCGATCTTGGCTCACTGCAACCTCCGCCTCCTGGGTTCAAGTGATTCTCCTGACTCAGCCTCCTGGGTAGCTGGGATTACATCTTCTCTTTTTTGTTTTTTTTAATTACAGGGATGGGGTCTTGCTATGTTGCCCAGGCTGATCTCAAACTCCTGGTCTCAAGTGATCCTCCTACCTAGGCCTCCCAAAGTGCTGGAATTATAGGCATGAGCCACCATGCCCCACTCCCAACCATCCTGAACCACCCACTCTAGTTCGGACTACCAGATAAGAGTTTTCCAGGAAGGAGATTGCTGGGAAATAACAACCTCTACACTATCTTCTTGCCTCAGTCTCTCCTCTCTAGCCCAACTACACACTGCCACAGCAAGTTTCCTGAAAGCCAATGTTTTGCCTTCAATAACTCAGCTATACCTATAGACTGAAGTGTTAACTTTTTGGGAAAACATGGCCCTTCAGAGTCTCCTGCCAGCTGATCCATCCAGGACGGCCCCTGGCTCTGGGCCACCAACAAGGGTTCTTCCAGCTACACCAGGGCCACATGTGTCACATTTTTTCCTCCACCTACATGGTTGGGTCTGATACACTAGAGCCACAGCTCTTCTCAGAGGCTTTCTCTGCACTGCAGCCCAGGGTGAGGCCCCAGCACTCACTCCTTTGGCACTTAGTCACAGGAAACAACGCTACCTGACACAGCTTGCTCTCATGTACCTGACTGGAGGTAAGATGATTTTCATAAAAAGTTTTTTTTTTTTTTTTTTGAGACAGGGTCTCACGTTGTTGGCCAGGCTGGAGGGCAGTGGCGCAATGTTGGCTCATGACGGCCTCCAACTCCCCGGCTCGAGCAATTCGCCCACCTCAGCCTCCCAAGTAGCTTGGGACTACAGGAATGCATCACTACGCCTGGCTAATTTTGTTTTCATTTTTTGTAGAGACAAGGTCTCACTATGTTACCGAGGCTGGTCTTGAACTCCTGGACTCACCTGATCCTCCCACCTCAGCCTCCCACAGTGGTGGGATTACAGGCGTGAGCCACCACACTCAGCTAAGAGTTTTTCTTGCAGAGGATATTTTACATCTTTATTCTCTTTCCCATCTTTCCATGCCAGAGGATCTCAACAGGGGACAATTTTGCCCTACAGGGGACATTTATGACATCTAGAGACATTTTTGGTGGTTGTGACTGAGGGGCTGATATTGGTATCTAGTGGATAGAGGCCATGGATACTGCTAAACGTCCTACAGTAAGCGGGTGCGGTGGCTCACACCTGTAATCCCAGCACTCTGAAAAACCGAGGTGGGAGGATCACTTGAGGTCAGGAGTTCAATACCAGCCTGGGCAACATAGTGAGACCTCATTTCTACAGAACAAAAAAGTTAGCCAGGCATGGTGGTGCCTACCTATAGTCCCAGCTACTCAGGAGGCTGAAGCAGGAGAAAGGCTTCAGCTCAGCACTTTGAGGCTGCAGTGAGCTATGATCGCACCACTGCACTCCAGCTGAGGCAACAGAGTAAGACCCTGTCTCAAAAATAAAAACAAAATCCTACAGTGCACAGGACAGTCTCCACAACAAAGGACTACCCATCCCAAAGTCAACAGTGCTGAGGCTGAGAAACCTTTTATTAAAGTAACAAGTAGCAGACAGAACCGTTTCCCTTCTGTTGGTAATGCCAGCAAATAGTGAAATACCTGACATAAGTGCTGAAGACAGGACAAAGATTTACTCAGGACCTGAAGAACCATAAAATGATATTATCAAAGGGAGTCACTCACTCCTGCTTTGGGTTCACTTAGAAATATACTAGATGGCAATCTGGCAGTCCCAGTTGCTGCAGAACAGCAGGGTATGCAGCAAAGACTGTTCTCTACTGCTGACTCTCAATTACGGGGCAGCTGGCTGAAGGACACAGATGCACCCAAACCTCAAGGCAGCTTGAATACACTGCATGTGGCAATCTGAGCCAGGAAAACCAACAAGACTGCTCACACAGCAAACATGTCCTGAGCACCTTCCTGCCTGGCCCTGTGCTAGCACTGGGGACATGAAAGAATGACAAAGTGGCCCTCCTTGAGGAGCTCCTAGTCTAGCGGGGACATATAGTAGTAAACAATTACTGATCTTCACAATCAGTCTGGCTGATCTCACTTCCATTTTCCTTTAAAAATCCTTCAGGGAAGGGAGAAAAACAATAAAGTGGAAAATAAAGCGGTGGAGCTCCACTGCTGATTAAAATCTATATTGCTATAGCAGCCCCTTTGAGACAGGATCAGCTCCTGGGTTTGCACCAGCTGGGCTTGTGGAGCTTGTAAATAATTAAAAGGTAATTGGAAGGGGAGACCAAAGTATTAAGTGGATTTCTCTCTCTCTCAGGGCAAACACGGAGGTTCATTGCTGCCAGTCACATTATCTTTCAGGATTTTTTTTTTTTTTTTTTTTTTTTTGAGATGGAGTCTCGCTCTGTCGCCAGGATGGAGGGCAGTGGCGAAATCTTGGCTCACTGCAACCTTGGCTCACTGCAACCTCCATCTCCCGAGTTCAAGCAATTCTGCCTCAGCCTCCCGAGTAGCTGGAACTACAGGCACGCGCTATCATGCCCAGCTAATTTTTGTATTTTTAGTAGAGACGGGTTTCACCATGTTGGCCAGGATGGCCTCGATCTCTTGACCTCCTGATCCACCCACCTTGGCCTCCCAAAGTGCTGGGACTACAGGCAGGAGCCACCGCGCCCAGCCTCAGGATTATATTCTTGTTTTTTACTGACACACACAGTTCCAGATAACAGCTGGAGGAGCAAACTAATTAGGGCTGCTCAGATTGCTTTGATGGGCTTAGAGATTGGGGAAAACCAAGATTCAAAACTTTCGATTGCCTTTTTAAGCAAACGAGCGGTAACAGGCAGGCTACCAAGAAGGCAATAAGGCTGCCAAAGGTAAAGGAGTGGGAGGAAGGAGGGAAACAGAAAGAGAGAAGTTAACTTAGAATATTTAGCTGCTGGGGGCTGCCATTACAGCTTGGCCCAGGATAAAGAGGAAGATTTCATTCTTAGGTCTCAATAAAGTTGTTGACACTCGCACCAAGGGATGCATGATCAGCTATAACAGGATACTGGGAACAGGCTACTGGGAGTAGCTCTCTTCTATGGTTTTGTCCTGAGGGTGATGAAGGTGGAGCCACACAGGTTGCTGAAGGCCTTCTCCTAGAGAGGCTGGGGTGCTGGCCATGTGTTTTGAGGGCTGACCTGGCTGGTGAACCCATTGCTATGACTGAATACAAAGCCAGGAAGTTGAGTCACTCAGCTCTAAACTCAGTCACACCATAGTTTACGGTAGAGATGGCTCTTGGGGATGTGCGGGGAGTGAGGAGAGAAGGAAAGAGAATTGGGAGGGTGCATTATAAAGCAGATGCCGGCTGGGCGTAGTGGCTCATGCCTGTAATCCCAGTACTTTGGGAGGTCAAGGCAGGTGGATCACTTGAGGTCAGGATTTTGAGACCAGCCTGGCCAACATGGTGAAACCCCATCTCTACTGAAAAAAAAAAAAAAATTAGCCAGACATGGTGGTGTGCACCTGTAGTCCCAGCTACTCGGGAGGCTGAGGCATGAAAATTGCCTGAATACGGGAGGCAGAGGTTGCAGTGAGCTGAGATCACGCTACGGCACTCCAGCCTGGGCAACAGAGCGAGACTTCATCTCAAAAAAAAGGCAGATGCCTATGTACCTGACTGTTAAACTGCAGGAATGTTCTAACCAAGCCAGCAAATACAAACATCGAAAGCCAATGGGTAAGAAGAAAGTGTTGGCCTTTCCTTTCCATGGATCATTTCAGACCCTTCCAAAATATCCTGAGGGGCCTCTATTCTTTCACTTACCTTTCTCCATGAGACTAGATACGCCAACAAGAAGCCCCACACGCTAGATTAAGTGAAGTCCAGGGTAGCTTTAAGGCTTAAAAAAGGCATATTTGAATTTGAAGTGACTCCAGAGACCAGTTAATTGGAAGAAGAGACACAAAATCAGGCAGGGCCAAACGTGGACAATCATTCCATCTACTTTGTGCCAATGCCTTCTCTGTCCTCTTCAATCTGGCTATTGGTTAATTGGCTAAATCCAGAACCAGCTGGCAGTAAATGCCTCTTGTCCTCCTAGATGAGGATTAGTGGGCCAGGATGTCTAACAGTGACTAGCACACAGTAGACACTCTATCAGTATTCCCTGAATTGGAATGATGAGTAGATGCACACTCACCCCTCTTCTGCATAAAGACGAAGAGGTCATCCAGGAACTCTTTCCTTTCAGGATCACCGTCCAGTTCATACAGCTGCAATCCCAATCCCCCAAGAAAAACACAATGAAAAATTCCATCTTGCTGAAGTCTTATACCAGATATACTATGACCATCTGAATCACTACAAATGCAACTCACTGGCTACTTTGGTCCTTATTTCTCGGCAATCAGCTGTAACAAGCCACCGCAGAACTGCCCCTGTCTATATCACAAAGGAAGTATTACAGACCTTGGCAAAATCTCGAGAGATCTCTCTTCCCCGGCCTCCATCTGCATCATCACTCCAGGCCAAACCACCATTCTAAAAGGGAACAAAACACAAAGTTGAGAGGGGCAAAGGAAGAGAAAGAGTTAGGACAGAGGGCAAGGCAATCATTTAGGGCAAAGATGAAGATGCTTAGCAACTGTGCTATCCTCACTCATGCTATAAAAGACAACTCAGAAGACTAATTCTGCCACCCTTACAGAGACATCTTTTTTTTTTGCTTTCAATTTCGTTCCAAAATAAAGAGGGAATTGGGTGGAAGAATCATCTTCACTTGTTGGAGAAGGGTGGGTGTCGTGGGTGTCATTTATACTTGATAATCCTGGAAGAGGAGGACACAAAGGCCCATGTTGCTTAGAAGGGGCTCATTCCCGGCTGATCCCCAGAAGCCATCACTCTGAGATGCACCACTTTCCTGCAGACTGGGAAGACACCTCGCCTGGTTTCCTGTACAACACTCTAAGTGATAAGGGTCAAAGCGAGCAGGACATACATCCTGAAGTTGGTCTCTTAGCCAAGCCTCACCATTCAAAACCCTAAGCCGCATGGCAAGAACTCATGGTGATACGAGGGCCACCATGGCTTGAGATTGTTCCCAAGGTACAGACTCTGTGCCACTAGGGCGAGAGTTCATTTTTATTAGAGAAACAATGAAAATCTAAACCCAACTTAATTGATTGGGTTGAAGCAACACCATTCAACTAAATAGGAAGGGATAGCAAATACTCTTTAAACTTGCTTCCTATCTTTATTCAGTCCAGTAACTTTTTTTTTTTTTTTTTTTCTGAGATGGAGTTTCACTCGTTGCCCAAGCTGGAATGCAATGGTACAATCTCGGCTCACTGCAACCTCTGCCTCCCGAGTTCAAGCACTTCTCCTGCCTCAACCTCCTGAGTAGCTGGGATTACAGGTGCGCGCGACCACGCCCGGCTAATTTTTGTTTTGTATTTTTAGTAGAGATGGGGTTTCACCATGCTGGCCAGGCTGGTCTCGAACTCCTGACCTCAGGTGATCCGCCCACCTCGGCCTCCCAAAGTGCTGGGATTACAGGCGTGAGCCACTGCGCCCAGCCAAGTCCAGTAACTCTTATTCCTCCAATCAGTTATCTCTTCAGTGGGAAGCCTTCCCTTCAACCACGGCTACACTAAGTACTCTAAAAGCAATCTCTGTTCACTTCTAGCTTAGATTTTAACATATTACTTGGGAAGTATCTGTCATCCTCACCATATGGTAAGCTCCTTGAGAGCAAAGTGTCTTGTTTATCTTTGTCATCAGGCACATAGCACATTGCCGGGCACACCAATTAAGCACCTCTTCAAAAAACATACACATACCTTACAGGGGGTCAAAAAGTCTTTGTGCTAGTGAGGGTATGAACTCTCACATTGTAACTCTGTTGTTGTCCCAGTGGCCTGGACACACTGAACCTGTCATATTCATTTCTCCCATAGGACCATAGGCGCATGCGCACCATGCCACCCAGCTGGCTGGGGTGTGTATGTGGTGAGGAAAGGACATGTGGGCCTGGGGAGCAGTGGTTTCTTGGGAGAACATTCTTTGGACTACTCAGGAATCTTCTTCTAAAACCATGTCAACGAAATAAAAGCTTGGTTGAATTCCATTCTCTTCCACCTCCCCCTTTAATAAAGCTTGTCTGAAAGCAGAAGGCATTATGCAGTTATATTTTGGGGCCAACTTTGCTTCCCCTATTCACAGTGGGCTCTGAGATGAAGACCCACTTTCTGATAGCAGCAATCTGGCACACAGTGACATAAGTATAACTAAGAAGTGACACTCTGTCAGTTAAAATGAAACAGACTACATCAAATTGTTTCCCTGCTTATCTAGTAAAAGATGTGTGTATGGAAGTGCTTGGTAAATGCTATCTGACCGTGCACTCATCATCTCCCAAGGCAGACATTGTTGGATCCCTTCCTACAGCACCTTCAGCTCAGGGGAGCCAATAGCCAAGTGGGAGGAACATTGTTTAAAAAGAAAAAAAAGCTAAAGCTCATCCCACATTGTAATTACAGTCACCAGAAATCTGGTGTCATCTGGTGGCAACTAGCACAATGAATAATCAAGATGAATTATGCCTGTCAGGTCAGCAAAACCAGACAGAGTTACATTCCCCCTTTCAAAGGATGCAGTAGGTTGCCCTAATGCCCAGTGATTTTGTTTGAGCCAGTAATTCCTGCTGGAAAGTCAATTATCCCAGGAACCCCTATCGGTTGAAAGACATTTAATGGGGGATCATTGCCGCTTCTGTTATGTCAGCTGTTTACTGCGGCAGCTCAATTCCCAACTCTCTGGCCAGAGCTCTGAAGCTGATCTCGTTTACAGAAGGGTTCTTTCTCTATCAGTCACCAAAAGAGACGAAAACACCATTTTTTTTTTTTTGTGCTAATTATAGTAACTTCCAAGCACTCTGAATCCTCACTCAAAAACTATTTAACACTCAGTTGGGTGGAAAGGGTGGAATCCACAACCTAGAAAGTCAGACAGGGCTTTCCACAGAAGGACAGCAGTGTGAAAACAAGCACGCTAGTGTGACCACTATGTGACTATGTGTGAAAATAAACACCCAAGTGTGAGCGCTTGGCTCCACACATGGAGAATGCCTTGGCAGGATGGGGGCTGGGGCTGGTAGGGTCCTCTTGGCTTCTCCAGCTTTGTCCAACCTGCAAGAGAATCCGAGCAGTCGGATGGTAAGGCCTTGCACAGAGCCCACTAAGTGTGACCCACTTAGCTTAAAATGCCTCCAGCTTGGTCACCACAGAGGTCAGGAAGACTTGCCAGAGCAGGAAAGAAATGAGACACCGAACTCTTTGAGTAATCCCACTGTTGGACCCATTCCACAGATACGAACTGTCAGTTACTCTATTTAAAGAAAATGTGGGGAAAATAGTTGCCCAGAGAGGAGGTATTTTCTTTTGTCCAGCTCCAAGGCAAGGATGGTCAATTCAGCTGGGGCTGATGTAAAAATGTCCAACGTGCATTCCATTCTTTGTCTTAAGGCAGTTAAACTTTGGTCCCGCTTCACAGGATTTTCTGGCTGAGGTGAGAGTAATTCCTGAGCCCTGCCTGCCTTTTGCAGTCTAGCAGAGCCTCCTGCCTCTGCCCACCAGGCAGATTCAACACCTTTCTCCTCTGGGCTCTATCACCTGTGTTCAGCTACTCCTCTGGGTATCTCCAGCCCTGAGCACATAGAAAGCACTGACCAGCTGGGCATGGTGGCTCTTGCCTGTAATTCCAGCACTTTAAGACCAACCTGGGCAATATAGGAAGACTCCCTCTTTCTTTCTTTCTTTTTTTTTTTTTTGAGACAGAGTCTTGCTCTATCGCGTAGGCTGGAGTGCAATGGCATGATCTCAGGTCACTGCGACCTCTGCCTCTTAGGTTCAGGCGATTCTCCTGCATCAGCCTCCTGAGTAGCTGGAACTATAGGTACATGCCAGTACGCCCAGCTAATTTTTGTATTTTTGGTAGAGATGGGGTTTTGCCATGTTGGCCAGGCTGGTCAGGGAGACTCCATCTCTACCAAAAAAAAAAATATAATAATAATAATAAAGAAGAGGGAGCACCGATACATCTGCTAAAAGACAGAGATGGGCTCCCCTGTGGGACCTCCAACCCCACAGCTCCTCGGTCTTCCCCTCCCCCTTTCATTGGGTGGGTTACAGGCTTAACCAGTTATTTTCTTGGTTCTTAACTCTGATCAACTGCTGTAAAACATGGCTCACTTATGCAATTCAAGTTTGTGTGCAGTAGGTTTCTTGGCCTATCAATAGGGTATGGGTGTGACTACTAGAAAATTATCAGCCCAGAAATAATTTTTTCTCGGATGCTGACTGTGGCTGACTGAGACTGTAATGGTGGAAGAAAGCAGGGAATAGCAGAGGCAGATGGAGTGTGGGGAAAACAAACCCAAAAAGAGACAGCTCAACATTTTAGGGATCAAAAGAGGTTGATGAGGAAAGCATTTCAGTTGAAAGGTTGCTGCATGCAAGTTTAACCTGCCCAGGGAACAGGCTTTGTTACACCATCAGCAGCAGGCAGCAGTATTATATAGCCCAGAAATGTGTGTGGGAAGTCAACAGTAGCCAGAGTGGCCACTTATTGCCATTTACAGCCTTCTCAGCCTCTCCTACTTGAGAACTGTCTTTTAACATCTTTGATCTCTCCAGGAGCTCACAGGAAACTGATAGTTTGCTCCCAAATACACACCCAAGACTAACTTTGGCTACTATACCTACATTCAGCTAATTTTCCCCAGGAAAAGAAGGTTGGGGGAAAGAGAAAAGGTAGCAGGAAGCTAGTGTTTGTGTGCCTTCTGCATACCAAGGATTGTACCAGGAGTCTTACAAGCATTTTCTCACTTAATTCTATAATGTAGAAGTGGTTATTTTAGAAATGGGAAAACAATGGCTCAAAGAGCTCAAATAACCTGCTCAGGGTCTCAGAGCTTCTTAGTGACAGTGCCAGGATGTAAACCTAGGTCTGTCTGGCTCTCACTGTTACACCATACTGACTTGTAGTTTGAAAGAATAACACTAAGTGTTCTGGGTAAGGAGATCAGGAAGGGAGAAAGGAAGAAAAAGAAGTGAGAATAAAATCCTCTGTCCAGAGATGCCTGAAATGCCCATGTCACGGCACCAGGCAGCTCCTATCAATGGGAGATTCTTTTATTCCTTGCTTTATCTCATGGCTTCACCTGGGCACTTTAGCCAAACGAAAAGCAGCCCTCACACAATGCTTGCCCAGGAGAGTTATCTGGCGGTACTGAAATAAGAATTGCTAACTTTTTACCCCTCCCTCCAAAATAGACCATTCCAGTAGAATGGGCCCATCTTCCCCCAGAAGACAGAGGATCAGGGGAGAGGGAGAAAAAGAGAAGAGGGC
Organism: Pongo abelii; assembly: GCF_028885655.2. Taxonomy (NCBI): domain Eukaryota; kingdom Metazoa; phylum Chordata; class Mammalia; order Primates; family Hominidae; genus Pongo; species Pongo abelii. The sequence goes on along the minus strand of NC_072001.2, from coordinate 77,814,991 downwards.
TACACCTCTGAATGGACCAGAGGAAGATGGCAGCTTACACTGTGACATGCACACACAGGCCTTCAAAAATGATGAATCAAGGTCTAATCTGACTGCTACTCAAAATTAGAATAGTGCTTCTCCAGCATCTCAACCCTGGAACCCATTTCAACTGCACACAGGGGAAATAAACAGACTCACTATCTTTGAAAATCTAAAGGTAGTGAGTGAAGAGAAACTAGGCTTTTTCTTCCTTTCTTTCTAAAGCCCCAGAGGGCACAACTAGTGTGACAGGCAGAAGTTACCCTGAGGAAGATTTCAGGTCTACAGAAGGACTTTTTAAAACAATTAGAACTGCCTGGTAATGGAGTGAGCTTCCCAGGAGGTGGGCAACTTCCTGTCTCTGGATGACTATCTGTATGGCATGTCATGGCATGGAATCCAACATGAGACAGGGTGGACGAGATGGTCTCTAGGGGTCCTTTTTGTCCTGAGAAACAAAGACCTGATGACAAGTTTATTCAACACAGATTTCCTGAGAATCTACCCCAGGTAGGGCATTGTGCAAGCTGCTGAGAATACTACTAAAAAAAAAAAATAGTTTCCACCACTGGGAATCTTACCATGAAGTTGGAAAAACAAACTGAACACATATAGCATATAATAGTGAGACAACAAATAGGAAAACCCAAGGTACTCAGGAGGTAGAAGAAAAGGCTGGGTGGCTTAGAGGTGGAGGTTAAGCTGGCCTTGAAGAATGGGTTGAACGGAGATTTGCAGTCTAAATGAGCATGGAGTGGGGGATAAACAAGGCATGTTTTGACAGGGAGGATATAAGGACAGAAAGTCTGAATAGTTAAAGTTGAAAGGGGCTGTGAGATGCCTTGAATACCAGAAGGAAATTTAAACTCTGAACTGTGAACAGTGGGGAGGCAGTGGATGTTTTCTGGACAGGAAAGCACATGATTAAATCAATGTTTCAGACTGCTTTAGTGGCCCATTTTTGTTAGAAAAAAAAAATAACAGAAACATACAAATGTACATAGACACCTAATCAGATTGGAATTGGGGGATTTTCACTTTTCCTTTTTTTTTTCCATTATATTCATTCATGTACAAACATTTGATCACCTAGAATTTACCAGTTATGGTAAAAGGTTCTGAAGGAAAAAGAACAAGACAGATGATCACCTCATGGAGCTTACTGTCTAATGGAGAGAGAGAGACAAACAATTACAAAATGCAATTTTGCTCATTTTTTTATTTTAAAAATTATATTATTTTCTAGATTAATCTGAACCATTTGTCACGACTTAGCATTTGCTTTCCACCCTACAATGAAGATTTGGAACCAGGCTGCACTGAAATCATAGAGAATTTCTCATAGAACTGATACCTTCACAAAATTTTTTTAGTCTCTCTTTTTTTTTTTTTTTTTTTTTTGAGAGACAGAGTCTCGCTCTGTCACCCGGGCTGGAGTGCAGAGGTGTAATCTGGGCTCACTACAACCTCCGCCTCCCTGGTTTAAGTGATTCTGGTGCCTCAGCTTCCTGAGTAGCTGGGATTACAGGCACGCGCCACCATGCCCAGCTAATTTTTGTATTTTTTTTAGTAGAGACGGGGTTTCACCATGTTGGCCAGGCTGCTCTCAAACTCCTGACCTCAGGTGATCTGCCCGTCTCAGCCTCCCCAAGCGCTGGGATTACAGGTGTAAGCCACTGCGCCTGGCCTATTTAGTCTTTCAATTACAAGTAAGAGAGTAGTATGATTTTTCATTTAATCAAAAACATTTTTAATGCCCCTCAGTAATGACTTGTAATGCTGACAGATTTTATAAATGGTATTGAAAATTTGAGAGGGAAAGCCTGCACTGAGGGTAGGTAGCTGTGCAGTAGCCCAAGCTGAGAATGTGGGACTGGGGGAGACGGAGAGTAGCAGAATCAGGGAGAAATCAGTGCCATAAATGGAGAATCAACTGGATCTGGATTGAGGGGATGAAAGAGAAAGAGAAGGATTAATCTGAATTCTTACAGTGAGAAAGGTATGTTCTGATGCAAACAGAGGCTGGACAGGGGATCAAGCAGGAAGCCTTTAAGCACTAATGAAAACAGACCACTGCCTAGGGAGGTGGGGTGACAATACCAATCTCACAGCCCTGGAAGAAGCCAGGTTATGGCACCTGGCAGCAGGAGAAGCCAAAGGCTTACTGCCAATCTTCCAGTGAGAAGAAAGAGGTAGATTTAACAAACGTCTCCTGATCCAAGAAGGCTACCTTGGGCCTTTTCTTTTTACTGGGATTTAAAAAAAACAAAAACAAAAAAACCAAAAAAAAAACACAACAGACCATGCCTCTAAGATCTTAGGAGCCAGCCCTGCATTCCTTAGAGCTGCACTTCCCCAGAGACAGAAGCGCCTGACTTTAAAAGCAATTAAGTATCTAGGCTATTTTAGGATTACTCCTTGACCACCTGGAATATCTTATTAAAGCACAGCTCAGATGTCCAAAGCAATTTTAGTTCCCATACCTCATTCCTCCCCAAGGCAAGGGTTAATCCTTCCTTGGGGTTTAAAGCCCAGGGGCTGAGCTAACAAGTCTTCACTTGGGTTCCTGATATTTTGGAACCTCTCAGAAACTGCCCTGTCCTTAAATTGCCATTGTGCATACTGACAACTTTTATAGAGATTCTTGGGAGTTCTCTGAAGACACGGAACAGGGTGTGGTGGCTCACACCTGTAATCCCAGCACTTTAGGAGGCTGAGGCGGAAGGACTGCTTAAGCCCAGGAGTTTGAGACCAGCCTAGGAAACATATGGAGACTCCAGCTCTACAAAATTAAAAAAATAAAAAAATTAGCTGGGCATGGTGGCATATGCCTATAGTCCCAGCTACTTGGGAGGATGAGGTGGGAGGAGCACTTGAGCCTGGGAGGCTGAGGTTGCAGTGAGATACAATTGTACCACTACACTCCAGCCTGGGCAACAGGGCAAGACCCTATTTCAAAAAAATAAAAAATAATAATTAATTAAAAAAAAAGACAGAACAGTAATGTGTCTATTCTCTATAAATCAAATAGATTATGAATCCCAAGGTCAAGGATTTAAGCAAATTCCTAGGACCTGAACCTCAAAGTAATCATTAGAAAATCATTAGATTTCAGGCCGGGCATGGTGGCTCATGCCTGTAATCCTAGCACTTTGGGAGGCTGAGGCAGGTGGATCACTTGAGCCCAGGAGTTTGAGACCAGCCTGGCAACATGGTGAAACCCCATCTCTACCAAAAAATCAAAAAATTAGCTGGGCGTGGTGGCATGTGCCTGTAGTCCAAGCTACTTGGGAGGCTGAGATAGGAGGATTGCTTGAGCCTGAAAGATGGAGGCTGCAATGAGTCATGATTGAACCACTGCATTCCAGCCCAGGTGACAGAGTGAGACCCTGTCTCAAAAAGAAAAAGAAAAAGAAAATCATTAGACTTCAAAGGGGCTGATCCCAAGCTCATGGATGCCAACTAACTGCTCCAAAATACAAAATGTAACTAAAGCATTTGGGCTGACTGTGGCTGTTGTTGTTTTTAATAAGCAACAAATAAACTATCTTATCACTGGCCAGATCCATGGCTCTGCAGGCATTACGTATACCACATTTGTGACTACTGCTGGCCTGATTAATGATGTAATGTTAAAAATCCAATTCTCAGATCTTGGTATGAAGAAAAGAAAAAACACTCTTTGCCCTCATACCAGTTTTAACTGATTTCAGGAGGTAATGAGACATGCACAAGGCATAATGGGCAGGATTACAGGAGAATCCTAAGGCGGGGGGAGCCCCAGGAAGTAAAACAGATACTGTTATAAGCAACACTGTTGGACTACAAAACCCTCTTGATAAGATCAGGATTAGTGCTCTTAACTAAATCGCTCAGGCCTTGGAAACACTAGAGTTATAATTATCAGATGCACACCTTCCGCTGTCAGGTAACTTTAGCAGGAACCAGAAAGAGCCTTCCCACCTCTTGCTAGCAGCGGAGATCAATTCAAACTCAGTGGCTTGGAAAAGAGCTAAATGACACTTCTCTGATTAAGCTGTAGAAAGGGGGCAGAGTAGGGGAGGAAGAGAGGGCAGCGGTCCCACCTTTCCACTAGGTACAGAATCACTCCATGCAATGATCAAGAAGACTTCCCAGAAATAGGTGTTCCTACAAAAGGAGGCAGAAAAACTAAAATGCATTGTTGGTGATGAGGACACCCTGATACCACGGTATGAACTGGCCCAGCCAAGTCCAAGTCTGAGAGACACAGAGGTAAGTCCTAGCTCCTTTTCTCTGCAGAATCTGACTTGGCAGCACTACGGCTTACTCCAACCCTTGAGCTACCACCTGAACTTCCACAATGGTTGCTGACATCTATTCACACCACAGAGGCTCCACTCAGAGTTGCACAAAGTCAGAGCTGGAGAGCCCAGCACAAGAACACTTCATTGGACCCACAGGTGACAGAAAGGAAACAGACCTAAGAGGTCAGGAAACTTGCCCAAAAGTTTCATAAAACTTTTTTTTCCCCCCAAACAACACATTTTAAATGTACAGGAAGAACAACATTTTTAAAAATTGCTATCATAAGTTACTTTATAAAGTTAAAAAATCCCTCCTTTATTTTCAAATTTGGGATTCCACAAGTTTGGGTGTTCTCAGGCAGAACACAGTCACAGTTTGTGTTTAGAAGTCAGCTCCATTCACAGATTTCTCAGAGCTTCTCCTAAGGCTTCCTCCAGGTCCACATCCCCATCCTGGGGTGCTACTATGGTATACACATTCCTTCTCTGATGACAACTGTCCCTATGCCACCTGCCACCTCTACCAGGCTGAGGCTCTCTCACACGGGGATAGTGACTGACTCCTCTGTGAGGCTGATGCATCAAGCACAGGGCCTGACAGGTGGTTGAGGCTCAAATGAAAGTTGATACCTGAAGAACAAGCCAACGGGAATAAACTTAGGAGACTCAGCACAAGCTAAGTGAAGAATCTGGGGGGAAAATCAGAACACACTTAAAAGAAGGCGGGCTGCTAGTTCTAAACGACAACTCTAGAAAAGGGGTCTAGAAGGCAATGTAAGTCATTTCCTAAAGATAGCAGGTAAATTTTAAGGCCCAAGAGCTAAACATAAGAATTTGTATTTTTAAAAAAGGGGCCCACGATTCATATGTAAAATTAGCAAAGCTTCAAAAAATAATTTTCAATGACAACAAGGGTTGGTACAATGGGATCTCCCATATTCCCATACAGGAAATATAAAATAGCATGACCTTTCTGGAAAGTCACTTGCCTTAAAACGCCTATCACAATAAAAACAGCAGCAGCAACAACTAATAATTGAGTACAGATGCTCCTCAACTTATGATGGGGACCAGGTGAGGTAGCTCGTGCCTGTAATCCCAGCACTTTGGGAGGCTGTGGTGAGAGGAATGGTTGAGACTGGGAGTTCCAGGCTGCAGTGAGCAGCAATCACACCACTGCACTCCCCGCTGGGAGACAGTGAGACCCTGTCTCAAAAAAACAAAAAAATACTTATGATGGCATTAACAACCCAATATACTCACTAGAAGTTGAAAATATTGGGCCGGGCATGGTGGCTCATGTCTGTAATCCCAGCACTTTGGGAGGCCGAGGTGGGCGGATCACCTGAGGACAGGAGTTCAAGACTAGCCTGGTCAACATGGTGAAACCCCATCTCTACTAAAAATACAAAATTAGCTGGGTGTGGTGGCGGATGCCTGTAATCCCAGCTACTTGGGAGGTGGAGGCAGGAGAATTGCTTGAACCTGGGAGGTGGAGGTTGCAGTGAGCCAAGATCGTGCTATTGCACTCCAGCCTGGGTGACAGAGCGAGACTTCATCTCAAAAAAAAAAAAAAAAAAAAAAAAAAAGAAAGCAAAGAAAAGAAAATACCGTTGTCGGAAACACATTTAATACTAGCCTACTAAACATCATAGCTTAACCTAGCCTGCTTTTTTTTTTTTTTTTTTAAAGACAGAGTCTTGCTCTGTCGCCAGGGCTGGAGTGCAACCTAGCCTACCTTAAACGTGCTCAGAACACATATATTAGCCTACAATTAGGCAAAATCATTTAATACAAAGCCTATTTTATAATAACGTGTTGAGTATCTTGTAATTTACTGAATACTACAAAAAAAGAGGAAAAACAGAATAGTTATATGGGTACTTGAAGTAGTTTCTACTGGGTGTGTATGGCTTTTGTACCACCAAAAGGTTGAAAAATAGTGAGTTGAACCATCTTAAGTCAGGGACTATCTGTGCTAACTACCTGCCAGGCACTATTCCAGCATTTTATATGTATTGACATTTAATCCTCAGCACAGTGCTCTGAAGTGGGTACTATTACTATCCCTACTCTTCAGATGAGAAAACCAAGGCACAAGGAAGTCCAGTGACTTGGTTACAAAGTGACCAGATGGTAGAGTTGGGAATCAACTGCAGGCAGGGCAGCTTTAAGTCCCTGCTTATAACTGCCTCACTTTCTTAGTCTCCTCCTGATCTTGTAATTCTGGTCTATGACTCTATCCTAAGGAAATAACTAGAAATACAGTATAATTTTATTTGTAAGAGTAAAAAATTTAAAGCAGTCTAAATGTCTGACATTAAGGGAATGGGCAACACATGAAGGTGCTATCCATGTGATAAAACATTATGCAGCCATCAAAAATAGCAATACTCTTTAAACACACTTGATTCCTATTCATTCTATTCATCCTTCTCACTCATTCTAGATGTAGTAAAGAGCTATGATTAAAAATACAACCATAAAGTATTAAGAACAGAGAAGAATATTTTTTGTAATCTTAGGGAAAGGCCTTCTCAAGTACGACAGAAACCATAAAGAGAAAAATCAATAAATTTAGCTACATCAAAATTTTAAACCCTTACTTGATTAAAGAACCACACATCAAGTTGAAAGACAAACTACAGGCTGGGCACGGTGGGTCACACCTATAATCCCAGCACTTTGGGAGGCTGAAGCACAAGGATTGCTTGAGCCCAGGAGTTTCATAAACATATGAAAAGGCAGCAAAAATAAAAGGACTGATAATAACCAACGTTGACAAGGGTTTGGGAAAATATATTACTGGTAGCAAAGTGGAGTAATATCTTTGAGGGTGATTTAACAGTATATATTGAAAAGCTAATATATACATAGACACCTAATCAACATCTATAATAATCTATCTCACCACAGAAATACATATACCAGGGCATAGGGTTACACACACTACACACACATACACAAGTACATTCACACTCACATGTTCTGTGACTGCACACTTCAGTCAGTAAATACACAGAAACAGTCCTAGAAGCTGATTCATTCCTACTTGTGAGGTGTAAGGACACAGGACAGGCAACAGGACACCATGGTATTTTTTTAACTACGAATTTTTACTCTGTATTTTTCTATATTGTTTTAATTTCATAAGCACCTATTCATACCACTTATGTGATTTTAAATAAATAATTATAGAAACACGAAAAACAGGTCTTCATGAACACTCATGGAGGACTGCCAGAACACTGAGTACAAAAGCAAGTGGTAGAACAATATGTAGAACAGACAAAATATACCTGTGAAAAGAAAAAGCTCCAAAAAGGTGTAGACCAAACTGTTAACAATTACACCTGAAGAGTCAGACTTTTATTTCATACATTTCCATATTTCTAAAATTATTTGAGTTATTATTACTTCTGTAATATACTTTGAAAACTAAAATATTTTAAAGTAATACTTTAAATTGCTCATGGCCTATTAGGTGATAAAAGTTAAGCACAAAATTGTATATAAATTTTTTTTTTTTTTTGAGACAGTCTTACTCTGTTACCCAGGCTGGAGTGCAGTGGCACAATCGTGGCTCACTGCAACCTCCATGTCCCAGATTCAAGCGATTCTCCTGCCTCAGCTTCCTGCGTAGCTGGGATTACAGGTGTGTGCCACCACTCCGGCTAATTTTTGTGTGTGTGTGTTTTTTTTTTTTTTTTTTTTTTTTTTAGTAGAGACAGGGTTTCACCATGTTGCCTAGGCTGGTCTCGAACTCCCGGGCTCAAGCGATCCACTTGCCTTGGCCTTCCAAAGTACTGGAGTTACAGGTGTGAGCCACTGCACCCAGCCTGTATATAAAATTTAAAACTGTATCTATAGTAGGCATTTTTCTTCAAAACACAAATACAACATATGTTTATAGTTATATAAAATCTAAGTTATGTGGCTGTAGTGATTGTATTTTCTTCTTTACAAATTTTTATATTTTCCATGTTTTCTAAAATGAGCCTGCATTACCTTGACAATCAGAAAAAATAAGTAAAAGTCATTTGTAGAGTAATAAAACCACTGAGAAAAGATTATTTTTCTCCTGTTCTATCTGGAAGGGAGCAACCACCTGGGTTCACTAGCCAGCTTCCTAACTGTGAGACCACAAGCTTCCCACTTGACCTTTTTCCTCATTTGTAAATAAAACAAACACATAAAGGGGATAATATTAGGACCTGCCTCACACAATGAAATGAAATAAGGTACTTGGCACATAAGAGGTCAAAAAGTCTTACCTATTAAAAAACAAAAACAAGAAAACAAGTAAACAAAACTGTGAGTGAGGATAGTCTGATGTGAAGGAACTCCACCATCTCCCTCCCTTCTTCCCCAAAGAAAACCTCACATAGAAAAGCTGGATAACATTTAACACTCTACCCCTTGCACACATAGCTGAGGTTGAAACCCAGAAAGAAAGCAGAGTCCAGAGCAGCAGAAACAAAATGGTAGCAATCAGTGAGCAAGTGGCAAAGCTGAAGGGCTCAAGGGAGAATGTGACCCGAATAGGGTTCTTGAGAGCTGAGTGCTGAACTGAGAGCTGGAGACTGAATCAACCTCAAGAGAGGGGAGTCCAGGCTGTAGGCCCCTGCATGCCAGGAACCAGAACTGAAATAACTGCATAAAGCCAGAGGCCATGAGAGACTACATTCACTACCCGCCATAAACGGGGCCTAAAAACACTGCCCATCAGCCTGGCGAAGCTGCAAGGAACCGTGCCAGCTGGCAGGGGACTCATATTGAGGGGCTCTCACTAAGCACAGATGTAGGCTTCAAATTCACACTACCCAAACCAACGCAACGAGCTAAACTTGTGCAGCCCCAGCAGAGGGAAGAACAAAATTCCCCTTAGGAATGCTTCCACCATCCAAGGCACATGGGATTCCTACAGAAAGAAATCCCCACTCAAAATGAATTTACACTGGAAAAAAAACAAAAACAAACCAAGAGGAAATAAAACATCTTAAGGGATAGTAACATGACACAGGAAGAACTTGCACCCCAAGAATTAGAGATAATAATAGACTCTAAAAGCAACTTTAAAATAAGCATGTTTAAAAAGAATGGCAGACTGTTGATACTTGTTTAAAACTGATTAAAGAACACAGATAGTTCATTACTATTCTTTTTTTTTTGTATGTATGAAATTTCCATAAATGAGTTTTAGCAATTCCAATATAAAGTTTTAAAAAGTCAAAGATGTTCAAAGAGCTGAAGGAATAGAAACCATAAAGTAAAAACAGGCAGATTTTTAAATGCCAAAAAATTTATAAACAAACACAATAATTACGACAAACCATTTTTTAAAGAGCTATAAAGTAGAACAGATAGAGCTGAAGACAGAATTAGAAATTAGAAAATTAAATGTGAAAATAATCCAGAATGCAGGAGAATGATATAAATAGATAAGATTTTAAAAGAAAAGATGCACAGAAGACTGAATGAGAAGGTTCAAATACTTCTATTAGAATACTGGTTAAGAAAAAATAGTAACCAAGAAAAAAAAAAAAAAAGACACAAACCAGATTGAAGGAGCAGACAGAAACCCAAGTGGAATAAAAGTAAGTTGAAAGGCCGGGCGCGGTGGCTCACGCCTGTAATCCCAGCACTTTGGGAGGCCGAGATGGGCGGATCATGAGGTCAGGAGATCGAGACCATCCTGGCTAACACGGTGAAACCCTGTCTCTTCTAAAAATACAAAAAATTAGCCAGGCGTGGTGGCGGGCACCTGTAGTCCCAGCTACTCGGGAGGCTGAGGCGGGAGAATGGCATGAACCCTGAAGGCAGTGCTTGCAGTGAGCTGAGATCATGCCACTGCACTCCAGCCTGGGCGACAGAGTGAGACTCTGTCTCAAAAAAAAAAAAAAAAAAAAAAAAGTAAGTCGAAACCTAGAATACTGTAATTAAAGTACAGAATAGCAGAGTCAAAAAGAAAAAATCTTAAAAGCTACAAGAGAGAAAAAGATCCTCCCTACTTCCTTGGACACAACCATATTGAAATTAGGCCAATAATAACCTTGCAATGGCCTCTAAGTATTCAAGCAAAAGGAAGAGTTGTATGTCTCTCACTTTAAATCAAAAGCTAGAAAAAGATGAACAGACTGACACTACATTTCTCAACAGCAAAAATAGTTGCTAGGAGACAATAAAATCTTATCATTAAGGGTGAAGAAAAAAATAATGGTCAACATAGAATCTAAAGCTATGAACAACTGTACAAAAGAGAGGGCAAAATAAAAAGATTTTTTGAAAGTTTCAAACATACCACAATTTTTTTTTTTTTGAGACAGGGTCTCACTCTCATCCAGGCTGGAGTGCATGGCACCATCATAGCTCACTGTAGCCTCCATCTCTTGGGCTCAAGTGATCCTCCCACCTCAGCCTCCCAAGTAGCGGGGACTACAGGCAGGTATCACCCTACCTGGCTAATTTTTTTTTTTTTTTTTTTTTTGGTGGAGACAGGGTTTCATCATGTTGCTCAGGCTGGTCTTGAGCTCCTGGGCTCAAGCAATCCACCTGCGTTGGCCTCCGAAAATGCTGGAATTATAGGTATGAGCCACCATGCCTGGCCCAAGACTTTTATTACATATAAGTCTCTGCTAAAAAAAGTTAGTAAATAAAGAAAAAGGAGGCTGTGCATGCTGGCTCACATCTGTAATCCTAGCACTTTGGGAGGCCGAGGCGGGCAGATCATGAGGTCAGGAGTTTGAGACCAGCCTGGCCAATATGGTGAAACCCTGTCTCTACTAAAAAAATACAAAAATTAGCCAGGCATGGTGGCACATGCCTGTAGTCCCAGCTACTCAGGAGGCTGAAGCAGGAGAATCGCTTGAACCTGGCAGGTGGAGGTTGCAGTGAGCCGAGATTGCACCTCTGCACTCCAGCCTGGGCAACAGAGTGAGACTCCGTCTCAAAAAAAAAAAAAAAAACAAAAAAAGAAAAAAGGAAAAGGAAAGTGAGCCCAGAGGGAATGAGTAGGATACAAGTAATGGTGAGAAAAGAAATGGATAAACTTCGTAAGTCTAAATAAACAATAACTGCGAGGGGAAAAAAACTAATTTGGGGAGGGGTTAAAACAAATTTGAACTAAAATACTGGCCACTATAAACTGGAAAATAGGATCGGAGAGGTAGATGTTAAAACTAGAATTTCTAAGGTACCAATGTTTGAAAGCACAGCACACCTCATTTCTAACAGCACATGCTCACGTCGTGTCTCTGTCACATACTGGTAATTCTCGTAGTATTTCACACTTAAAAAAATTATTACATCTGTTAATGGTGATCTGTGATCAGTCATCCTTGATGTTACCATTGTAATTGCTTTGGAGAGCCTAGAATCACACCCATATAAGATATCAAACTTCACTGATAAATGTTGTATGTGTTCTGACTGCTCCACCAACCACCTTAGCTGTTCCTCCATCTTTCTCCCTCTTCTTGGGCCTCCCTACTCTGTTGGACACAACCATACTGAAATTAGGCCAATTAGTAACCTTGCAATGACCTCTAAGTATTCAAATGAAAGGAAGAGTTGTATGTCTCTCACTTTAAATCAAAAGCTAGAAATGATTAAGCTTAGTGAGGAAGGCATGTTGAAAGCCCAGATAGCTGGGCGCGATGGCTCAAGCCTGTAATCCCAGCACTTTCGGAGGCCGAGGCGGGCAGATCACAAGGTCAGGAGATCGAGACCATCCCGCATCCCGGCTAACACAGTGAAACCCTGTCTCTACTAAAAATACCAAAAAATTAGCTGGGCGTGCTGGCGGGCGCCTGTAGTCCCAGCTACTCGGGAGGCTGAGGCAGGAGAATGGCATGAACCTGGGAGGCGGAGCTTGCAGTGAGTGGAGATCGTGCCACTGCACTCCAGCCTGGGCAAGGCGAGATTCCGTCTCCAAAAAAAAAAAAAAAAAAAAGAAACACAGTTCCGTAAGGCTACAGCTGCCATAGACAGGGATTCCTCTGATGGATCCGGGCAAAGCAAATTGGAAACCTTCTGGAAAGGATTCACTGTTCTAGGTTTCATCAAGAATATTTCATGATTCATGGAAGGAGGTCAAAATAGCAACTGGGGCCAGGCATGGTGGCTCACGCCTGTAATCCCAGCACTTTGGGAAGCTGAGGCAAGAGGATTGCTTGAACTAGGAGTTTGAGACCAGCTTAAGCAACACAGTGAGACCCTGTTTCTACAAAAAATTTTTAAAAATTAGCTGGGCATGGTGACACATGCCTGTGGCCCCAGCTAGTCAAAAGGCTGAGGTGGGAGAATCACATGAGCCCAACAGGTCGAGGCTGCAGTGAGCTGTGATTGCGTCACTGCACTCCACCCTAAGTGACAGAGTGAGACCCTGCTTCGAAAAAGAAAAAAAAAAGAGTCAATCGATGTAGCAAACTTCACTGTTGTCTTATTCTATGAAATTGCCACAGCCACTCCAACCTTCAGTAACCAGCACCTAGATCAGTCAGAAGCCATCAACATCAAGGCAGGACCTTCTACCAACAAAAAGATTACAACTCACTGAAGGCTCAGATACTTGTTATTGTTTTTCTTGTAATAAAGTAGTACTTTAATTTTAATTGACAAATAATAATTATATATATTAATGAGGTACACAGAGTTGTTTTCATACATATTATGTATAGTGATCAGATCAGGGTAATTAGCATCTCCATCACCACAAACATCTACCATTTCTTTGTGCTGGGAACATTCAAGAGCAATAAAATATTTTAGTTAAGGTATGTACATTGGTTTTTTTTTTTAGGTATAATGAAAGCTACTGTATACTTAATAGACTATAGAATAAACAATTTTTATATAGGAAACAAAAAATGTATGACTTATTTTATTGCAATATTGCTTTATTGTGGTGGTCTGGAACTGAACTTGCAATATCTCTTAGATATGCCTGTAGTGTAAAAAGAAAATAAATTACAATCTAAAAGTAACCAATAGAAGAATAAAAACAGAAAAGTATAACTTCTAGACCAGTAAAGGAGATAAAGGCTAAATAAAGAAAACTCGATCAAATCAATACAAGACAGAAAAAGAGAAAACAAGAAAAGAAAAAGTATAGTTAAATTGAAAATCCAAAATAAGAGGGCACGGCCAGGCACCGTGGCTCACACCTATAATCCTAGCACTTTGGGAGGCTGAGGCGGGTAGATCACTTGAAGTCAGGAGTTCAAGACCAGCCTGGCCAACATGGTGAAATCCCGTCTCTACTAAAAATACAAAAATTAGCCGAGTGTGGTAGTGCATGCTTGTAATCCCAGGTACTTGGGAGGCTGAGGCAGGAGGGTTGCTTGAGCCCAGGAGGCAGAGGTTACAGTGAGCAGAAATCATGCCACTGCACTCCAGCCTGGGTGACAGAGAGAGGCTCCATCTCAAAAACAAACAGGGCTGGGCATGGTAGCTCATGCCTGTAATCTCAGCACTTTCGGAGGCCGAGGTGGGTGGATCACCTGAGGTCAGGAGATCAAGACCAGCCTGACCAACATGGAGAAAACCCGTTCTCTACTAAAAATACAAAAAATTAGCCAGGCGTTGTGGCAAGCACCTGTAGTCCCAGCTACTTGGGAGGCTGAGGCAGGAGAATGGCATGAACCCAGGAGGCGGAGCTCGCAGTGAGCCAAGATCGCACCACTGCACTTTAGCCTGAGCGACACAGCGAGACTCTGTCTCAAAAAAAATAAACAAACAAACAAAAAATACAAAATTAGCTGGGTGTGGTGGCGCATGCCTGTAATCCCAGCTACTCAGGAGGCTGAGGCAGGAGAATCTCTTGAACCCAGGAGGTGGAGGTTGCAGTGAGCCGAGATCGCGCCATTGCACTCCAGCCTGGGCAACAAGAGCGAAACTCTGTCTCAAAAAATAATAAATAAATAAATAAATAAATAAAAATTAAAAAACAAAACAAAAAAAGGAGAGCAGAAATAGATCCAAATGTATCACTAATCCGTATAATGAAATGGATTAACATACATTCTCTCCATGCACACATGGAACATTTATAGAAACTAATCACACATAAGGCCAACACAAAGAATATCTTAAATTTCAGAGAATTGATACCATGCTCGTTTCCCAACTACAATGTAATTAAGCTATAAAATAATACTGGAAAAGAGATAAAACCCACATATTTGGAAACCAAAAAATACTTTTAACAATCCATGAGTTGAAGAAGCAATTAAAACTGAAATTATGAAATGTTTAGTACTAACCAACAATGAAAGCACCACACATCAGAACTTGTGGGGTACAGCAAAAGTGAGATCCAGGGAAAACTCTATAGCCTCGAATGCATTTATTAAGTAACAAGAATTTCTAAAAATGTGTTCAACGTACAACTAAAATGGCTTAAAAACAGAACACACACAAATGAGTACACGTAAAACTGAGGAAGAAATCTAAATAGGATCAGTGGATGACATCAACATCAATATCCACGTGTGACAGCATACTATACCTGTGTATGCTGTCACCATAGGGAAACTGCACAAAGTGTACATGACATTGCTTTCTTTCAACTCCATGTGAATCTATAATTAGCTAAATAAAAATTTCAGTTAAAGGAACATGGCCAAAATCCAAAGCAGTAACAATACCAAATGCTGGTGAGGATGTGGAGCAACAGAAGCTCATTCGCTGCTGACAGGAATGCAAAATGGTACAGCCAATTTGAGACACAGTTGGGCAGTTTCTTAGAAAGCTAAAAATACTCTTACCACACAATACAGCAATCACGCTTCTTGGTATTTACCCAGATGAACTGAAACTTATATCTACATAAAAACTTGTATACAGATGTGTATGACAGCTTTATTCATAATTGCCAAAACCTTGAAGCAACCAAGACGTCCTTCAGTAAGGTGAATGGATAAACTGTGGTATGTCCAGAAAATGAAATATTATTCAGCACAAAAAGAAATAAGCTATCAAGCCATAAAAAGATATAGAGGAAGCTTAAATGCACATTACTAAGTGGAGAAAGCCAATCTAAAAAGGCTACATTAATGATCCCACCATATAACATTCTGGAAGAGACAAAACCATAGACGGGAAAAAAATCAGGGGCTGCCAGGGGTTAAGGGGGAGGGAAAGATGAATAGGTGAAGCACAGAGAATTTCTAGGACAGTGAAACTGCTCTGTGTGATACTACAATGGTGGATACATGTCGTTACACATTTGTCAAAATCCATAGAATAGGCTAGGCGTGGTGGCTCATGCCTGTAATCCCAGCACTTCGGGAGGCCAAGGTGTGTGGATCACCTGAGGTCGGGAGTTCGAGACCAGCCTGACCAACATGGAGAAACCCCGTTTCTACTAAAAATACAAAATTAGCCGGGTGTGGTGGCGTATGCCTGTAATCCCAGCTACTTGGGAGGCTGAGGCAGGAGAACCGCTTGAACCTGGGAGGCGTAGGTTGCAGTGAGCCGAGATTGCACCATTGCGCTCTAGCCTGGACAACAAGAGCAAAACTCCATCTCAAAAAAAAAAAAATTTCTATAGAATACACAGTATCAAGAACACTAAAGTAAACTATGGACTCTGGGTGATAATAATGTGTCAATGTAGGTTCATCAGTTATAACAAACATACTACTCTGGTGCAGGATTTTGACAGGAGGTTGTGCAGGTGTGGGAGGAGGAGGCATATGGGAAATCTCTGCACATTCTGCTCAATTTTGCTGTGAACCTAAAAGTGATCTAAAAAAATAAAATCTATTTTAAACAAACAAAATGGAATGCCGGGCACAGTGGCTCATGCCTGTAATCCCAGCACTTTGGGAGACCAAGGAGGGTGAATTGCTTGAGCCTAGGAGTTCAAGACCAGCTTGGGCAACATGGTGAAACCCCACCTCTACAAAAAATAACAAAAGTTAGTTGGGTGTGGTGGTGCGTGCCTGTAGTCCCAAGGAGGGACTGTAATCCCTAGGAGGCCAAGGTGGGAGAATCAACCTGAGCCCAGGAGGTTGAGGCTGAGGTGAGCCATGATCATGCCACTGCACTCCAGCCTGGGCAACAGAGTGAGATCCTGTCTCAAAACAAAACAGAAAACAAAAGAAATGGAGCCTTTTGCATTTAGAAAGAACAAAATAAACCACAGAAAGTGGAAGAAACCAATATTTGAGTGCCTACCATGTGCCATCACTGTTGGGTGCTAGGGTACAACGATAAGCAAAACAAACATGGTCCTTGTCCTCTTGGAGCTTACCATCTAGAGTAGAAATCAGATACCAAAGACATAAACAAAATAACTGCACAAATATAAAAGTATAATGTTCAATGACAGGGACATAACAGGAGGACCTGATCTACACTAAGAGTGAAGACAGTGCCTTTGAGGAAGTGATGGTTAAAGGAGCGACCCGAAGGCTGAGTAAGTTTGCCTAGACAAGAGTGTTCTAGACAGAAGGACCAGCATATGCAAAGGTCAGGGTAACTGCAGCACAGTGATAGACCAGGAGATTGTCAAAAGATAAGGCTGGATAAGCAGGCAAGGGTCAGATCATGCAGATTTTGGATTTTATAATTAGAGCAACTGACATCATACTTGGAGGGCATTAACGCAGTGACATAATCTGATTTGTTTTTTAGAAGATGGCTCTAGCTGCTGTGTAGAGCATGGATTAGAATGGGGGACGGGGTGGGAAGAGAAACCTGTTGAGAGCTATAGTGGTAGGTAGGTAGTCTGGACCAGGTAGGTGACGATGCAGAAGGCAGGAGTGGCAATACTCTAGAGTAGATACTTAGATGAGAGAGCTGCTAAGACTTGGTGATGGACTAGACATAGGGAGTAACAGAGCAGGAGGTATGAAAGACAGTCAACTCTGAGGTTTTGATATGAATAAGTGGACAGAAATGCCATTTACTGAGGACAGTAAAAGAGGAAATAATTGTAGGGGAGTAAGTTGGAAATCAAGAGTTCAGTCTCATAGGTATTTAACTTGAGATGCTAGTAAAATGTCTCAACAGAAATGCCAAGCAGGGAGTTGGGGATACCTTAGACTAGAAATGTGGGCTCAAACAATATATACTGGAGTCCCACTGGCTTACAGATAGTATTTAAAGCCATGAGAGTGAAACTGCTCAGGGAGAACATACAGAGAAGTAAGCTTAGGTGTAAACCCTGGGGAACTTGGCATTTCAGAGGCTGGACAGAAGAGAAACAGTTGAAGAGATAAAGGAAAATAAACAGGTCGGGTGCAGTGGCTCACGTATGTAATCCCCACACTCTGGGAGGCCGAAGTGGGAGGATTGCTTGCGTCCAGGAGTTCAAGACCAGCCTGGGCAACATGGTGAGACCCCATCTCACAAAAATAAAATTAGTCAGGAATAGTGATGCATGCCTGTAGTCCCAGTTACTCAGCAGGCTGAGGCAGGAGGATCACCTGAGCTCAAGAGGTCAAGGCTGCAGTGAGCTGTGTTTGTGCCACTACACTCTAACCTGTGCAACAGAGCGAGACCCTGTCTAAAAAAGCAAGGAAGGAAGGAAGGCCGGCTGGGTGCGGTGGCACACGCCTGCAATCCCAGCACTTTGGGAGGCCGAGGCGGGTGGATCACGAGGTCAGGAGATTGAGACCATCCTGGCTAACATAGTGAAACCCCATCTCTACTAAAAATACAAAAAAATTAGCCGGGCGTGGTGGCATGCACCTGTCGTCCCAGCTACTTGAGAGGCTGAGGCAGGAGAATCGCTTGAACCCGGGAGGCAGAGATTGCAGTGAGCCAAGATCACACCACTGCACTCTAGCCTGGGCGGCAGAGCGAGACTCCGTCTCAAAAAAAAAAAAAAAAAAGAAAGAAAGAAAAAAGAAAAGGAAAAGAAAGAAAATAAGCATAAGCAGAATGAAGGATTATAGAAAGCAAAAGAAGAGAATGTTCAAAGAGGGAGTACTCTTCTTTATTCAATAATGCTGAGAAATCAATGAGGTCAGGGAAGGCTGGGCTTAGCAACATGGAACTTCAGGGACATGGAAGAAACAGAGATCAGACTAGAGTATGCTGAGGAGTGAGTAGGAGGTGACAAATGGAAATAAAGGGTAAAACCAATTCCTTTGAGAAGCTTTGTTGCAAGGAAGTGGGGGATAGTTAGGAATAGAAAAAAAGCTGGCAATAATGTGCCATCAAGAGGAAATTTTTTAAAAGTGGTCTCTCATTTCCTTGTTAACAACTGACTCAGGTAAAATTTAAGATTAAAGGTTTTTGTTGTTGTTTGCTTGTTTTTAAGTCTGAGAGAGAGAAGATGTGTAAATGTGGAAAAGGCCTAGAAGAGAATGAGCCCCAAGAGTCAGGAAATGGAGGGTTCACTGATGGAGCAAGTCCCTGGAAACCTGGGAGGGGATGGGATCTGGGACACATGTAGAGAAATTAGCCTCTGGTGAGAGGGTAAGGACCCAAGTCAAGTCAGTGATTGTGTATTTATAAGGACTTAGTATCTATAAAGCTTACTTCTACCTAAAGAACAATACAAACATATCCCTATGCTAATATGGAAAGATACAGCTTCAGAAGCGCCATGGTTTAAGCTCACATAATCCTGAAAGGTTTCAGAGAACTTCAGAACACCAGAGTGTAGTCATGGCTCTAGAAAACCTGAAAAGGAGTTGTTTTAGAGTAGTGGGTAGGATTTATGGAGCATCTTACCTACAAAGGTCATAAAGACTGAAAAATTTGATTTGAACTGCCTGGATTTGAACTGCCTGGGTCCACCTATATGTAAACTATTTTCAACCCAACTCGGATCAAAGGCTAAATTTACGAGGTGTGAAACCCATGTATATGGAAGACTGATTTTTAATATATGTGGGTTCCACAGAGCTGACTGCAGGACTTGAGTTTGCTTAAATTTTGGTATATGTGGGGGTCTTGGAACCAATCCCCTGCATATGAGGGACAATGGTAGCTTCAAAAAGGACTTAGGTGTTCATGACAATTCGCCCTAACCTTGCAAAGCTCTTTCACATTCATATTTTTCTTCTACCTTTGTAATATCCTTAAAATCACTTCCTGAGGATAGTGGGAGAGGATTATCATCCTCTGGAATAGATTGATGCATGGGTTCAGAGAGGCAGATTAGAACGCTTGTCCAAAGTACTAAAGCAAGCAAGTGGTGGAAGTAGGGTCTTTTTTTTTTTTTTTCCTTTTTTCTTTTTGAGATGGAGTCTCGCTCTGTCGCCCAGGCTGGAGTGCGGTGGTGTGATCTCAGCTTACTGCAAGTTCTGCCTCCCAGGTTCATGACATTCTCCTGCCTCAGCCTCCCGAGTAGCTTGGGACTGCAGGCACCTGCCACCACACCCAGCTAATGATAGTCATGCAGTATCTACCAAGAAAAGTAGGCCTATCCCGGCCGGGCACAGTGGCTCACGCCTGTAATCCCAGCACTTTGGGAGGCCGAGGCGGGCGGATCATGAGGTCAGGAGATCGAGACCATCCTGGCTAACACGGTGAAACCCCGTCTCTACTAAAAATACAAAAAATTAGCCGGGTGTGGTGGCGGGCGCGGTGGCGGGCGCCTGTAGTCCCAGCTCCTCGGGAGGCTGAGGCAGGAGAATGGCGTGAACCCCGGGGGGTGGAGCCTGCAGTGAACCGAGATCGCGCCACTGCACTCTAGCCTGGGTGACAGCGAGACACCATCTCAAAAAAAAAAAAAAAAGAAAGAAAGACAAGTAGACCTATCCCAAGGGACTACACCTTAATTAGAAGGATGGCTTCTGGACACCAGCCAGTCAGTCATGGCATTAGAAGAAACGGACAGTAGTCTCCACTAATTGCCCAGCAGGAAGTCACCTCTCATGGTAAGATGAGATTGATTTTGCTCATGGTTAAGAATAGGCAAAAAAAAACCCCAAAAAAACAAAAACAAACATGAAACTCCCTCTTCTCAAATCACATTCCCTTTGTCTCTCCCAGTGCCCATCTAATATGGCAATTCTTCCCATTTGCCATGGAGCTTCCTTTGCTTCTGTATTGCAGAAGTGCTTCTCCAACAAATTCAGAGAGAACCCACGCAACTGTCATGAGCTGAGGGTGCCCCAAGCAGCTTGGAGGTGTTCGAAATTGGTAATACCCTGTCCTTGTTAATACATGTGATTAGCAAGCTTTAGGACGTTAGGAATTCTTTAATTGCAAATATTCTGAAATTAAACCCTTCCATCCTAGAAGGCAGTCACAAAACAAAATCTCGTAAAACATGCTAGAAGGGGAAGGGTAGAGGAGGGGGCCAACATTTATTGTGCAATGGCTCCCAGTGCTTTCAACTGAATTGGCTGTGAATTTATGTTAAGCCCATGGTTGGATCACAGCCACATGCAGTAACCAAATTGACTGCCAAAGTATGCAGAAAATCGGACACACGCACCCTGGCCCCACATGCCTGCCAAGCCATCTTTCTTCTTTCTATTCTATCAAAGGGGGTCTATACCCTTCTAGTAACCTAGCTCTACCAATGGGCTCAAGACAGACCCAGCCTGTACTGCTTGAACCACCTTCTACCAGAGGGAGAGAACACCACCCCCAAAAGGCCAGCAACATCCCTTAGTTGGCTGTATGATCTCCTTTGAGAAAAGGAACACTCAGTTCTTTGTCCGTTTTCTTGTTTTACAATTATTTACTCTGCCCATAGGAATCTGATGGGTTTTAGAACGCTTGGCTCAATGGCGTTATCCATCTTCCCATCACTGTGGTGTCAGAGAATAATACCACACCCTAACAATCCAGGCTTTGAGAAGCAAATATTTTCTAAGAGTTTCTTCAAAGAGAATCCACGAAATAATTTTGACTTTACATGTTCTAAGTAAGGGATTTCAGATGCAAATAATCATCTCTGGAACCCTTAAGCTTTCCCAGTTTCACTTTTCAGTTAGCAGATGCCTGTCCTCCCTTACCCCAAAATCTTGCAAAATACTTCTGAGTATTCCTGTTGGTTTGCCAAGCTATGCTATGCTGTAGACAAAATTAACTTTTTAAACTTTGGCATGTGAATGTTTGAAACAAAACTCTGTTTTAAAATATCTCTGCCATAGCACAGACTGTGTGGCTGGGCTCCAGTTGACTCAGGACAGAATCAAATTATTGTAACCCAAGTTCGAATCCCCCTTGAGGTTCCCACACTGCCACCGCTAGACCTGAACTCCCTGAGGGAGAAACATGCCTTGTTTCATACAGCACAGGTCTGGCACAAAGAAGCCTCTGTAAAAGTTTGTTGTTCAAAAGAACTGTATCACATTAACAATAAGATCTGTGTCAGGGTGGGCGCGGTGGCTCACGCCTGTAATCCCAGCACTTTGGGAGACCAGGACAGGCAGATCACTTGAGGTCAGGAGTTTGAGACCAGCCTGGCCAACATGACGAAACCATCTCTACTAAAAATACAAAAAATAAATAAAAATAAAAAAAAAATTAGCCAAGTATGGTAGCATATGCCTGTAATCTCAGCTGCTAGGGAGGGTGAGGCACGAAAATCACTTGAACTCAGGAGGCGGAGGTTGCAGGGAGCCGAGATCTCGCCACTGCACTCCAGCCTGGGCAACAGAGTGCGCTCTGTGTCAGGGGTGGGGAAGGGGAAAGATCTGTGTCAACTGTAAAGGTCTTTGTAATTGTTGCTGGAGCAAGGGATATTCTATTTTTGCACTCCATTAAGTTTCATAAAGAAAAGATTGTGAACAACAAAACAAGCTAGTCTAATGATCTGTAATGGTTTCTACAGGCTCTCCCCAAGAATATTATTATTTTTGGCCCTTCTAAAATATAACTAAAAAAAAGTTTTAAAATCCCCAAGCACATGATTTACTCCTTTAAAAGCAGGATTTATAGACAAGGAGAGCACAGACCAAATCAATGTTAAAAATTAAAGGGGAAAAGGACGTGCACATCTGAGGGTTTAAGTCATTGCTACCCAAAGCCCCCCAGTTCAGTTCTTGATCTCCAAATCCTGAGGGAAGGTAAATTTCGGGTGAGGGATTATACCTCAGCTACTGTGGTATTTATAAAACATTTTGGCAGGTGCTCTGCCAAGCAGTCTATAATTAGTGAATATGCCTCAGAAACATAAAGTGAACGCAAAGAGTTTCAAATGCCAACAGCCAGGCCCTGAATACTCAGCTACGTAGTCATAGGGCTGCCACCATCTAGATAACATGGTGCTGGGTGCCCTGCCACGGTGCACACGTGTGCACGTGCACACGCCAGTTCTGAAGAGTCTTTTTTTAAACCTCTAATGGCTTGACCTCAACACCTGCTACACTTCCTGAAGACAGACAGGCTCTGGAGCTCCACTTGTTCCTCGCATGCGGCTGCACTTTCTAGGAACGACTGCACACACGCAGACGCTGGCCAGCTGCCAAGGCGGGGGCAGCCCAGCCGCCTCGGGCCTGAACTTTCCCAGCGCTGTCAGGGCAGGATCCCGCTATAAGCTGACTCAGCGGCCGGTATGGAACTCTGCCAACCACACAGCAGTGCGGGGGCAGCCGGCAACTCACAGATGTTTTGCTAAACCAAAGCAATCAGTGGGAGGCGGGTCTGGGCTGGCGGCCAGGGTGCTGCTGTCGTGGAAGTTGGGATTCTCTGATTCTAGTCCTAGCTCTGCCACTATCTCCCTGGGTGATGTGAGCGAAAACCTCTGTGTATCTCAGTACCTCTCCCACTTCAGAGGCATATCTGTGTGATGCAGGAGAGGGTGGCACTGTTTACATAAAAGAGCTCCCCCGGGCACTATTACCTACCATGTGCCTGGCACTGGACAGGCTTTCACATGTGCTAGCTCAGTTAATCCTTAAAACATCCATGGGAGGCAGTGGCATTCTTTTTATTTCACAGATGAGAAGACACAGGCTCAGAGCAATTCAGAGCCCTACTAAAAAATCACAAGGGCAATATTTGGAAGTGATGGGATTTGAATCCCACTGCTGGCTGCAAACACTATTGTTGTAAAACTCAGATCTACTGTACAGACCTCCTGATCCAAGAGGTTTGATTTTTCGGGTTCCAAAGGACCTTTCTTATATGACTTCTCAGTTGCCCTGTGAAAACCCACAGCTTTTCACAAATGATTTCTAAACAGTACCACTGGATCACAATAAGTGTGTGTGCTTCTGCAGGGTACCCATGAACTCCCTTACTAAGCACCAACAAGTCACTTAAGCTGGAACAACTTATCATCACTCCCATCCTTTGGGCGAGGAAAAACTATATTATGGGTCAGAAAGAGAAGAGGCTTGGTTGAGAACAAAGATTCCCTAGGCTCCATCCTCCAAGATAATTCATTAGGACTCAGCAATCTGTATTTTTTAAAAAGCTCCCTAACTGACTCTGATGCTCAGCCATTTGGAAGTCACTTCAGCTTTCCTTGACTAAAAAGGAAATTTTGAGGTCTACCCTTCCCTGTTGTCAAGGGGATGATGTAAGAGTGAAATGAAATCATGTCTACAAGGCTCTTTGTTGGAAAATATATACAATGCAAGTGTTTCTTGTCAGCTGTGTTTAGCTCCAAACAACCAACTGTTCTTAAAGAGGGTTAGCCTGGAGCTAAGAAACTGTCTTAGGCAAGAACGTTCTTTTACATTACTGTTAGAAAACATTATTATTAGAAAAGCTGTAATTAGTCACACATCTCATTTTAGATATTCCTCACAACATTGTTGCAACTTCATCCTTCCTTTAAAAAAGAAGATTGTATTGACATTCTTTCACATCAAACTTGGAAAAACCTATATTAAGAGTAACATACAGGCCAGGGGCGGTGGCTCACACCTGTAATCCCAACACTTCGGGATGCCGAGGTGGGCAGATCATGAGGTCAGGAGATCGAGACCATCTTGGCTAACATGGTGAAACCCCGTCTCTGCTAAAAATGCAAAAAATTAGCCAGGCATAGTGGCACGCGCCTATAGTCCCAGATAGTCAGGAGACTGAGGCAGGAGAATTGCTTGAACCTGGGAGGTGGAGGTTGCAGTGAGCCGAGATCACACCACTGCACTCCAGCCTGGGCGACAGAGTAAAACTCCATGTCCAAAAAAAAAAAAAAGAGTAACATACACTTCATTGCTTTAATGAAGAAAATAAATATTAAATAAGAAAAAAATCCAAAATCCAAAGTCTATTCATGTCTAGGCTGTTGGTCACTGAAGTGGGGTGAGAAGGCACAGACTGGCACAGCCCCTGACCCTGTCAGTCCATTACCCCTCTCCGGCCTTTAGGAAGAACAAATGACCTCCAATACCAGAAAGACTGACCTGCTTGAGCTGCTCATCCAGATTCCAGTTCGGCTGCCCTGCTGTGGAGACAGAAGGTGAGGACTTGGAAGCATCTTTGGTATGGTCTTCTTTAGCTTGTTGTCCATGTGGTGGGAGCCCTGGTGCTGGAAGTAGATTGGACATGGGTGCCACTCTGGGATCTTGGCGAGCTACTTTCTGCACATGAAAATATTTTGAAGCAGCCTGGGTTTCTTTCTCAGCCACCTCTGCAACTTCATCATCCCCATCCTCATCTTCCAAACCTCCGTCCTCTTCCTCAGGCTCTGAGTTCATGTTGCCCCGTTCAAAGACTTGGGCCACTGCTGTGGTGGGTGGAACTCTGGCTAAGGGACCTAAGGGAGTGCTGCCAGAAGGCCTCCCAGGTGTGGCGGAAAGGAGAGTCGGCTGTGTGACCAGCTTTTGGGCATACAAGAACTGGGCTTCTCTCATCTGCTGGCCCTGCTTCTCTCTGGCATCCATCTGCAGAGGAGCCAGGTGTGGCTGCTTCTGTTGCTGCTGTTGCTGCTGCCGCTTCTGCTGCTGCTGCTGCTGCTGCTGAAGTGGCTCCATTATTGCCTCAAGCTTCACCCACAGAGTGGCATGACTCTGAACCTGGGCACAGCCCACCAGGCACACTGGGTCTAAACCTTAGTGATTAACAGAAACCACAAAGAAGGAGGGGGAGAAAACAACTATGTAAAACAGGTATAAAAAGGTTTCCTTTTCTCCAGTAGAGGGCCATGAGTTCCGAAAGCTAAACATATGCTCCTAAACCTGAGTTTTAAGATGAGTGAGTGGTGGGGGTTTCGTGGGTGGGTAGGAAAAGGTGTGAAGAAGAGAAACAGGATCTAAGAGGGGAAATAGGGAATGAATTTCAGTAGTAGCAGCAGACTGTTGAGGGCTTTAAAAGAAGTACATCCAGCCAATATCCAGTCTGCTAACGTGTTCTGATCTCTCTTCCTCTACATTATCAAACATTAATCTGTTGCTGAATTAATGTTACTGAACATTAATTACTGAAAAGGTAACTGGGTTTGCACTGTAGCAGAAGCATAATTATGCAAACAATAATAATAAAGGAAAAGAAGGACCTGCCTGCAAAAGAGAGAATATGTTCCCAAGCCCACAGGACAAAGATATCACCTCTAAGCTAGACACAGAACTATCAGGCAGACAGTTTTACTGTCATAGAAAAAGCAAGACCAAGCAAGCTGCTCTTGGGTTTAAACTTTTCAAATTTCCCTGATCAAATTGCCAGCCTGCTTGTTGAGTGGACTGAGCCATACTAACTGGACATTATAGCCTCAAAAAGAATCCAATTTCAACAACATGAAAGAAACACGCAAGGAGGCAAGAGTCTCAAATTGCAATCGTCACTCAAAAGCAAACGGGGGAATTCCTCTGGAGATTTTAAAGTTAATTAATTTGAAACAGATATCAACATTGTCTGAACAACAAGTTAATGCTCCTTCTTTTTTATAAACAGCCAAGTAAATCTCTTCACATCCCCTTTCTTTCTGATTCATTTCTACTATGATATTCTCTGACAAATACAAAAAGAAAAGGCTTTCGGGCCAAAAGCATTCTGGGGGCAGGTTTATCTGCATTCTTACCAATCAGTCTCCAAACACACATCACTTTCACACCCTCTTCTCCTTTAACTCCCCCACCTCTCCCCTGCAGGCCCTCACCCCCAACAAACTTCACTTGAGTTATGTTTCTTCAGCAAGTCTCCATAACTGAATGGATTACTATGCAAGGGCAATTTTAGGTGAACAGGACTTGCAACATGGCGTACAATTTTGTCATCACATGAAAGAAGCTGCACTGCACATGTTGGGACTTGATATCTGCATTGTTCCAGTGTTTTAGGATTGGGTCGAAAGACAAAAAACAAAGTGTCTTTCGTATCTTCAAAAATTCACGGAGAAGTAATCACATCTTTAGCAATAAAAACTGCTTGGATTTAAGATTTTTTCCAGGTTAGAGTAAAAAAGGGCACAATTTTTAAATCTAGGCCAATCAGTAGAGATTAAAAGTTCTCATTTTCTGTTTATCTTATAGCCCGGTTTGTGCCTTTTGTGTTCTGTGAAAGATTCGCATTCCAATTTGCCTCTTACTGCCTTTACTTCCTCTCTTGGCACTTTAGAAAGTGTGAGTTACGCTTGCAGCAATACTTTCATTCTGCTTTAGCTCTTCTTACAGTGTAAAAAAGCGTGACAAGATTTACATCCACATTAAATTCAGTTGGCAAAAGTGTTCATTTAAAATGAAAACAATTTGGGTCAAAGAAAATTACAGAATAAAGCAAATAATTCGGTGTTCATTTTAAATGTCCTCATAGTCATTACAGTCAATCAATCACGATCGGAATAACTTCTCAACCAAGTCCTGCCAGTCACTGAACAACTGCTTCTTGTCTTGTGGCACCATCTTCTCTGAATGCTGTCCCCAGCAGAGGGGGAGGTGTCCCTCCCACAGCCTCTTATAGTAAGACTGAGATGAGTCAGTTCTACAACTCAATACACACACCCTCCCACAAAGAGCCCATCTTCCCGCAGTCCCTAAGCAGCCAGCGATCCAAACAATGCCACCTGCCTACATTTGGAGAACTTATGTCTCAAATCTAAACCTCTTCATCCCTTCACACGGGCCCCTCCCCCATTTCCCCTAAAGTTCCCGGACCACCAAGCCGGGTACAACGGACTACCTGCAACTTTGAACCCGGCCTGCTGACCATTCCCCTGCCTTTGCTGCCGGATTCTTTTGGCCCCGGGCCCCTGTAAGCCCCACAGCCCACCTCCCGGTCACCCCTGCACGCCTCCCCCGATTCTTTATTCACCTCCCCCCATTCAGCCCTATCACTTTTACCTCTACCAACCCTCCCAGCCAATCCGCTGGCTCTTTCCCGATGGCCCCCGCCCCACCTATCTGCGCGCCCACTCAGCTCCAGGGCCCCTCACCCTTCTCATCGCTTTATCTCAAATGCCCTAATGGGCACAGGGCGCTCGGGGCTCCCGCGGCCTCTCACTTTCCTTCGCGGTCCCCGCGCCCCCGACCCGCGCCTTCCCCTCTCTCTCCACACCTGCCTCGGCTCCTGGCCTCGGCCCCTCCACCTGTCGCAGCCTCCTCTCCCGCCATGCCCGAGGGAGCCCGGACCCGCGCCGCTTACCTGTGTGGGGCGCTCCGGGTTTTCGGGTGGCGGCGGAGGCGGCCGCTCAGGCCCCCGAGCGGCAGCTGCGTCTCGGACTCCTCCGCAGCCGGGGGCCACAGCCGGGGCGGGGCCCGCACCGGAAGCGGCGCCGCGGGGCCGGACCGCCGGCCAGGGGAGGGGGCGGGGGCGGGGCGGGGCCACAGGGGGCGGGGCTGGGCCGAAGCCGGAAGCAGCTAAAAACGGACCGGGGGGCGGGGGGGGCGGTGGGACGAGGCGGAAGTGACTCCTATGAACCGCGCAGCCCGACTGAGTTGTGGGAGGAAGCGAATGGAAGCGGGCGGAAGCCTCGGCCAATGGCAAAGTGCGGACACAGAGAGGTTCCGGTGTGAGCACTTCCGCGGGGAGTTGAAAAGAGCCGGGCGGGAGATCGTGTTCTCCGAGCGTTTTCTATTGCGGAGGTTGGTGTGGCTTGGGCGGTTGGCTGGGAGGAAAGTAACTAAAAAGCAGAGTGTAGGGTTTGCCGCCGCTTCGGTCCCCTCCTCAATCTCCTGCCTTCAAGCCGGTCTTCCTCAGGGGTTCCCGTGTTTAGATCAACTTGTATCTAAACTTCTCCGCTCCTTCCTGGGACAGAGACCTGGCTGTCCCGAGAATGTTGCGTCCCTTGAAACCTTCTCATGTGAATTAGTATTCTCAGGTCTCAGTTTGCAGAGGTCAGGATTATGTGCCAGGTGCTGTCACCTCTTGTAAAAACACTTGCTTCTTCAACCCTTCCCCTTAGACTCTGTCACCTACTTCACCCCGTTTGGAGATAATGGGCCGATCTGTGTATCCAGCTCCTTGTCTGTCTCCCGTCTGACCATCTTTGATAATTTCAGAGCCTATGTGGCCAACCCATTCAACATCGGGCCTCGTCTTTAGCGACCCTTATATCAGCCTCCCAATCCCAGTTAAACCTGAACCTTGTCCCTCGAAACGCTATCGCGTTACGACTCAGTAATTTGAACAACGCTCTTTTCAACTACAGCCTGCTATTCTCTCAGCTTGACTACTTTTGAATTAGAGGCCTGATGCAATAGCTCACGCCTGTAATTTCAGCACTTTGGAAGGCTGAGGCAGGCGGATCTCTTGGGCCCAGTAGTTGGAGAGCAGCCTGGGCAACAAGGCGATACCCCATCTCTATAAAAAATACAAAACTTAATGAGGCGTTTTGGCGCATGCTTGTGGTCCCATTTACTCGGGAGGCTGAGGTGGGAGATCACCTGAGCCCAGGAGAGGTGGAGGTTGTAGTGAGCCATGATTGTGCCACTGCACTCCAGCCTGGGTGACAGAGACACTGTTCCCCCCCCACCAAAAAAAAATAGAATTACAGCATAACTGTTATTACTGTTATTTCACTTTTTTTTTTTTTTTAGAAGGAGTCTTGCTCTGTCGCCCAGGCTGGAGTGCAGTGGCGCAACCTCAGCTCACTGCAACCTCCGCCTCCGGGGTTCAAGCAATTCTACTGACTCAGCCTCTCGAGTAGCTAGGATTACAGGTGTGCGCCACCAAGCCAGCTAATTTTTGCACTTTTAGTAGAGACAGGTTTCGCCATATTGGCCAGGCTGGTCTCGAACTCCTGAACTCTGGTGATCCGCTCGCCTCGGCCTCCCATAGTGCTGGGATTATAGGCGTAAGCCACTGCACCCAGCCTGTTCTTTCACTTTATCAGAGCAGAGCATCTAATCGGTTGAAAGCCTCTCTTTATCTCTTATACATTAATCCCCTCTTCACTTCCCTCCTTATCCATTTGAGATTCAGTGGTACATTAATACAGTCCTGCCCCTACTTAATCTTAATCCCACCACAACACTCCTTTTTCCCCAACGAAATCCCTCACCCTGGATGGACCTATGTGTTTCTCCTTGCTTGTACCTTGTCATAGAAAGTTGTCCTGTTGCTGGGCGCGGTGGCTTACGCCTGTAATCCCGAGGCTGAGGTGGGTGGATCACGAGGTCAGGAGTTAGAAACCAGCCTGGCCAATATGGTGAAACCCTGTCTCTACTAAAAATACAAAAATTAGCTGGGTGTGGTGGCGCATGCCTGTAGTCCCAGCTACTGGGGAGGCTGAGGCAGAAGAATCGCTTGAACCCGGAGGGTGGAGGTTGCAGTGAGCCGAGATCGCACCACTGCACTCCAGTCTGGGTGACAGAGTGAGATTTCATCTCAAAAAAAAAAAAAAAAAAAAATTGTCCTGTTGAGGCCGGGCACGATGGCTCACGCCTGTAATCCCAGCACTTTGGGAGTCCGAGGCGGGTGGATCGCCTGAGGTCAGGAGTTTGAGACCAGCCTGACCAACATGGTGAAACCCTGTCTACTAAAAATACAAAAATTAGCCGGGCATGGTGGCGAAGACCTGTAATCCCTGCTACTCCAGAGGCTGAGGCAGGAGAGCTTGAACCTGAGAGGCAGAGGTTACTGTGAGCTGAGATTGCATCATTGCACTCCAGCCTGGGCAACAAGAGCAAAACTCCACCTCAAAAAAAAAAAAAAAAAAAAAAGAAAATAGTGTCCTGCTGAACAGATTGGCATCACTACATTAATAAAGACCAACTTTAAATGGACTGTGGGTCAGGTGTGGTGGCTCACACCTGTAATCCCAGCACTTTGGGAGGCAGAGGTGGGCGGATCACAAGGTCAGGAGATCGAGACCATCCTGGCTAACACGGTGAAACCCTGTCTCTACCAAAAATACAAAAAATTAGTCGGGCTTGGTGGCGGGTGCCTGTAGTCGCAGCTACTCGGGAGGCTGAGGCAGGAGAATGGCGTGAACCTGGGAGGCGGAGCTTGCAGTGAGCCGAGATCATGCCGCTGCACTCCAGCCTGGGCGACAGAGCAAGACTCCATCTCAAAAAAAAAAAAAAAAAATTAGCCAGGTGCGATGGTGTGTGCCTGTAGTCCCAGCTAGTCAGGGCTGAGATGGGAGGATGGCTTGAGCCCAGGAGATGGAGGCTGTAGAGAGCCATGATCATGCCACTGCACTGCAGCCTGGGCAACAGAGAGACACCCTGTCTCAAAAAAAATAACTAAATAAAAAGATAAAGTGGAACCACTAAGATTTGCTGATGGATTGGTCATATAGGCTAGAGAAGAGAGTGAAGGATGATGCCAAGGTTTTTGGCCCAAGTAATTGTTAGAATAATGGTATCATTTGCTGACCTAAGGAATACCAGCAGAAGCCAACACCAATGGAATGTTAGCAATAAAAAGGAATAAAGTATTGATATACACAACAAGTAGGCATTATAACTACATAATAATGAAAGGATTATGCCAAGTAAGTCAGTCTCAAATGACACTCATACAAATATTGAAATTATAGTTTGGAGAGTACGTCAGTGATTGCCAGGAGCTAAGCGGGTGGAGAGAATGACTAAAGAGATAGCAAAAAGGAGGATTTTAGGGTGATGGAATTCTTTTGAATCCTGATTGTGGTAGTAGTTACTTGAATCTGTACATGTGTTAAAATCCATAGGACTGTATATAACAAAAATAAAGTCAATTTTATTGTATGAAGTTTTCTTCTTAAAAGCCAAACTCCAGGCCGGGTGCGGTGGCTCATGCCTGTAACCTCAGCACTTTGGGAGGTCAAGGCAGGCAGATCACTTGAGGTCAGGAGTTCCAGACGAGCCTGGCCAACATGGTGAAACCTCGTCTCTACTAAAAATACAAAAATTAGCTGGACATGGTGGCAGTTACCTGTAATCCCAGCTACTCGGAAGGCTGAGGCAGGAGTATCTCTTGAACCCGGGAGGCAGAGGTTGCAGTGAGCCGAGATGGTGCCACTGCACTCCAGCCTGAGCAACAAGAGCGAAAACTCCATCTAAAAAAAAAAACAACCAAACTCCATAGCTGTTCAAGTTTCCCTTCACAATTCTTAGGGATCTCCCTTTAACCTCTTACAATATTGGATCCTTTATTAGTATTCAAGCAAACTCTAGTTTCACTCATCTTTTGCTTTCAAAAGAAGAAGGAAAAAAAGCCTTTCCCTCAATCCCACATTCTGTTGACTAAAGCCTTATCTCACTAATTCTCCTTCCTGGCAAAACTTCTAGAGTTACTGTCTTCACTACAGCCCAAGTGATCGGATCTTTCTCCTTAAAATGCTCTATGGCTTCGCATTGCTCTTGGGATCAAGTCCTAAATTCCTTTATGTGGCCTATAGGGCCCTGAGAAGATCTAGCTTCTTGCCTACCTCTTCAGTTTTATCTCTGTCTCAAGGTATAGAAAAGAGCCTAGGAAAGTGGCTGTACTAGTTGACCTCAGTAGCTGCAACAGAAAAGCATGCTCCTCCCATCACAGAAATATGATATAAGTAACAGAAAATGTAGAATGCCCTGAAACCTAGATGATTAAATCCTGAGATACGTGCCCATTCATGTTACAAGGAATATCATTTAATCTCTACTTTGGCTTCTAAAGGGTAGTGGGTTGAACAGAATAGCCACAGTGTTTTTCAGCTTCTCCAATGCAGAAGTGGAGTCTGTTTCTCACTGAATCTAGGCTTGGCTGTGTGACTTGCTTTGTCCTGTAGGACACTGGCAAATGTAAAGCAAGAAGTGTCTTGAGAAGTGATTACAACAGGGGCTTGCTTTCTCTTGCTGCTGGGACCTCTTCCACTACCACGAGGATAACTCCTACTAACCTAATGGATGATGACAGACACATAGTCATCACTCCATCTGACATCTGACCAACTGCCAGACATGTATGAGTGTGGCCCCTTAGACCAGCTAGCCTGCCAGCAACCACCAGACATATGAACAAGAGCATTCTAGACCATCCAGGCCCAGCTAAGCTGGCCCAGACCAGAAGACTTCCCCAGCAAACCCACAGACTGATGAAAAAGAATAAATGCTTATTGTTTAAGAGTGAAACCAGTAAGTTTTGAGGTGGTTTGTTCTGCAATAAAAACTGAAACACAAAGCATGTCTTTGCATCGCTCAGGATGGATTTGTTTGGTGTACTTCTTGGAGTGCCTGAAGCCAACATGCATCAGCTTCACAGAGCTGGTCTATGTTACCTTAAGCTATCTCATCAGATTTCTCGTAGTTTTGCTGATTTATAGCAAAACATATTTAAGGCATAATAATATACATCAAGTCTCTTGTTATTTCACTTGTTCAGTGAAGGTAATTTTATTTTCAAGATTTTCATTCATTTTATTACTTTTTTTTTTTTTTAATTGAGCCGGGTCTCACTGTACTACCCAGACTGGTCTTGAACTCCTGGGCTCAGGCAATCCTCCTGTGTCAGCCTCGAGGTCTCAACTGTGTTACCCAGGCTGGTCCGGAACTCTTTCTTGGGCTCAAGCAATCCTCCTGCGTCAGCCTCCCAAAGTGCTGGGATTACAGGCACAAACAACTGTGCCAAGACTTGTTACTTTTTTTTTTTTTTTTTTTTTTTGAGACAGGGTCTCTCTCTTTCACCCAGGCTGGAGTGCAGTGACATGATCTCAGCTCACTGCAGCCTCTGCCTCCCAGGCTCAAGCAATCCTCCTACCTTAGCCTCCCGAGCAGCTGGGACCACAGGTGTGCACCATCACGCCCAGCTAATTTTTGTATTTCTTGTAGAGATGTGGTTTCACCCTGTTGCCCAGGCTGGTCTTGAACTCCTGGACTCAAGTGATCCTCCTGCTTTGTCCTCCCAAAGTGTTGGGATTACAAGCATGAGCCATTGTGCCTGGCCTTTGTTACTCTTCTTTTTTTTTAATTTTTATTTATTTATTTATTTTTTTGAGACAGTCTCACTCTCGTGCGATCTCAGCTCCTCAGCTCACTGAAAGCTCCGCCTCCTGGGTTCATGCCATTCTCCTGCCTCAGCCTCCCCAGTAGCTGGGACTACAGGCACCCGCCACCAAGCCCGGCTAATTTTTTTTTTTGTATTTTTAGTAAAGACACGATTTCACTGTGTTAGCCAGGATGGTCTCGATCTCCTGACCTCGTGATTCGCCCGTCTCGGCCTCCCAAAGTGCTGGGATTACAGGCGTGAGCCACCGTGCCTGGCCCTTGTTACTCTTTTTTTTAAAACAAAGGTTAAGGCCAGGCTTGGTGCCTCTCGCCTATAATTTTATCACTTTGAGAGGCCTAGATGGGAAGATCACTTGAGTCCAGGCATTCAAGTTCAGCCTGGGCAACATAGCAAGACCCTGTCTCTACAAAAAGGTTATTTTTTTTTTTTTTTGAGACGAAGCCTCATTCTTGTCCCCCAGGCTGGTGTGCAATAACCCAATCTCAGCTCACTGCAACCTCTGCCCCCTGGGTTCAAGTGATTCTCCTGCCTCAGCCTCCCGAGTAACGGGGATTACAGGCGCCTACCACCACGCCTGGCTAATTTTTGTATTTTTATTAGATGGGGTTTCACCATGTTGGCCAGGCTGGTCTTGAACTCCTGGCCTTAGGTAATCCGCCCGCCTCGGCGTCCCAAAGTGCTGGGATTACAGGCGTGAGCCACTGCACGTGGCCCGAAAAAATTTTTTTTTTTTTTTTTTTTTTGAGATGGAGTCTCACTGTGTCACCCAGGCTGGAGTGCAGTGGTGGAATCTCTGCTCACTGCAACCTCCGCTTCCCGGGTTCAAGCAATTCTCCTGTCTCTGCTCCCCGAGTAGCTGGAATTACAGGCACCCACCCCCACACCCAGCTAATTTTTGTATTTTTAGTAGAGATGGGGTTTCACGATGTTGGCCAGGCTGGTCTCGAACTCCTGACCTCAAGTGATCCACCTGCCTCGGCCTCTCAAAGTGCTGGGATTATAGACATGAGCCACCGTGCCCAGCCTCAAAAAAGTTTTAAAAAAATTTGCCAGGAATGGTGGTGCATGTCTGTAGTCCTAGCTACTCTGATGGGAAGCTGAGGCAGGATCACTTGAGCAGTGAGCTATGATCATGCCACTGCACTCCAGCCTGGGCAACAGAATGAGACCTTGTCTCAAAAAAAAAAAAAAGGTTAAGTTGTATAAACATTGGACGTCATTTTTTACATATGTTTTGTATGTTTAGTCTTTTTTTTTTTAGACGGAGTTTCGCTCTTGTTGCCCAGGCTGGAGTGCAATGGCGGGATCTCGGCTCACCACAACCTCTGCCCTCCCGGGTTTAAGCGATTCCCCTTGAGTAGCTGGGATTACAGGCATGTGCCACCAGGCCCGGCTAATTTTGTATTTTTAGTAGAATCAGGATTTCTCCATGTTGGTCAGGCTGGTCGCGAACTCCCAGCCGCCTGGCCGTATATATCTTTTTTTTTTTTTGAGACAGTGTCTTTCTCTGTCGATCTCAGCTCATTGCAACCTCCACCTTCCGGGTCCTGCCTCAGCCTCCCGAGTAGCTGGGATTACAGGAGTGCACCACCACGCCCAGCTAATTTTTTTTTTTTTTTTTTTTGAGACAGAATTTCACTCTGTCGCCCAGGTTGGAGTGCAGTGGTGCGATCTTGGCTTACTGCAATCTCCGTCTCCTGGGTTCAAGCAATTCCCCTACCTCAGCCTCCCGAGTAGCTGGGATTACAGGTGCCCACCACCACACCCAGCTAATTTTTGCATTTTTAGTAGAGACAGGGTTTCACCACGTTGGCCAGGCTGGTCTCAAATTCCTGACCTCAGTGATCTGCCCACCTCGGCCTCCCAAAGTACTAGGATAGGCCCGACCTCTTTTTTTTTTTTTTTTTTTTTTTTTGAGATGGAGTCACGCTCTGTCACCCAGGCTGCCAGGCTGGAGTGCAGTGGCACAATCTCGGCTCACTGCTACCTCCGCCTCCTGGGTTCAAGTGATTCTTCTGCCTCAGTCTTCCGAGTAGCTGGGACTACAGGTGGGCACCACCACGCCCAGCTAATTTTTAAAATTTTTTTTTTGTATCTTAGTAGAGACGGGGTTTCAGCATATTGGCCAGGCTGGTCTCGAACTTCTGATCTTGTGATCTGCCCGCCTTGGCCTCCCAAAATGCTGGGATTACAGGCATGAACTACTGTGCCTGACCAATTTTTTTTTTTTGTATTTTTAGTAGAGACAGGGTTTCGCCATGTTGGCCAGGGTGGTGGTGAACTCCTGACCTCAAATTATCCGCCTGCCTTGGCATCTCAAAGTGGTGGGATTACAAGTGTGAGCCACTGAGCCTGGCCTAAATTTAGTCTTAAATGTACAGTGCATAAAAGCTAAGAAACAACAGGTAAATGGCCATATTATGGGATAATAATCTCATAACTAATGAGATCATAACTAATGAAGGGAAAATGCCTTTAGTTTTGTTTATGATAGCCAGTGTAATTGTTGATGTAATTGTGTCTGTCTTAATGAGATTTGATGTTTTAGCATGAGTGGGTGTTAATTTTGGGACGCTGTGCACATGTAAAATGTTTTCCCATTGAAATTAAGTAGTGATTACATTTTCAACTTGAATTGCCCCACAAGAGGTTTTTTAGGATTAACTACCCCAGGAAGGCAGGAAAGGACTGTCCTGTAGTCACTGTACCTTTTACTGTCATGGAAAATTAAAATGAAACCGGATAATTAAGGTTTCCACTTGTCCTGAGATGAAGGTGTAGCCTGAGGAGCCTCTATTAGCATGTGTAAAGCCTCTGCTGAGTAAATGGTATTAACTTGTGTAAAGAAAGAATGTGACTAGGGGGCCCAGAAAGGAGGTATATCAAGTCAACACATTCCTGAGGGTATCTCTCTAGCTGTGGCGGTGGATGCGTCAGTAACGTATCTGCAGCCTGAGTGGGCTTTCAGTGTGTTTTCCTGTGGGTAGGGGATATGACCATCAGGCTGACTACTGGGTGTCCTGTTTCATAGAACTGTTTGTATTTTAAGTCAGACAATTGGTATTTGGTGTCTGGTGACCTGGGTTATGTGATGTGTCAGCCTCCACTAACCACTAAACCCTGGGGAAATGCCAATACCTAGTTACTGAGGCTCAAAGGTAAACTTTGAAAACTTTTTCAGAGTAACGAGCCCTCCTGGCAATGGGCAGACCAACATTCCCCTGAAGATAGCTGCTCTCTTGCCACATTCTCTTTCCACATGCCTTCACCGCAAAGGTCTTCTCCAAGCCTGGGACTCCGATTTGCCAACATGCTGCTGAACTGACTTGACTACATTGTTCTTTCTCTCACCTGTGAATGGAAGAGGTTAGACCTCTAAGGCAAGCAAAAAGGCCAATCCCAGAGTGACTCATCTTTGAAAATATTGGATTGTCTCACTCTCCCTGATACTTAATTAAAAGCCATCTTTGCAAAGCGCCATCCAATTTCTGTAGTGGCCCCAGCGCTCAGTAGTCCCAGAGACTGTCAGAGCAAAAGGGAGCAGGAGGCAATTCAAGCCATCTGTCCTAGAATAGGACACCTGGTCACAGGCCTGTGCCTCTGGTCAGGGCTCTTTGGGAGCCATCTGGCCCTCCATCCCACAGAGCTGTGCTGAGCCAGACTCTGTCAAGTATTGGTGAAACTAAGAGGAGAGGGTACACAAGCCAAAGTTAGCCTGGCAGTGAGCTTGACTGTCTGGGAGAGTTGCAGGGCCAACCGATTCTCATAAATGTGTCCACAGATACCTACACAGGTGTCTCAAAAAAATAAAATAAAATAAAATAAAATAAAGGAAGCTAATTATACTATAATGGGAGTTTTCAGAATTTTATTAAGGTGAAATCTATGAAATGCCAGAAAGGTTAAAAAGATTGTATACTTCAGGCCTTTGCTTTCTGCTTTATGGCAAGAGCACATGTTGAATATTTAGATTAATTCAAACCAATCTCAACACAAATTTTTAACCCTGATGCAATTTCGGGGAACAATAGTTAACATCATTTAGGAATATAATTTAGAACCCTCACCTTTAAAAATGGAGCCATATTTTCAATCTCTCTAATTAAAGTGAAAGTTTGATTTCATAATACTTATAACTGTACTGAGATTGTGTTGGAAGAGAAGAGATTGATTATAAAGCTAACTGATCTAATGTCCTCCTGACCAATTCCCTTTCATCTCTCTCTCCCCACAAAAAGGGACAAAAAGCTTAACACTGTGGTCATCCAGCAGCCAGTCATTTCCTAATATGGACGGTACAGTCCTTCAGTTTCACTTCCAGAAGCCAAGTACTAGGAGAATAGTTTTTACATTTGTGTATGTTTCCTACACCTCTTTCCCTTCTCAGTCCCAAGAGAGAAGCCTCTGTGTTGCCTGTTTTAACATTAATGATGATGTCTGCAATGACTGTATTTCCTGAACCTACAGTATGGGATCAGCTCCAACACGTCACCCTAATGTTTGATTACAAAATTCAAATGAATAATCACAAAATTTGAGGCCGGGCGTGGTGGCCCGTGCCTGTAATCTCAGCACTTTGGGAGGCCAAAGCTGGCAGATCATTTGAGGTCAGGAATTCGAGACCAGCCTGGCCAACATGGTGAAACCCTGTCTCGACTAAAAATACAAAAATTAGCTGGGTGTAGTGGCAGATGCCTGTAGTCCCAGCTACTCGGGAGGCTGAAGCAGGAGAATCGTTTGAGCCCCAGAGGCAGAGGTTGCAGTGAGCCGAGATTGTGCCACTGCAGTCCAGCCTGGGCAACAGAGCAAGACTCCCTTAAAAAAAAAAAAAAAAGAAGAACCACAAAATTTGAAGAATCCCTCTTTATTAAAAATAAATGGTTACCAAAAAAATGACTAAAGGTATTAAAAATAATGAAGTTGATATACTTCTACTGACTGAGAAGATGTCAGCAGTAAAATTTAAAGAGAAATTAGCAGCCAGGTGCGGCGGCTCACGCCTGTAATCCCAGCACTTTGGGATCGGAGGCGGGCGAATCATGAGGTCAGAGGTTCAAGACCAGCCTGGCCAACATGGTGAAACCCCATCTCTAATAAAAATACAAAAATTAGCTGGGAGTGGTGGCAGGTGCCTATAATCCTAGCTACTTGGGAGGCTGAGGCAGTAGAATTGCTTGAAACCGAGAATTTGCAGTGAGCTGAGATCACACCACTGCACTCCAGCCTGGGCGACAGAGCCAGATTCTGTCTCAAAAAAAAAAAAAAAAAGGAAAAGAAAAGAAAAGAAATTGGCAGTCTGGGAGCAGTGGTTCACGCCTGTAATACCAACACTTTCAGAGGCTGAGGCGAAAGGATCACCTGAGCCCAGGAATTGGAGATTAGCCTAGGCAACATAGCGTGACCCCCATCTCTATAAAAAAAAAAAGTTTTTAATTAGCTGGACATGGTGGCTGTAGTCTCAACTACTCAGAAGGCTGAGGTAAAAGGGTTGCTTGAGCCCAGGAGGACGAGGCTGCAGTGAGCCATGACCATGCCACTGCACTCCAGCTTGAGTAACATAGTGAGACCATGTCTCAAAAAAAAAAAAAAAAAAAGAAAAAGAGAGAGAGAGACTGGCAAGTTGCAGAGAAGTACGTAAAATAAAATCATTTTGAAAAAACTGAACAGTGATTTAACCTTTTGAAAACCAAGGCGCCCACCACCATGCATGGCTAATTTTTGTATTTTTGGTAGAGACAGGGTTTTGCCATGTTGACTAGGCTGGTCTTGAACTCCTGATCTCAGGTGATCTGCCCACCTTGGCCTCCCAAAGTGCTGAGATTACAGACATGGGCCACCACGCCTGGCCCCAATTTCCTATCTTAACAATAAAGAGAGTTATGATACATGTCCTATCTTCAGACTAAAGTTTAATTTTGGCTTTTTTTTTTTTTTTTTTTGAGACGGAGCCTCGCTCTGTTGCCCAGGCTGGAGTGCAGTGGCACAATCTCAGCTCACTGCAACCTCTACCTCCCAGGTTCAAGCAATTCTCCTGCCTCAGCCCCCCTAGTAGCTGGGATTTCAGGCATGCACCACCATGCCCGGCTAATTTTTGTATTTTTATTTTATTTATTTATTTTTTGAGATGGAGTCTCGCCCTGTTGCCCAGGCTGGAGTGCAATGATGCAATCTTGGCCCACTGCAACCTCCGCCTCCCGAGTTCAAGCGATTCTCCTGCCTCAGCCTCCTGAGTAGCTGGGATTACAAGCGCCCGCCACCACGCACGTCTAATTTTTTTTTTTTTTTTAGTAGAGACGGGGTTTCACCATGTTAGTCAGGCTGGTCTCGAACTCCTGACCTCGTGATCTGCCCTCCTCAGCCTCCCAAAGTGCTGGGATTACAGGAGTGAGCCACCACGCCCAGCCAATTTTTGTATTTTTAGTAGAGACGGGGTTTTGCTATATTGGCCGGGCTGGTCTCGAACTCCTGACCTCAGATGATCCACCTGCCTCGGCCTCTCGAAGTGCTGGGATTACAGTCGTGAGCCACCGTGCCTGGCCTTAATTTTGGCTTTCTTTGATAATTTTTAAAAATTACATAGTAAGAAAAATTCTACAGTACTTGTTAACTGAATATCATGTACTGAGCACTTCATTATCATTTAATCTTCACAATAGTCACCACTTAACAGGTAAGAAAATGGATGCTTACAGTTCAGTAAATTGTGTAAGGTTAAGTTACATGTTATAGGTAGTAGAGCTGGGATTTGAACCCAGGGCTGTCTCATTGTAATCATGCTATTAGGTCACCATGTTATAGTCCTCCTACCTGTGTAAGTATTGGACTTGTAATCACTTGAGTTTATTTTTCAATATATATTTTACAATAGTAGACCACAGAGAATCAATAGAGCATATTATCTTTGTAACTCGGCTAAAAGAATCTAAGGGAAGTCCTAAATTAAAGAATAGAACTAGATAATGCTGGACAGATAGCTGACCTGTCCTTTGCATTTACAGAGTGCCAATTGAAAGAACTTGAATCGGCCAGGCGCAGTGGCTCATACCTGTAATCCCAGCACTTTGGGAGGCTGAGGTGGGAGGATCACAAGGTCAGGAGTTTGAGACCAGCCTGGCCAATATGGTGAAACCCCATCTCTACTAAAAATACAAAAATTAGCCAGGCATGGTGGCGGGCACCTGTAGTCCCAGTTACTTGGGAGGCTGAGGCGGGAGAATCGCTTGAACCTGAGAGGCAGAGGTTTCAGTGAGCCTAGATGGTGCCACTGTACTCCAGCCTGGGCGACAGAACGAGACTCCATTAAAAAGAAAGAAAGAAAGAGAGAGAGAGAGAAAGAAAGAAAGAGGGAGGGAGGGAAG
The DNA here is from genome assembly GCF_028885655.2 of Pongo abelii. NCBI lineage: Eukaryota > Metazoa > Chordata > Mammalia > Primates > Hominidae > Pongo > Pongo abelii. The sequence continues at coordinate 77,774,112 of NC_072001.2, read as the reverse complement.
GAAAGAAAGAAAGAACTTGAACCAAGGACAATAGCAAAAGACTGTTAACTAAATGTCCATCAGTAGGGAACGGGCAAAATAACATGTGGTACTTAAGCTATTCAAAAAGCAAACATAGTAGCTCACTCCTATAATCCCAGCGCTTTGGTAGGCCCAGGTGGGAGGATCACTTGAAGCCAAGAATGCAAGACCAGCTTGGGCAACAAAGCAAGACCCTGTCCCTACAAAAACTAAAAGATTAGCTGAGCATGGTGGTCCACACCTGTAGTCATAGCTACTGGGGAGGCTGAGGTAGGAGGATCACTTGAGCCCAGGAGTTTAGGCTGCAGTGAGCTATGATGGCACCATTGCATTCCAGCCTGGGCAACAGTGTAAGATCCTGTCTCCCCTGCCAACGCCCCCCCCCCCAAAAAAGCAAAAATAAAATAAAAACAAAGAAGTTATTTTATTTATTTATGTATTTTTGACGGAGCCTTGGACTGTCGCACAGGCTGGAGTGCAGTGGTGCGATCTCGGCTCACTGCAAGCTCCGCCTCCCGGGTTCGCGCCATTCTCCTGCCTCAGCCTCCTGAGCAGCTGAGACTACAGGCGCTAGCCACCACGCCCGGCTTTTTTTTTTTTTGTATTTTTAGTAGAGACGGGATTTCACTGTGTTAGCCAGGATGGTCTCGATCTCTTGACCTCATGATCCACCCGCCTTGGCCTCCCAAAGTGCTGGGATTACAGGCGTGAGCCACTGCACCCGGCAAAGAAGTTATTAATGTACTGATACAGAACACTTACCAGGAAATTTAATGAAAAAAAAAAACAAGGTTCACTACAGGGTGTTTAATATGTTACCATTAATAATCATTGTTTAAAAGGATATACATATATAGTCATGTTGAACAAGCATGACTCATGGGGTGTGTATCAGTTAATAATAGGTTAAACTACTGCGACAAATAGATCCAAAATATGACTCAGTAAAATACTTAATTTCTTGCTCACCTAACAGTCCCGGGCGGATATTCAGGTCAATGGGGCCACTCTCCTCCACTTTTTTCATTAAGGGGCCCAGAAGCTGTCCATCTATTATCCCCTGGATCAGGAAGTGACACACATTGGTTCCACTCACATTACATTGGAAAAAACCGTCACATGACCACACTCAAATTGAATGGGAGTATGGGAAACAGTCTAGTTGTGTGCCTAAAGAGAATAATGACTTTTAGTAGACAGCAAGGGGTCGCTGCTACAGTCAGCCTCTCTGACCAGCAAATCTCATACTCACCCTTCTCCCAAGGGCTATGACAAAAACTTCCATTCATTTACAGGATTCATATTAGAATCTGGATTGTGGTCTTCTCTAATTGGCCTGAGTGAATTTCCTCATGGTCCAGCAATCTATGAACTAAAAGCCAAGTGGTTGCCACTTTCTCACCACCCCAATAGACCCACCTACCCATCTACAATGATGAAGCAGAGAAAGGAAAATGGCAATAGCAAATCCTATTTGGAAAAGGGAGAATGGGAAAAACCCAACCTTCCTGTCCAAAGCAATTATGGAGTTCTGCTAGATATGCATTATGAAGACGTCCTTTCCTGGCAGTGGATGAATTTCCTAGATTAGACCAGATTTTGCTCTTTAGGAAAAATTATCCTGGCATTGTTCTCCTTCCACCCTTGTTCTGCCCTCTGGCAAGTTCTTCCTCAGCCATTATTCTTCCTGGCTTTGTGTGAAGCGGGGTGCCTGTCCTCCTTGGGAACTACACAACCTTGAAAGCCTCCTTCCTGATGGTGCAGCTTTGGATTTCCAAGTGTTACTTTATGGTTTTACTTATTTATTCGGACCAGGCTGGGGAATTTTTTGGCAATACAGTTCGCTCAGAAACTTTTTGAATCGATTTGCCTCAAAGCAAACAGTATCTTGTGCCAGAGAATATATATATATATATATATATATATTTTTTTTTTTTTAAAGAGAGGGTCTCATGCCATCGCCCAGGCTGGAGTGCAGTGGCACCATGTCAGCTCACTGCAATCTCCACCTCCTGGGTTCATGTGATTCTCCTGCCTCAGCCGGGATTACAGATGCCTGCCACCATGCCTGGCTAATTTTTTTTTTTTTTTTTTTTTTTTGAGTCAGAGTCTCATTCTGTCACCCAGGCTGGAGTGCAGTGGCATGATCTCGGCTCACTGCAAGCTCTGCCTCCTGGGTTCTCGCCATTCTTCTGCCTCAGCCTCCCGAGTAGCTGGGACTACAGGCGCCCGCCACCACGCCCGGCTAATTTTTTGTATTTTTAGTAGAGACGAGGTTTCACCGTGTTAGCCAGGATGGTCTCGATCTCCTAACCTCGTGATCCTCCTGTCTCAGCTCCCCAAAGTGCTGGGATTACAGGCGTGAGCCACCGCGCCCGGCCAACCTGGCTAATTTTTGTATTTTTAGTAGAGGCGGGGTTTTACCATGTTGGCCAGGCTGGATTTTTTTCAAGACATAAATATCAACTTTTGCTTATCTCTTTCTTTCTTCACTCCATGCCTCTCTCTCTCAGCTTAATGGCAGTTACAGTGAGGCCATAGGAAACAATAGGTTTAGGTAGGAGAAAACACCTTTAAACTGTTCTTTGCAGTAGTGCTGAATTCCTCTGTTTAATTGAAATACCTTAGTGGACCTGTGTTTCTCAAAGCCTTTTCAGTCTTTTTTCCTGTTGTTGGGGTTCAGCAGCTTCTCCAACCCTACAAGGCCCCATTGCTGGACTCCTTCTATTCCTTTTCATTTCACCTGCAAATCAATATGTTCTTACCTGAGCTTATCTCTTACTATATCTTGTTAAACACAGCAAGGAATGACTAACACACATGAACATTCTGACTCATGGGCCATGGCTTCAGAATACCATGGAAAGAAACAGAACATTTTCCTTCTCAATTGGTATCCCTGTTAAAAATAGACACCAAATAAGTGAGTTTCATGATGTCTTGGAAATTGCTGTCATTAAGCAGAGGCCCACACTTAAAAAAAATGAGAAGAAATGCTTTAGCAGATCTTTATACTTACAAGTTGCTCTGTCTGAAGTCTTTAAAAGTGAGTTCTTTTAGCAACAGAATGATGATGAGCCCATGGAGAGGTTCAAGAATTCCATCATCTATGCACACTATTGGGTTATAAGATCCATGAGGACAGCCTCCATGTAGCACCAGAAAAGTTCAAACGAACACTTGCAAAAGCTCTCCATAGAACAGTTTACCGCAGTGGGGGTGATATGGTTTGGGTCTGTGTCCCCATCCAAATCTCATGTTCAACTGTAATCCTTAATGTTGGAGGTGGGGCCTTATGGAAGGTGATTGGATCATGGGGGTGGTTTCTCATGGTTTAACATCATCACCCTTGGTGCTGTCATCATGATAGTGAGTTCTCATGAGATCTAGTTGTTTAAAAGTACGTGGCACTTCCCCACCACACTCGGTACTGCTTCTGTCATGTAAGCCTCCTGATCTCGCTTTGCCTTCTGTCATGATTGTAAGTTTTCTGAGGCCTCCCAGAAGCGGAGCAGATGCTGCCATGCTTCCTGTACAGCCTGCAGAACCATGAGCCGATTAAACCTCTTTTTTTTTTTGAGACACTCACAGTGGCTAAGAAACTGATGGACTTTGTATTCCCTACAGGAGCTATTCTAATTTAATTGTGTAATGATAGATAAACTTATTTTACTGGGGCAATTATTCTTGAGCTATGTAAAGCATTGCCTGTCATGTCAAAGCCTCATGCTCCTTACCACTCTCAATCATCTAGAAAAGTCAAAACCACAAAAGGAATACTAAGCTTAAATTAACTAAATTATCAGACACACTTGAGTTCACATGGCCTTAAGTACTGTCCTTGGCTCTATGACTTTGTGTTCTGCCCATTCAGGAACCCATAGACTGTCTCCCTCTGATTCGGCCACTGGCAGGCAGGCCCATATAACTAGGAGTCTCTCTACCCATACTTGATTCTAATCTCTTACAGGCAGATCTGGCTACCTTTTCAAGCTACCTTCTGTGTTATTTTGACATGTCACTATCATTCTTTTTTCTTTCTTTTTTTTTTTTGAGACGGAGTCTTGCTCTTGTTGCCCAGGCTGGAGTGCAATGGTGTGATCTCGGCTCACCGCAGCCTCTGCCTCCTGAGTTCAAGCAATTTTCCTGCCTCAGGCTCCCGAGTAGCTGGGATTAGAGGCATGTGCCACCACGCCCGGCTGATTTTGTATTTTTAGTAGAGATGGGGTTTCTCCATGTTGGTCGGGCTGGTCTTGAACTCCTGACCTCAAGTGATCTGCTACCTCAGCCTCCCAAAGTGCTGGGATTACAGGTGTGAGCCACCGTGCCCAGCCTCATTCTTTTTTTTTTTTTTCTTTTTTTTAAAAACAGAATTTCATTCTTGTTGCCCAGGCTGGAGTGCAGCGGTGCAATTTTGGCTCACTACAGCCTCTGCCTCCTGGGTTCCAGTGATTCTCCTGCCTCAGCCTCCTGAGTAGCTGGGACTACAGATGTGCACCACAAAGCCTGGCTAATTTTTGTATTTTTAGTACAGACGGGGTTTCGCCATGTTGGCCAGGCTGGTCTCGAACTCCTGACCTCAGGTGATCTGCCTGCCTCAGCCTCCCAAAGTGCTGGGATTACAGGCATGAGCCACCATGCCTGGCCCATTCTTTTTTTTCTTAGAGACAGGGTCTTCCTCTGTTCTTCAGGCTGGAGTGCAGTGGTGTGATCATGGCCCACTGCAGGCTCAACCTCCTACCTCAGTCTCCCGAGTAACTGAGACTATAGGTGTGCGCCACCACACCTGGCTCATTTTTTAAGTTTTTTTTGTAGAGATGGGGTCTTACTTTGTTGCCCAGGCTGGTCTACAACTCCTGGGCTCAAGTGATCCCCCTGTCTTGGCCTCCCAAAGTGGTTGGATTACAGCTGTGAGCCACTGAACCCAGTTTGTCATGTATTTCTTTTTGCACAAATGAATACATACATGTGTATTTCCTTATTTCCCCCCTTTTATTTCTTAGCCAGAAGGGAAGGTAGCATACTACAAGATCATATACTGTTTTTTTTTTTTTTTTTTTTTTTTCAAGAGATAGAGTCTAGCTCTGTCTCCCATCCTGGAGTGCAGTGGTGCAATCATAGCTCACTGTCGCCTTGAACTCCTGGGCTCCAGGGATTCTCCTGCATCAGCTCCCAAGTAGGTGGGACCACAGGCACACACCACCACAGCTGGCTAATTTTTTAAAAACTTTTTGTAGAGACTGTGGGTGGGACAGGTGGTCTCACCATGTTGTCCAGACTGGTCTTGAACTACTGGGCTCAATAAATCCTCCCACCTCAGCCTCCCAAAGTATTGGAATTACAGGTGTGAGCCACTGTGTCTACTGTATACGGGCTTTTTATTATTCCTGTTTCTGTTGTTGATACTCTTGCCTTTAGTAAACTCCTTGTATACAGCAATTACTTATTCACAGTTAGCCCACAGTCTAGCCAGATTCAGTTGCTGGGTTGCACTCACTTCCCTTTAGGTTGTATAATTCTTTTGGGTAGTAATCCCCTCAAATGATATCAATGACTTCATAACGAATGAAGTTATTATGAACTCTTAACATAATTACTGATAATCACCATCACAAACCTTATATTTCTAAGCCACCAATACCAATATTGCCATGCCTAAAGTAGGACATTTTTGCTTACACAGAAATCAAACTAAAGGGCCTAAGGTGGGGACCAGTTCGTGTGTTCACATTTTTGCAGCACTGACAGCCCAGGGGAAGAATCACTGGTATGGTTTATCTTAAAAAATGCATAACCTGTACAACTCTTACCACAAAGGCATACCAAAGCATTATTTTCAGACATTTTAAGTTAGTTTTAAACTGAAGTAGACTCAGATTCACTATCTTTGCCAGGATCCATAATGAGAGTTCTGGATTATCCTGGCCTGAACCCAGTTCCTAGGTGACTCCTAATGAGTGGTACTTGCTTTGTGGAATAAAGAACTCCTCGTTACTCCCTGAAAATTGGTGATATGTTTCTATTTATGGCAACTGATTCCTGTATTAAGAATCATTCACGGCCGAGCATGGTGGCACACGCCTGCAATTCCAGCACTTTGGGAGACTAAGGCGGGCAGATTGCTTGAGGCCAGGAGTTTGAGACCAGCCTGGGCAACATGGCGAGACCCCATCTCTACTAAAAATATAAAAATTAGCTGGGCCTGGTGGTGCCTGTGGTCCCAGCTACTTGAGAAGCTGAGCCTGGAGAATCACTTGAACCCAGGAGGCTGGGGTTGCAGTGAGCCGAGATCATACCACTCACTCCAGCCTGGGCACAGCAAGACCCTGTCTCAAAATAATAATAATAATAATAATAACAATAATTCAGGACCTCACTCATAGACCCTTTTGGTCAAAAGTATCTAAAGAGAAATCCTTTTTTAAAAAAACAGGGTCTCAGCTGGGTGTGGTGGCTCAGCCTGTGATCCCAGCACTTTGGGAGGCCGAGGCGGGCGTATCACGAGGTCAGGAGTTTGAGACCAGACTGGCCAATATGGTGAAACCCCATCTCTAATAAAAATATAAAAATTAGCCGGGCATGGTGGCACGCGTACCTGCAGTCCCAGCTACTCGGGAGGCTGAGGCAGAAGAATTGCTTGAACCCCAGAGGCGGAGGTTGCAGTGAGCCGAGATCGTGCCCCTGGACTCCAGCCTGGGTGGCAGAGCAAGACTCTGTCTCAAAAAAAAAAAAAAAGAGTCTCTCTGTTGCCCAGGCTGGAGTACAGTGGCACAAACATGGCTCACTGCAGCCTTGACCTTCTGGGCTCAAGTGATCCTCCTGAGTAGCTGGTACTACAGGCGTAGGCCACTGTGCCAGACTAACTTTTAAATGTTTTTTGTAGAGATGAGGTCTTGCTATGTTGCCCAGGCTGGTCTCAAACTCCTGAGCTCAAGCAGTCCTCCCACCTCAGTCTCCCAAAGTGCTGGGATTACAGGTGTGAGCCACTGTACCTGGCCTAAAGGGAAACCCTTTCATTACTTCCTTTCTTTCTTTCTTTTTTTTTTTTTGAGATGGAGTTTCACTCTTGTTGCCAAGGCTGGAGTGCAATGGCATGATCTCAGCTCACTGCAGCCTCCGCCTTCCAGGTTCAAGTGATTCTCCTGCCTCAGCCTCCCAAGAAGCTGGGATTACAGGCGTGTGCCACCACACCTGATAATTTTTGTATTTTTAGTAGAGTAGGATTTCACCATGTTGGCCAGGATGGTCTCAAACTCCTGACCTCAGGTGATTCACCCGCATTGGCCTCCCAAAGTGCTGGAATTACAGGCATGAGTCACCGAATCCGGTCCTTTCATTTCTGTTATAAGCAATTAAACCTTGGCATAAGAGAATTTTGAAACTATTTTTCTGTCCCCAGACAGCTTCACACCATGCTTTACAGGGGACACATATATTTGAGAGAATTCTTCAAGTTTATGACCGTACAAATGACTGAAAGCTTAATAAAGACCTTCTAAGCTTTAGACTTATTGCAAGAAGGCGGTCAGCCAAAATAGAGCTCCCATAACATATTCTCCTTATCTCACAAAAGGGAACTTGTGCTGTACTAAAGGAAAATATTGCACTTGTATTTCCCAAGATGTCTCAGAGATTTTCAATGTTATCAAAGAGATTAGAGAAACTTCAAAAAATTTCAAACGATAACAACCTGGTCAATATTCCTTTGTCTGGGCCAGGCACGGTGGCTCATACTTGTAATCCCAGCACTTTGGGAGGCCGAGACAGGTGGATCCCTTGAACCCAGGAGTTCGAGAGCAACCTGGCCAATGTGGCGGAACCCCATCTCTACCAAAAGTACAAGAATTAGCTGGGCTTGGTGGTGCACACCTGTAGTTACAGCTACTCACTCAGGAGGCTGAGGTGGGAGAATCACCTAAGCCTGGGAGTTCGAGGCTGCAGTGAGCCGAGATCATGCCACTGCACTTCAGCCTGGGTGACAGAATGAGACTCTATCTCAAACCAAAAGCACTTCTTTGTCTTATCCCCATACTTCAGGTCAAAAAGAGGGTTTAATCTGTAAAAACTTGGATCATGATTTTGGTGCACTTTCCAGTCCTTCCTTATTCTACTAGTTGTAGGCCGGGTATGGTGGCTCACACCTGTAATCCCAGCACTTTGGGAGACCAAGGCAGGCGGATCACCTGAGGTCAGGAGTTTGAGATCACCATGGCCAACATGAAGAAACTTTGTCTCTACTAAAAATACAACAATTAGCGGGGTGTGGTGGCGCACCTGTAATTCCAGCTACTAGGGAGGCTAAGGCACGTGAATTGCGTGAACCCAGGAGGTGGAGGGTGCAGTGAGCCGAGATCGCACCACTGCACTCCAGTCTGGGTGATGGAGTGAGACTCTTGACTCTAAAAAAAAAAAAATCTAGTCGTGCGCGTGCGTGTGTGTGTGTGTGTGTGTGTGTGTGTGTATTTTTAAAGACAGAGTCTCCGGGGGGTGTGTGTGTGTGTGTGTGTGTGTGTGTGTGTGTATTTTTAAAGACAGAGTCTCCGGCCGGGCACGCCTGTAATCCTAGCACTTTGGGAGGCCAAGGCGGGTGGATAACCTCAGGCCAGGAGTTCGAGGCCAACCCGGCCAACATAGTGAAACCCCATCTCTACTGGAAATACAAAAAATTAGCCAGGCATGGTGGCGGACACCTGTAATCCCAGCTACTTGGGAGCCTGAGTGAGGCAGGAGAATCACTTGAACCTGGGAGGCGGAGGTTGCAGTGAGCCAAGATCGTGACACTGCACTCCAGCCTGGGCAACAAGAGCGAAACTCTGTCTCAAAAAAAAAAAAAAAAAAAAAAAAGACAGAGTCTCACTCTGTTGCCCAGGCTAGAGTGCAGTGATGCGATTTCTGCTCACTGCAACCTCTGCCTCCCGGGTTCAAGAGATTCTTCTGCCTCAGCCTCCCTAGTAGCTGGGATTACAGACGCCCACCACCACGCCTGGCTAATTTTTGTATTTTCAGTAGAGACGGGGTTTCGCCATGTTGGCCAGGCTGGTCTCGAACTCCTGACCTCAAGTGATCTGCCCATCTTGTTCTCCCAAAGTGCTGGAATTATAGGAGTGAGCCACTGTGCTTGGCATATATTTTAATGTTGTATTTATATACTGTCTAGCTGGTGTCCAGAATTTTAAACTTTACTATGTGTTGGCTGTCTCATCAGATGGTGCAACAGATGATCCTGAATCAAAAACAAAATGAAATCATGATGATCACCACAGCCACCATTTCACCCCCTAAGGAAAACCATGTCAGTGGACTACATCTAGAGTTCTAGACCAGGGGCTAGCAAACTATGGCCAATGAGTCAAGTCTGGCCCACCACTTGTTTTTGTAAGTAAAGTTTTATTGAAACACAGCCACACCTATTCATTTATGAATCATTTGTGCTGTTTTTGTGCTACAGCAGCAGAATTAAGTTGTTATGATAGAGTCAGTGGGACTCACAGAACCTAAAATATTTATGTTTTGTCCCTTTACAGAAAAAAAGTTGCCCACCACTGTTCTAGACAGTATTTAATGGCCTCTTCCATGACCTGTCAAGCAGGGGCAAAATGGGAGATGAGAATAGAAAATTCCATTCTTGCCTGAAGAACCTAGCTAATGTCTGCAGGCATTTACACAGGAAACTATAAGATGAATCAATATCAGTCTTGGGCTGAATCACCTACAGTCATCAAACCTTACACCAATAGGTCACCTGTTTTTGAAACCTATCTAATCAGTGACTAACCCTACTCACTTTGAGCCAAAACCAATCACTTATATTTTCCTAAAATCCCATATAAACCTATTTTTTACTTTGTTCACAGGGATTACATGTATCTTTGCAGTTCTCCCTTGCCCAGCAAGAAATGAATTCTACTTTTGTTTTCCAGATTTGAAAGATTTGTGATTCTTTTAACATGAGCAAAACTAAAATATAATGCCTTAACAAAATAGAGGTTTATTTCCTGTTCACATAGTAGTCTTGGACAGTTGTTTGGCTTGGTGGGGCAGCTCTCCTCTTCGCCATCATCCACAGACCCAGGTTTCTATCTGTCATCACTTGAGCCCTTGCCATCCTCTACATTAAGTTGGCAAAAGGCGGGAAAAAAATAGAAGAGTGTTATGGGTGGGGGTGCGGTTATAGGCCAGTTCTGCAAGTCGTACCCGTCGTATTAACCCAAACCTGTTTTGCATTTCACTGGAGAAAATTTAATAAAAAGATTATACCCAACTGGGTGCAGTGGCTCAAGCCTGTAATCCCAACACTTTGGGAGGCTAAGGCGGGTGATCACTTAAGGTCAGGAATTCGAGACCAGTTGGGCCAACATGGTGAAACCCTGTCTCTACTAAAAATACAAAAATTATGTGGGTGTGGTGGTGCACGCCTGTAATCCCAGCTACTCAGGAGGCTGAGGCAGGAGAATCTCTTGAACCTGGGAAGTGGAGGTTGCAGTGAGCCAAGATCTAGCAACTGCACTCCAGCCTGGGCAACAGAACGAGACTCTGTCTCAAAACAAAACAAAACAAAACAAAACAAAACAAAACAAAGATTATACCAACCTGCAAAGTATGCTGGGAAACAGAGCCTAGCTTTGTGCCTAAAGGATAGAATGCCTATTAGTAGGGAGTCTCCACTACAGAGTATGAATCAGAAAAATCTTAACTTTTATCTTTCACTGGCCTTTTAATGTATTCTTTGGGGCTAGTTTTCCCGTGCCCCCTTAGATAAAACCGTGGTCAAATCCCTCAACTTTTATGGTTACTCATAAGTATTAAAAGTCTTCCTAGGTTGGGCGCAGTGGCTCATGTCTGTAATCCCAGCACTTTGGGAGGCCGAGGCAGGTGGATCACCTGAGGTCAGGAGTTCGAGACCGGCCAGGCCAACAAGGCAAAACCCCGTCTCTACTAAAAATACAAAAATTAGCTGGGCATGGTGGCACATGCTGTAATCCTAGTTACTTATAAGGCTGAGGCAGTAGAACTGCTTGAGCCCAGGAGGTGGAGGTTGCAGTGAGCCAAGATCACGCCACTGCACTCCAGCCTGGGCGACAGAGACTCCATCTCAAAAAAAAAAAAAGTCCTGGCCGGGCGAGGTGGCTTACGCCTGTAATCCCAGCACTTCGGGAGGCCAAGGCAGGTGGGTCATGAGGTCAAGAGATCGAGACCATCCTGGTCAACATGGTGAAACCCTGTCTCTACTAAAAACACAAAAATTAGCTGGCCGTGGTGGCACGCACCTATAGTCCCAGCTACTTGGGAGGCTGAGGCAGGAGAATTGCTTGAACCCAGAAGGCGGAGGTTGCAGTAAGCCCAGATCACACTACCGCACTCCATCCTGGCGACAGAGTGAGACTCTGTCTCAAAAAAAAAAAAAAAAAAGAAAAAGAAAAAAAAAAGTTCTCCTGTCATGCTAGTTTCCCAAATAATATCAGTTAAGTGATAAAAAAAAAACTTCCAGCCCCCTCTAACATCCATTACTGTAAAATTCATTTATACAGAGGCTCCACCCTCTTTCCCAGATTGGGCCTCTATGAGGTGGGTCACCTACTATGGAAAAGGAGTGTGTGGCCAGCTCAGCTCCTTCCTCATTCAGTGCTTCCCCTCCTCTCCTCCTCTTGCTAGTCACTGTCTCTGAGACCCTCCAAACTGGGTGGCTGCTAGTCCATCTGGTGCCTCTGTAGGAATATGTTCCCCTTCTGGGTGTATGCAGCCCCATGGTGAGAGAACTGTACCACTGTGTGAATTAGGAAAACACTGCTCTTAATTCCAAATAGATACAACCCCATGCCAGGGCATACAGTTTGGAGAATGGAACTCAGACTGGGTTGCAGCCACCATATGCGCCTTCATTTAGGCACCCTTTAGCAGTGAATGAATCACACAGCCATAAGGCCTGTTAAGGTTGGAACATATGGAGAAAGTAATAAAGGAGACGGTAAAGTTCACACTTGACTAGTACTGTCATGGATGGCATCTGTACTCTGGCAGGTGTTTAAGGCTTACTCTTTTTGTATGTGGGCTGTATTTCTGAGTTCCTTAAAGCTTCCTCTTCCCATCATTGGGGATCTCATCTCTGCAGTTTCTTTTTTTTTTAAGATGGGGTTTCACCATGTTGGCCAGGCTGATCTCAAACTCCTGACCCCAAGTGATCCACCCACCTTGGCCTCCCAAAGTGTGGGGATTACAGGGATGAGTCACCGTGCCCCGCCTGCAGTTTCTTCTGCATAAATGAATACATGGCTTTTACAGTTGTTTATTTACAATTCTTTCTTGAGACTCTAGGCATCTTGTGCTACGCCTCCACCTTCCTTCTGCTGAAGTCCACTTACTTTCCAGGCAGCTTTCTTTTTTTTTTGAGACGAGGTCTCCCTCTGTCACCCAGGCTGGAGTGCAATGGTGCGATCTTGGCTCACTGCAACCTCCGCCTCCTGGGTTCAAGTGGTTCTCCTGCCTTAGCCTCCTGAGTACCTGGAATTACAGACGCCCGCCACCACGCCCAGCTAATTTTTGTATTTTTAGTAGAGACGGGGTTTCACCATCTTGGCCAGGCTGGTCTTGAACTCCTGACCTCAGATGATCTGCCCGCCTTGGCCTCCCAAAGTGCTGGGATTACAGGCGTGAGCCACCAACTTGGCCTGCAGTTTCTCCTGCATAGATGAATACATGGCTTTTACAGTTGTTTATTTACAATTCTTTCTTGAGACTCTAGGCATCTGGTGCTATGCCTCCACCTTCCTTCTGCTGAAGTCCACTTACTTTCCAGGCAGCTTTCTTGAACAGGATCCAAGGCAATGCTTCTCCAGAGCTCTTGCATGTTTGTATCATACTTAGATTAGAGAAAATATGTTCATTTGACCCATTGTTGCAAGTGCTGCTATATCCCAAATCATAGCCTCTTCTCTTCCCCACAGGATGCCTGCATTAACCCTTAACCCTTTACACATCCCAGGCATAACTCAGACTTCAGCCCACCGTGCCTCTCAAAGAGGAAGAAACACATATTCTACTATGTGATCACAGTAAAATTCGTTTTATTGTGAGGTGAGGGGCATGTACCCCTTAGGATGAGGCTGGGGTGGAGGCAATGACTCAGTGACTCAGTTCAGCAATAGCTTTTTCTAAAACCTTGAATCTCTTTTTTTTTTTCAATCTCTTCAACATCTTTTGCAGGCTGCTGATGGGTAGTGAATGAAGATTGAAAACTGGTTTTCTTTTTCTCTTTCCTTTTTTTTTGAGATGGAGTCTTGCTCTGTCGCCAGGCTAGAGTGCAGTGACGCTATCTGGGCTCACTGCAATCTCTGCCTCCTGGGTTCAAGTGATTCTCCTACCTCAGCCTCCCAAGTAGCTGGATTTACAGGCGCGTACCACCACATCCAGCTCATTTTTGTATTTTTAGTAGAGATGGAGTTTTACCATATTGGCCAGCATGGTCTCGATCTCCTGACCTCGTGATCCGCCTGCCTCGGCCTCCCAAAGTGCTGGGATTACAGGCGTGAGCCAGCACGCCTGGCATGAAAACTGGTTTTCTATAATCTCCTTTTGCAAATCCTGTGTTGGTGGACTTGCCCGTAACTTTGAAGCATGACCTTATTGTTTTGGTGTCTCAGCCAAACTTGAGACGAGTGAGGTTCCTTTAAATATCCTATGTACGACATATCTCTGGAAGTACACATAAGGAACAGGGAATATTGGTTACCTTTGGTGGGGAATTTGTTGGCTCAGGGCAGCAATGAGAGTGAGAATTTTTCACATATATACTTTTTTGAACCATTTTAATTTAAAACCATATGGTATGTAATATCAATTCAAAAATTTAAATTAAAGAAATGTACCTCCTAAATATATTATAGTCATACAATGGAACACTTGGCAAATCTTAAAAAGAATAAGCTATATATCCCAATGTACAAAAATCTCAAAGAAGCTGGTGTGGTGGTGTGTACCTATAGTCCCAGCTACTTGGGAGGCTGAGACTGGAGGATTGCTTGAACCCAGGAGTTTGAGTCCAGCCTGGGCAAGATAGCAAGACCCCCACCCCCACCCCACAACTACCTCTAAGGAAAAAAAATAATACAAAGAAAAATCTCAAATATCTTAAACTTAAATCTCATTTCTTCACCACAGAAAAGGCTTTTTTTTTTTTTTTTGAGACAGAGTTTTGCTCTTATCACCCAGGCTGGAGTGCAATGGTGTGATCTCGGCTCACTGCAACCACTGCCTCCCAGGTTCAAGCGATTCTCCTACCTCAGCCACCTGAGTAGCTGGGATTACAAGTGCCTGCCACCATGCCTGGCTAATTTTTATATTTTTAGTAGAGACGGGGTTTCACCATGTTGGCCAGGCTGATCTCGAACTCCTGACCTCAAATGATCTGCCCACCTCGGCCTCCCAAAGTGCTGGGATTACAGGCGTGAGCCACCGCGCCCGGCCAGAAAAGGCTTGTATTTCTTGTACATGGGCATGTATACTGCAAGATGGACAACTTTTCAGGGCAGCTGTTTCTGCATCTGGTGACTCAGGGATCCAGGCTGTTTCCATTTTGTGGCTTCACCATCTAAATGCATGGCTTTCACAATTGCTGCAGCAGGGGAAGAGAGAGCTGGGGAGTCATAAAATGGCACTACATGCTTTGGCCCAAGAGTGCCCAATATCATTTCTGTTCATAGCCCTTGAGCCAGAACTAGACTTATGGTCTCAGCCTCACCGCAAAGCAGGACAGGAAATGTTGTCATCCTTTATGCCCAGAAAAAAGGAAATGAAATGAGGTTCAATATCATATGGCATTGTGTCTGCCACAAAGACACAAACAAGTAACAGGAGGAAGGATCTGAGGATCTAATATCAGGAGATTTACTTTCCACTATACTATTTACTCTATTTCTTTCTCTTTTTTTATACAACAAAAAGTGAGTATGTATACATACTCGTTCACTGTATTGTTTTGAATTTTTAAGCCATTGGCTTGTGTATACTTTTTCAATGAAAGACTTTGTAATTTTTGCAATGGATGCTAAGATTAGTGGGTAAAAGTTTTATGAGGAACAGGATATACTCTCAAAATATCTCCCCACAGGATACTTATTGGCCGGGCATGGTGGTTCATGCCTATAATCCCAGAGTTTTGGGAGGTTGAGGCCAAGTTGGGAGGATTACTTGAGGCCAGGAGTTGGAGATCAGCCAGGGTAACATAGCAAGACCTGTCTCTACAAAAATAAAATATTAGCCAGGCCTGGTGGTGTGCCGATAGTCCTTGTTACTCAGGAGGATGAGGTGGGAGGATCACTGGAGCCCGGAAATTTGAGGCTGCAGTGAGTTATGATTGCACCATTGCACTTCAGCCTGGGCAACAGAGTGAGACCCTGTCTCTAAAAAAAGAAAAAAAAAGATACTTATTAACTAAAAATGGACAAAGAATAACTTTAAAGTGGAAAACTGGCAGACACCACCTTGACCTAAAAATAAAAATTAACATCACCAGTAGTCAGTAATGTGACAAATAGATATCATGTGCCTCCTGATTTAATAAACCAAGAACACAGCATCAGTTTTAGAATATTCCTGCCAAAAATGTATAGCCTGAATCTAATCATGTGGGGAAAAAACAGATAAACCTAAAACAAGAACCTCATACAAAGTATCTGGCCTGTATTCTTCAAATGACAAAGGATCGTGGGAGGCAAAGTCAGACTGAGGAATTATTCCAGATTAAAAGAAACTAAAGAGACTTTTCAACTAAGTGCAGTGTGTGATCCTGGATTGGATCCTGAGCCAGAAAAATAATTTTTCTTTCTTGTTTTTGAGACAGAGTCTCGCTCTGTCGCCCAGGCTGGAGTTCAGTGATGCTATCTCAGCTCACTGCAACCTCCGCCTCCCAGGTTCAAGTGATTCTCCTGCCTCAGCCTCCCGAGTAGCTGGGACTACAGGTGCGCACCACCATGCCTGGCTAAGTTTTGTATTTTTAGTAGAGACAGGGTTTCACCATGTTGGCCAGGCTGGTCTCAAACTCTTGACCTCAGATGATCTGTCCACCTCAGCCTCCCAAAGTGCTGAGATTACAGGTGTGAGTCACCATGCCTGACCTTAGAAAAATAACTTTTCTTTTTGCTGTGGAAAACATTATCAAGACAGTGGAGGATATCTGAATAAGGTCTGTGGGTTAGGTAATATTATTATATCAATGTTATTATTTTTATTTTATAATTGTGCTATTGTTATACAAGAGAATACAATATTCTTGTTTTAGGAAACACATACTTAAGTATTTAGAGATAGAATTTCATCCTGTTTGCAATTTATTCTCAAATGGTTCTGGAAAAATAATTTCATATATCATAATATATTTGTGTGTGTATATATGTCTGCATGCATATATATTACCTGTGTGTGTGTGTGTGTATATATATAGAGAGAGAGAGAGAGAGAGAGAGAGAGAGAGAGAGAAAGACAGAGAAATGATAAAGCAAATGTGGTAAAACGTTAACATTTTGAGAATCTGAATAAACGTTATATGGGGCCGGGCGCGGTGGCTCATGCCTGTAATCCCAGCACTTGGGGAGGCCGAGGCATGCAGATCGCAAGGTCAGAAGTTCAAGACCAGCCTGGCCAACATGGTGAAACCCTGTCTCTACTAAAAATACAAAAATTAGTCAGGTGTGGTGGCACACACCTGTAATCCCAGCTACTTGGGAGCCTGAGGCAGGAGAATTGCTTGAACCTGGGAGACAGTTTGCAGTGAGCCATGATTACGCCACTGCACTCCAGCCTGGGTGACAAAGCAAGACTCAGTCTTGGGAAAAAAAAAGAAAAAAAGAAAATGATAAAGCAAATGTGGTAAAATGTTAACATTTTGAGAATCTGAATAAAGGGTATATGGGGCCGGGTGCCATGGCTCACGCCTGTAATCCCAGCAGTTTGGGAGGCCAAGGCGGGCAGATCGCTTTAGGCCAGGAGTTCAAGACTAGCCTGGCCAACATGGTGAAAGCCCGTCTCTACAAAAAAAAAAAAAAAAAAAAAAACGAGAAAACAGGCCGGGCACTGTGGCTCATGCCTGTAATCCCAGCACTTTGGGAGGCCGAGGCAGGCAGATCATGAGGTCAGGAGTTCGAGACCAGCCTGGCCAATATGGTGAAACCCCATCTTTACTAAAAATATAAAAATTAGCAGGGTGTGGTGGCACATGCCTGTAGTCCCAGCTACTCAGGAGGCTGAGGGAGAAGAATCACTTGAACCCAGGAGGTGGAGGTTGCAGTGAGCTGAGATTGCACCACTGCACTCCAGCCTGGGCAACAGAGTGAGACTCTGTCTCAAACAAAACAAAACAAAACAACAACAACAAAAACACACAAAAATTATCTGGGCATGGTCGCAGGTGCCTGTAATCCCAGCTACTCAGGTGGCTGAGGCAGGAGAATTGCTTGAACCTGGGAGACGGAGGATGCAATGAGGCGAGATCACATCGCCACACTCCAGCCTGGGTTACAGAGTGAGACTCTGTCTCAAAAAAAAAAAAAAAAAAAAAGTACATGGGATGTCTTTGACCTTTCCTGAAATCATTTTGTAAGTCTGAAATTATTTCAAATAAAAAGTTGTAATAAGTCTAGGTGCAGTGGCTCCCACCTGTAATCCCAGCACTTTGGGAGGCCAAGGTGGGAGGATGGCTTGAGCCCAGGAGTTTGAGACCAGCCTGGGCAACATAGTAAGACTCTGTCTCTACAAAAATTTAAAAAATAGCCACCCATGGTGGCACATGTCTGTAGTCCCAGCTACTTGAGAGGCTGAGGCAGGAGGACCACTTGAGCCCAGGAGGATCACTCTTGCCACTATATTCCAGCCTGGGCAACAGAGCAAGATCCTGTCTCCAGAAAAAAAAAAAAAGTTGTCATAAATGACTAGTAATTAACTACACTTACTAAATTTCTGAACTTTTGCATGAGATATAGTGCTTGTTAGTAAATTCTATTTGTAGTAGAATTAAGGTCCAGAGTAATTATTTTTCACATAATATCTCACAGAATTATTGTGAGGAACAAATGTAAATATGTATGAATACAGTCTATAAACCATTATTTGAATGCATTGTTTTCACTATTATTGTTATTATTATCATCATCATCATTTTAGTTAAAGTGGGTAATTCTCATTGGGGAGTAATGGGTGCTGGTGTCAGAAAGTAACAAGAACAATATATGGAACAAGATACTGAATGCCAGGCCAGGGCGCTTGAATTTTGCCTTCTGGAATACTGAAAAGTCATTGCTTACCAAAATGGCTGGGGAGAAAGTTGAATTCTTTTTCCTTTTTTTTTTTTTTCTTTTTTAACACAGACTGCTCATCTGCAAGAAAGTTTAAGTTTTTTTGTTTGTTTGTTTTTTGTTTTTTTAGACAGGCTCTTGCTCTGTCACCCAGGCTGGAATGCAGTGGCTCGATCTCGGCTCCTTGCAATCTCTGCCTCCCAGTCTCAAGCCATCCTCCCACTTCAGCCTCCCAGGTAGCTGGAACTATAGGCACACACCACCACACCTGGCTAAGTTTTGTATTTTTTGTAGAGATGGGGTCTCACCATGTTGTCCAGGCTGGTCTCGAACTCCTGAGCTCAAGCAATCTGCCCACCTCAGCCTCCCAAAATGCTGGGATTACAGGCGTGAGCCACCATGCCCAGTGGTGAATTCTTAACAGTTCTAAAAGGTATCCATGGAGATCAGATAATGGTTCAACCTCCTCATTTTGCAGTTAAGCTGGTGGATTTGGCAGATGAAGCATGTGAATTAGAGTCTTGTGGATGAAGCTGTGCAGATTCAAAGATTGAAAGGGCAGAAAAAGAAAAACAAGGAGATAAGAAATGTCACATCACCAGGACCAACTACATAATTAGGAGGGCCCAGTGCAAAATGAAAATGCAGGGCCCAGGCCAGACGCGGTGGCTGACGCCTATAATACCAGCACTTTGGGAGGCTGAGGCAGGCGGATAACCTGAGGTCGGGAGTTCGAGACCAGCCTGACCAACATGGAGAAACCCCATCTCTACTAAAAAATACCAAATTAGCTGGGTGTGGTGGCACATGCCTGTAATCGCAGCTACTCAGGAGTCTGAGGCAGGAGAATCACTTGAACCCAGGAGGCAGAGGCTGCAGTGAGCCAAGATCGTGCCATTGCACTCCAGCCTGGGCAACAGAGTGAAACTCCATCTCAAAAAAAAAAAAAAAAGAAAAAGAAAAAGAAAAAAGAAAATGCAGGGCTCCTTGTTCGTAAGTTATTAAGAATTTCAGAGATATACCTAATGTAAATGATGAGTTAATGAGTGCAGCACACCAACATGGCACATGTATACATATGTAACAAACCTGCACGTTGTGCACATGTACCCTAGAACTTAAAGTATAATAAAATATATATATATAATATATATATATATAAAGAATTTCAAAACCATGAAAGCAGAACATTAAACCAAGTGTGGGGCCCTACTAAATGTGGGCCTGGTGTGACAGCACAGGTTGCACACCCATGAAGCTGGTCCTAAACATCATAACACACCAAATACATCCACATTCAGTAATTCATCCAAGGTCAGTTAAGGTCCTAATAGTGAGGTGCTTTCAGTTAAAAGGGACAGAAACCATGATTCAAACTGACTTCAATCATAAGGAAATGTAGACCAGCAGAAAGTTGGTTTTTAAAAATTATTATTATTTCAGACAGCCACCTGCCTTGGCCTCCAAAAGTGCTGAGATCACAGGTGTGAACCACCATGCCATGCCAAGCCTCAGATTACACTTTTATTTATTTATTTATTTATTTATTTTTATTTATCTTTTTTTGAGATGGAGTCTCGCTCATGTTGTTGCCCAGGCTGGAGTACAGTGGTACGATCTCGGCTCACTGCAACCTCCGCCTCCTGGGTTCAAGCGATTCACATGCCTCAGCCTCCTGAGTAGCTGGGACTACAGGCGCGCACCACCACGCCCAGCTAATTTTTGTATTTTTAGTGGAGACAAGGTTTCACCATGTTGGCTAGGCTGGTCTCAAACTCCTGACCTTAAGTGATCCACCCACCTCAGCCTCCCAAAGTGCCGGGATTACAGGCATGAGCCACTGCTCCTGGCCTTTAAAGTATTATTATTATTTTTGAAATGGAGTCTTGCTCTGTCACCCAGGCTGAAGTGCAGTGGCCCAATCTCTGCTCACTGCAACCTCCATCTCCTGGGTTCAAGTGATTCTACTGCCTTAGCCTCCCAAGTAGTTGGGAAATATGCACCACCATACCTGACTAATTTTTGTATTTTTAAAAATTATTATTTTATTATTTCGAGACAGGGTCTTGCTCTGTTGCCCAGGCTGTAGTGCAGTGGCATGAACATGGCTCACTGCAGCCTTTACCTCCTGGGCTCAAGCGATCCTCCTGTCCTGGCCTCCCACAGTGCTAGGATTACAATGTGAGCCACCATGCCCAGCCAGAAGGTTGTTCTTTAGGCAGAATATGATCACTGGCACTCCATGTCACCAAAGGCCCAGCTTCTATCAGACAAGTCTCAGTGCTGTCCTCAGTGTATGGGATTTATCATCCAGCCTGACGACATCCAACATGAGTAGTGATCTAACTCTTCCTGTTCTCTTTGGCAGGAACAAGGATGACTTTCCCAGGAGCCTCTTACATCTTATTAGCTAGAATTGGGTCCCATGTCCATGGCAGGAGGAATGTGGAACCACGATTGGATTAGGCCATCAGGATGCCCTTCCTGTGGCTCAGGTGGGGGCATCTTGCCCTGAAGCACAGGGCTATGTGGGGGAGAGTACACACCTGTGCAAAGTCAGGGCTCTGGTGGGAAAGGGAAGAAGGAGGGTGGGCCACAGTGTCCGACACACTGTTATTTCCACACTGCTGGTGCAAAGGCAGGGTGGTTAGCAATGCCATGCTGCGTGACAGCTGCTTGGTTAGTGGAAGGATGAAGTGCAGGGCAGGGAGCAGTGGGACGGGGCTGGAGGGCTTGGCAGGAGCTTGATCAGGTGTTTCACGGTAGGCAGTTGGGCTTCATCCGAGAGGCCAGTAGT
Organism: Pongo abelii; assembly: GCF_028885655.2. Taxonomy (NCBI): domain Eukaryota; kingdom Metazoa; phylum Chordata; class Mammalia; order Primates; family Hominidae; genus Pongo; species Pongo abelii. The sequence continues at coordinate 77,753,013 of NC_072001.2, read as the reverse complement.
GTTACACAGTATAATCGCAGGTGGTTCACAGAAGAATATTTTTATGTCGATAGGTGTATGTTTACTCTTTTGTGTATTTTAAAAATAATTAGTGAGCAGAACACAAAAAGCACTAGTCATAAAGAAAAGGATTGGTAATTTGAATTTATTAAAATGAAGAACTAATCAAAAGACACCATTAAGAGGGAAAAAAGGCAAACTGTAGAGAGGGAGACTATATTTGCAATCCACATGTTCAACTTCGAGCCCTTGTCAAGAATACATGCAGGCTGGTGGTTCATGCCTATAATCCCAGCAGTTTGGGAGGCTAAGGCAGAAGGATCACTTGAGCCCAGGAGTTGAAGACCAGCCTGGGCAACATAGGGAGACCCTCATTTCTCCAAAAACAATTTTTTGTTGTTGTTTTGTTTTGTTTTGTTTTGTTTTGTTTTGAGACAGAGTCTTGCTCTGTCGCCCAGGCCGGAGTGCAGTGGTGCAATCTTGGCTCACTGCAACCTCCGCCTCCTGCCTCAGCCTCCCAAGTAGCTGGGACTACAAGCGCCCGCCACCACGCCCGGCTAATTTTTGTATTTTTAGTAGAGATGGGGTTTCACCAAGTTGGCCAGGCTGGTCTCGAACTCCTGACCTCAGATGATGTGTACACCTTGGCCTCCCAAAGTCCTGGTATTACAGGCATGAGCCACTGCGCCCTGTCCAAAAAATTTTAAAAAAGTACCTGGGTGTGGTGGCAGGCACCTGTAGTTCCAGCTACTCGTGAGGCTGATGTGGGAGGATCACTTGAGCCCAGGAGGTCAAGGTTGCTGTGAGCTATGATTGCACCACCACACTCTAGCCTAAGCAGCTGAATGAGATTCTATCTTAAAAACAACAACAACAACAACAAAACATACATACACATACACACCCACACATTTGTGTAGGAGATGGGAGAAGACACTGTGTGTAATTTGTGGCAAGTCCTAACAGGTTCACTGGGGTTCTGGAGCAAGCCCATGCCATCTGGAGAATCACCCTTGGAAAAATACATACATATACCACAATACTACAATCAATAAGGAAAAAAACAGACAACTAAATTAAGGGCAAGAAACATGAACAAGCGCTTCACATCCAATTGACTGATAAACATAAAAAGTCTTTCAACCTCATTAGTCATTAGGGAAATACAAATTAAAACCACAATGAGATACCACTTTACACTAATGAGAATGACTAAAATTAAAGTAACCGCTGATATCAAGTGTTATTGAGGATACCAAACAACTGGAATGCTCATTCAGTGTTCCGGAGGAGGTAAATTGGTATAGTCATCTTGGAAAACTATTTGGCAGTGTCTAGTAAAACTAAACAAACATAATCTATGACCCAGCAATTTAACTCCTAGGTGTTTACATCTAGAAATGCATACATGTGTATAATAAAAGACACCAACAAGAATGTTTATAGCAGCACTATTCATAACAGATACAACCTGGAAACAACCTAAATGTCCATCACTGGTAGATGGAATAAACAGATTGAGATGTGATTATACAATGGACTACTGTATATCAATGAGAAAAGTAAACTATTGCTACATGTAATAAGACGGATGAATTTCACAAACATAATGTTGAGGGAAAGAAACCAAACATAAAGTAATACACATGGTAGAATTCATTTCATTTATATGAAAAGCTCAAAAGCAGGTAAACAATCTAATTGTGTTCATAGCAGTATTATTTATACTAACCAAAAGGTGGAAGCAACCCAAGTGTCCACTGATGAATGTATGGATAAACAAAATGTGTCATATAGATGCAGTGGAATTTTTTTATTATTATTTTTTTAGAGACGTAGTTTTACCCTTGTTTCCCAGGCTGGGGTGCAATGGCGCCATCTCAGCTCACTGCAACCTCCATCTCCTGGGTTTAAACCATTCTCCTGCCTCACCTTCCTAAATAGCTGGGATTACAGGCATGCGCCACCACACCTGGCTAATTTTGTATTTTTAGTAGAGATGGGGTTTCACCATGTTGGCCAGGCTGGTCTCAAACTCCTGACCTCAAGTGATTCACCCACCTCAAGTTCCCAAAGTGCTGGGATATCAGGCATGAGCCACTGTGCCCAGCAAGATGCAGTGGAATATTAGTCGGCCTTAAAAAGGAGGGAAATCCTGTCACATGTTACACCACGGCTGAAACTTAAGGATATTAGGCTATGTAAAATAAGCCAGGCACAGAAAGATGCATACTGTATGATTCCACTTGTATGAAGTACTTTGAGCAGTCAGATTTATAGACACAGAAAGTAGAATGGTAGGCCAGGCATGGTGGCTCACGCCTGTAATCCCAGCACTTTGGGAAGCCAAGGTGGGCGGATCACAAGGTCAGGAGTTCAAGACCAGCCTGGCCAACAAAGTGAAACTCTGTCTGTACTAAAAATACAAAGATTAGCTGGGCATGGTGGCGGGCACCTGTAGTCCCAGCTACTCAGGAGGCTGAGGCAGGAGAATCACTTGAACCCGGGAGGCAGAGGTCGCAGTGAGCCGAGATTACAACACTGCACTCCAGCCTGGGTGGCAGAACGAGACTCTCTCTCAAAAAAAAAAAAAAAAAAAAAAAGGAAAGAAAAGAAAAAAAAGAAAGTAGAAGGGTAGAATGGTAGGTAGTAAAGGCTTGGGAAAAGATAATGGGGATTTGTTTCATGGGTACAGAGTTTTAGTTTTGCAAGATGAAGAGTTTTGGAGATTAGTTGCACAACAATGTGAATGTATTTAACACTGCTGCACTGCACACTTAAAAATGGCTTACATGGTAAGTTTTATATTATGTGTATTTGACCACAGTTAAAAATTTAAAAAGCAGGTAAATGAGTCTATGGTGATAGAAGAAGGATAGTGGTTACCTTGGGAAGAGAGATTGACTGAGAAGAGGAATAAATGGGGTTTCTGTGATGCAGATAATTTCTACTTTTTGAGCTGGGTGAGTTCACCAAATTGTATACTTAGGATTTATGTCCCTTCATGTCTGTATGTCATTGTGAGACACATGGTGATGTGTTGCCCAGATCACCTTCAAGAAAGGACCTGCTGCCTAGCTGCAGAGAGAGGGCAGCAGACAATACCAGCTTTCAGTTCCTTCAGAGCCTGCTTCAGCTGCAGGGCTGCCTCACCTGAGGTCATGCCCTTCCTGGGGTAGCCCACATCTGGTGACCGAGCAAGGCAGAGGTATAAAGGTCCAGCCATTTAGACTTGATGCTAGAAAGCCCTGATGAGCACTTCTCATTCTAGAGTTACCTGCTGATTGGCTGAGCTTGGTCGAGCCTGCAGCACAGGTTGACTTTCCCTCTGCCCAGTCCTGCTTTCTCTTCCTTCCTTTCACAGGTATGGATCTTTAATAAACATTTTGCATCCCAAACTCTATCTCAGCAACTCCTTCTTGAGAATCTGGTCTTCCACAGTTGCTACCAAAGTAGACGAGAAAGGAGATGGTAAGATGGGGTTTGGAACTGGTTCACCACCCATCTGACGATGAGGATCCCATTAGTGGAGGTGGGCAGAGCACAGACAAATGGCAGCAAATTGGGAGAATGTACCAGTAGAACTGGATACTCTAAGGGCACAATGTGCCAGGTACTTGTAGCTATGAGGATGATGGAATTGGTGGCTATTGCCAAGCTCCATGGATGTGCTACAGGATAATAAACAACTTAGGGCCAGTAACATGCAATTAAAATCCAGGTTATGGGGCCAGGTGCAATGGCTCACGCCTGTAATCCCAGCACTTTGGGAGGCCAAGGTGGGTGGATCACCTAAGGTCAGGAGTTTGAGACCAGCCTGGCCAACATGGCGAAACCCCATCTCTGCTAAAAATACAAAAATTAGTCAGGCATGGTGGCACATACCTGTAGTCCCAGCTACTTGGGAGGCTGAGGCAGAAGAATTGCTTGAATCCGGGAGGCAAAGGTTACAGTGAGCCGAGATCATGCCACTGCACTTCAGCTGGGGCAACAGAGCAAGACTATCTCAAAAAAAAAAAAAAAAAAAAAAAAAAATTCCAGGTTATGAAAAGGAAAAGGCCTCTTTGGTTTATATAAATAAGCAAACATCTCTTGCAATGAATGGGTGGAGAAAAGCAAGGACAAAGCCTAGGACTTAATAATCTAAGCAACTGGCCAGGTGTGGTGGCCTGCACCTGTAATCTCAGCACTTTGGGAGGCTGAGGCGGGCGGATCACCAGGTCAGGAGCTCAAGACCAGCCTGGTTAACATAGTGAAACCCCGTCTGTACTAAAAATACAAAAAATTAGCTGGGCATGGTGGCGTGCGCCTGTAATCCCAGCTACTCGGGAGGCTGAGGCAGGAGAATCGCTTGAACCCGGGAGGCAGAGGTTGCAGTGAACGGAGATCATGCCACTGCACTCCGGCCTGGGGGACAGTGCAAGATTCCACCTAAAAAAAAAAAAAATAATAATAATAATAATAATCTGAGCAACTGACTTCAAAGACAGTTAAATGTCCAAATAAGGCACATCTCTTATGCTGAAGTCAAAGTCCTGATTGGAAAAGCTTGGGACGCTGACACATGGAATGGTGACATCAGAGTGGATGCTCCTAAAGATTTTTTTTTTGAGACGGAGTCTCACTCTGTCTCCCAGGCTGGAGTGCAGTGGCGTGATGTTGACTCACTGCAGCCTCTGCCTCCAGGATTCAAGCGACTCTCCTGCCACAGCCTCCCCAGTAGCTAGGACTACAGTCATGTGCCACCATGCCCAGCTAGTTTTTTTTGTATTTTTAGTAGAGACGGGGTTTCGCCATGTTGGCCAGGTTGGTCTTGAACTCCTGACCATAAGTGATCCACTCGCCTCGGCCTCTCCTGAAGATTTTGACTCCACAAATTCCTCTGAATCTTCTGAGCCTACAGAATTGGCCCACTCCTCCCTATTAAGAGTTACCACTGTCTTTCCCTGCTGAGAGACAATGCAGTGCCTTTCTCCACAAAGTAACAGCTCCCTCTCAGAATCTGCCCCCACATCCCCTCCTAGCCTATACTAGGTTAGCTGCAGCATAACCCAGCTGGAGAGGTGCTGGGTATGATAGGGGTGAAAAGGGACTATATGTCACAGAAATAGCAAGACCTAGCCAGCCTGTATTGGCAGGAGCCAGGGAGATACATGTGGAACTGGATTCTGAGAGTGCCTGATGGAGGAGAAGGAATATAAAATTGGTTAGGGAAGAGTTTATTGACTTGGGAATCCCTCTTTGTTTCTTTTCATTTCTTTTTGAGATGGAGTGTCACCCTGTCAGGCTGGAGTGCAATGGCGCAATCTCAGTTCACTGCAACCTCTGCCTCCCGGGTTCAAACGATTTTCCTGCCTCAGCCTCTCGAGTAGCTGGGATTACAGGCACCTGCCACCATGCCCAGATAATTTTTGTATTTTTAGTAGAGACTGGATTTCACCATGTTGGCCAGGCTGGTCTCAAACTCCTGACCTTGTGATCCGCTCGCCTCGGCCTCCCAAAGTGCCGGGATTTCAGGTGTGAGCCACTGCGCCTGGCAGGAATCTCTCTTTCAAAATACAAGATTTAACATCCTGGCAAGGACAGTAGGAGATGGTACAATGTTACTACCAGGATGGATCCTAGAAGCATGGAAGTCGTGATGACCCATGCCAAAGAAAGCTTCAGTGCTGGAATTGCAATGGCAGATAGTGATGGCAGAATTAAGACTCAGGGAAATGGATGTGCCAGAATGGATAGACTATAGGTAACCAGAAGATCTGCTAGCTAATTATGCCCCATGAGAAAGCCCAGAGAACACGTTTTCATTTGTTTTCTGTTGCTCTCACTGCATACCACAGACTGGGTAGTTTATAAGAAGTTTACTGAGCTCATGGTTCTGGAGGCTGGGAAGCCCAAGAGCCTGATGTCAGGATCTGGTGAGATCCTTCTTGCTGTGTCATAACATGGCAGAGAACATCACATGGTGAGAGGGCAACCAGAAAGATTCTGGTTACTCTTGCTTGCTTTTATAACAAAGCCATTCCCATGATAGAGCTTGCTTTTATAACAAAAAAGCAAAAAAACAAAGCTTGTTTTTATTACAAAGCCATTCCCGTGATAACGAACTTACTCCTATGATAATGACATTACTCCATTCTAGAGGGCAGAACTCTCATTACTCCATATATTCATTCATGAGGGCAGAGCTGACATTAATCTATTTATGAGGGCAGAACAATTAAGTTTCTAACACACAGATTTTTAGGGGCCACATTCAAACCATAACAACACACTATTTATCAAGGCCGTAAAGAATTTGCTGCCCGGCATGGTAGCTCACACCTGTAATCCTAGCACTTTGGAAGGCCGAGGCGGGTGGATCACTTGAGGTCAGGAGTTTGAGACCGGCCTGGCCAACATGGTGAAACCCCGTCTCTCCAAAAAAATACAAAAATTAGCCGGGTGTGGTGGCGCGTGCCTGTATTCCCAGCACTTTGGGAGGCCAAGATGGGTGGATCACTTGAGGTCAGGAGTTCGAGACCAGCCTGGCCAACATGGTGAAAACCCGTCTCTACTAAAAAATATAAAAATTGGCCGGGCGCGGTGGCTCACGTCTGTAATCCCGGCACTTTGGGAGGCCGAGACAGGCGGATCACGAGGTCAGGAGATCGAGACCATCCTGGCTAACATGGTGAAACCCTGTCTCTACTAAAAAGTATACAAAAAATTAGCTGGGCATGGCGGCGGGTGCCTATAGTCCCAGCTACTTGGGAGGCTGAGGCAGGAGAATGGCGTGAACCCAGGAGGTGGAGCTTGCAGTGAGCCGAGATTGTGCCACTGCACTCCAGCCTGGGAGACAGAGCGAGACTCTTTCTCAGAAAAAAAAAAAGAAAGAAAAATACAAAAATTAGCTGGGCATGGTGGTGTGCACCTGTAATCCCAGCTACTTGGAAGACTGAGGCAGGAGAATCGCTTGAACCCAGGTGGTGGAGGTTGCAGTGAGCTGAGATTGTGCCACTGCACTCCAGCCTGGGCAACAGAGCGAGACTCTATCTCAAAAAAAAAAAAGGGCTGGGTTTGGGTTTGGTGGCTCATGCCTGTAATCCCAGCAGTTTGGGAGTCCAAGCGGGTGAATCACCTGAGGTCAGGAGTTCAAGATTAGCCTGACCAACATGGTGAAACCCCATCTCTACTAAAAATACAAAAATTAGCTGAGTATGGTGGTGCATGCCTGTAATCTCAGCTACTTGAGAGGTTGAGGCAGGAGAATCACTTGAACCCAGGAGGTGGAGGTTGCAGTGAGCCAAAATTTTGCCATTGCACTACAGCCTGGGCGACAGAGTAACACTCTGTCTCAAAAAAAAAAAAAAAAAAAAAATATATATATATATGTGTGTGTGTATATATATATATATATTCCAGGCCAGGTGCAGGAAACAAGTGGGCAATGGACAGCATTACTCTGAGATAGTCTTGAAAGACAATGATGAAGGGGAATTCTCCCAGGAGCAGAACTTTGGGAGGTGCACCTGGTGATCCACTTTGTGTTGAAAGAAAAGTGACCTTAAACTAGAATATACATATACAGACTAATGGGCAGTAGCAAATGTCCTGCTTAATTTTATTTTACTTTATTTATTCATTATTTTGAGACGGAGTCTCGTTCTTGTTGCCCTGGCTGGAGTGCAATGTTGTAATCTCGGCTCACTGCAACCTCTGCCTCCTGGGTTCAAGCAATTCTCCTGCCTCAGCCTCCAGAGTAGCTGGGATTACAGGCGCGCGCCACCGTGCCCTGCTAATTTTTGTATTTTTAGTAGAGATAGGGTTTCACCATGTTGGCCAGGCTGCTCTCGAACTCCTGACCTCAGGCGATCCACCCACCTCAGCCTCCCAAAGTGTTGGGATTACAGGGATGAGCCACCACACTTAGCACCCAATGCTCCTTTCTTTCTAGAAATACATCAAATCATTCTTTCTGGGAGCTGACAATTATTTTGTATTGAAGTATGTATATAGGTACATGTAACTAGAAGTTGTTGCCCGTGCTGGAGTGCAATGGCTCGATCTCGGCTCACTGCAACCTCTACCTCATGGGCTCAAGTGATCCTCTCACCTAAGCCTCCTGAGTAGCTGGGACTACAGGTATGTACCACCACACCCAGCTAATTTTTGTATTTTTTGTAGAGATGGGGTTTCGTATGCAGGCTGGTCTCAAACTCCTGGGCTCAGTGATCTGCCTGCTTTGGCCTCGCAAAATGCTGGGATTACAGGTGTGAACCACCCCGCCCAGCCTAGAAGTTCTAATCGTGCATGTGCAGCTTTGTTTTATGTTTATTTCCTCATAGCGTTAGTAGTTAAAACAATAATTTTTCCTTTTCTTTTTATTTTGAAATAATGTTAAACTTACAGAAAAATTGCAAGACAAGGGCAAAAAAAATTTTTTTTGCCTTGAGCCATTTAAGAGTATGTTGCCAACAACATGCCCTGTTGCCCACGAGAATACTTTACTGTGCGTATTTCTTACAAACAGCAACATTTCCTTACATAAGTATAATACAACCATCCAAACTAGGACACTGACAATGATGTTTTACTACAGTCACATCAATGTACTCCATTCAAGTTTCACCAATTGTCCCAATAATGTACTTGCAAAAGAATCCAACCCAGGATCAAAACACTGCTTTTGGTTTTCATCCCTCTTTAGTCTTCTTTAGTCTGGAACAGTTCCTCAGTCTTTCCTTTACTTTCACGACCACTTTTGAAGATAACAGGCCAGTTATTTTATAGAATGTCCCTTGATCTGCGTTTGTCTGATGTATCCTCTTGTCTAGATTCATCATGGTGAAGATATTTAGATCAAATGAAAACCATGGGCTGGGTGCGGTGGCTCACGCCTGTAATCCCAGCACTTTGGGAGGCCAAGGTGGGCAGATCACTTGAGGTCAGGAGTTCGAGACCAGCCTGGTCAACATGGTGAAATCCCGTCTCTACTAAAAATACAAAAATTAGCCGGGTGTGGTGGCGCGTGCCTGTATTCCCAGCTATTCAGGAGGCTGAGGTAGGAAAATTGCTTGATCCCAGGAGGTGGAGATTGCAGTGAGCCGAGATTGCACCGCTGTACTCTAGCCTGGGTGACAGCCAGACTCTGTCTCCAAAAAAGAAAAGAAAAAAAGAAAACCATGAATCCACCCCCAATACCTTCAATTCCAGTCTAATGCCACAGGGTTTATTCTAGTTTCCTCATTACTATATTTATTCTTTCATTTTAAATAGAAGCTTCACTCCCATTATTCTCAAAATATTTACTTATTTGATCAATCTCTTGTCCTGCCCCTCCATGAACCATTTCCTTACCTGGCTTGGACTCTGACATTCTCAGCTGGGCAGCTAGAGTCACTACCCCTACTTTCCTATGGAAACCCTCCTCATGCTTGGGCTCCAGCACCCCATTCTTACCACCACTAGTCCCCCTCTCCACACCATGGACTCCCTCTTCATTCCATTTGGGCTTTCATACTCTCAGCCCAGTTGTGAAATGGGACTTTTTACAACCAAAAGATTAAGAATGTACACTATAAATTGTGACTCTGATGAAATCAGTCACATTTCTTCATATAGGCATGAGGACCAAATTAACTATATTCTGAACTAGTTGGGGTTCTAAAAGGACCTGCTGGCCATGCATGGTGGGTCACATCTGTAGTCTCAGCACTTTGGAAGACTGAGGTGGGCGGATCACTTGAGCCCAGGAGTTCAAGACCAGCCTGGGACAACATAGCAAAACCCTGGCTCTATAGAAAATACAAAAAATTAGCCAGACGTGGTGGCATATACCTGTCCCAGCTACCTGGAAGGCTGAGGTAGGAAGATCGCTTGAGCCAGGGAGGTTAAGGCTGCAGTGAAGCGTGATTGTGCCACTGTACTCCAGGCCAGGTGACAGAGGAAGACCCTGCCTCAAAAATATAAATATAAATATAAATATAAATATATAAATATAAATAAATGAATAAATAAAAGTACCTGCTATGTTTTAGTATTTAATCTACTTGGAACTTATTTTTGTATGATATAAAATGGAGGTCCAATTATTTTCCTGATAGATATCATCATCATTTATTATATAATCCATCCATTTCCCACTGAATTAAAATTGCACTGTTCACATTTTATGTTCTTAAAAACAGATATCTATTCCTGGATTCTCTTTTCTATTCCATTGGTTTATTTGTCTATGCCCAGGCCAATATTATATTGATGCTATTGTGGTATCTTTATAGTGTCTTCTGAGATCTAGTAAGCCAAGTCACCCTTAGTGTACTTCTTTCTACATTTATTGGGTATTTACAAGTACTTTATTCTTTCCAAATAAATCGTCAGATAATTTAATCCAATTAAAAAGAAACCTGTTGTATACTGTGACAGTTGCATCGTTCAGCAGATTGAATCATGAAGAGATGTATACCATCTGTTTGCTGTATCTGGGGTGGTTGGGAAAAAAAAACTGTTGGGATTATATTGGAATTTTTTCTTTTTTTTTCTTTGCCTCAGCTGCTGGGATATAATAGGAATTTTATGAATTATATATATATTTGTAGAGTTGTCCTTTTTGTGATAGTGTCTTGATATTCAAGAAAGAAACAATGAAGGTCGTACAATGCCTGCTCATTATTCAGATCTTGATTCATTTATTTCCCCAACATATATATTTGAGCACCTACTATAGGCTAGACACTGTTCTAGATCCTGGAGATTCAACTGGGAACAAAACAAAGTTTCTGCTTTTTCAAAAAAACAGAAACTTTAGTAGTGGGAGACAGGTAATAAATATAAATACACACACACATATATATGTAAATAAATATGTAATACGTCAGATGGTATTAAATACCATGGCAAAAAATGAATCCAGCTAAAGGGGATATAGTGTGCTGGGAGGAGGGCTGTTTTTTTATTTAGCGCAAAAGATGATGTGGTGATATTTGACACAGTTATGAAGGACATGAAGGAGTCATCTGTGCATTCTAGGTGGGGGAGACAGCAAAGGCAGAGGTGGGAGTGTGCTTGGTGGGTTATACTGGCAGAGGAAGAGCAGGCAGCCCGGCGTGGCTACAGCAGGGTGAGCAGCCGGGAGAGGGGCAGGAAGTGGAGACAGAAAGGTCGCTGGGAGGCGCCATACTGAGTACAGCCATGGAGACCACTGTGAGTACTGTGGCTAAATAACTCAGGGAGAAGAGGGAAATTACCCTGAATTTCGAGCAGAGGAGTGACATGATCTGATGATCTTAACAAATCATTCTGGTGGACAGGAGTGGAAGCAGGGAGACCAGTTAGGACTCTGGCTTTGTCTTGCCTGAGATGGGGGTGGCTGGGAGGAGGGTGGGGGTGTGGGGGGTGAGAGATGGGGGATTCTGATCTGCCTGGCTCGTGTGCCATTGCAGGCCACCAGAGGGCACTACACATACGTCCTTGGTGAGGCTGAGCTGTGACAGCCAGTCCTTCCCTCACCCTCCCCAAATGACAGGTGGTGATACCTCCTTATGCAATAACCACCCTACCTGCTTTGCTACTAGAATTTAGATTCTGGTCCATAGTATGACATGCCCATACTCAAAAGATGAACTGTGGTAGTACAAGCACCATCTGAGTCTCCGTGATTGCAGTCATCTAATGTCACAGTCTTCCTTTGTTTCCAGGACCCTCCTATCTCTCCATCAACCTCTCCTGTACACAAATCAACCAGTGCATTAATGTAGCTGGGAAAACAGGTTTGCTGAATGTGACTGGGAGTTCCTTTCTTTGCCATTATTTCTTATGGGAACACTGCCTTTTAAAACCTATAGTGCTGAATGAAAAGAGTGTTTTTAGACCAGGCGCGGTGGCTCATGCTTGCAATCTCAGCACTTTGGGAGGCTGAGGCTGGTGGATCGCTTGAGCCCAGGAGTTCGAGACAAGTCTAAGAAACATAGCAAGAGACTGTCTCTACAAAAATTAGCCGGGCATGGTGGTGTGCATCTGTAGTCCTAGCTACTCAGGAAGCTGAAATGGGAGGATCACTTGAGCCCAGGAGGTTGGCGTTGCAGTGACCCAAGATTGCACCACTGCACTCCAGCCTGAGTAACAGAGCGAGACCCTATCTCTACAAACGTACAAAAATTATCCAGGCATGATGGTGGGTCCCTGTAATCCTAAATACTCTGGAGGCTGAGGTGGGAGAATCGCTTGAACCCGGGAGGTAGAGGTTGCAGTGAGCCAAGATCACACCATTGCACTCCAGCCTGGGCGACAGAGTGAGACTCCATCTCAAAAAAAAAGAAAAAAAAGATACCCACATGTGGTTAGTGTGTGCTGTATTGGACAGGGCAGGTTTACAGTGTGTGGAAGAATGTCTTATCATCTCCCTAGTATTCATGCTTTTCTTTCATCACAGAACTCCTCCTCCAAGTTTAACAATGCACATGAATATCCAGCTTGAGATACCATTTACCAACCTCTCTGTTAGGTGTGGCCATATGTGTTTGTTTTCTATTGCAGTGTGACAAATGACCACAGACTTAGCAGCTTAAAACAACACCCACTTATTATCTCAGAGTTCTGTAGGTCAGAATTCTGGGCTTGGCTGGGTTCTCTGCTCAGGGTCCCAAAAGGCTGATACCAAGGTGTCCAAGGGCTGGGCTCTGGGGAAGAACCTACTTCTAGACTAATTCAGGTTGGCAGAATCCAATTCCTTGTGGCTGTAGATCTGAGGTCCTGATTTCTACCTGGCTGTGAGCAGTGGGGGCTGCTCTCTGTTCCCAGAAGCTGCCGAGATACTTCCTGTGGTCCCTACATCTTTTCTTTTCTTTCTTTCTTTCTTTCTTTTTTTTTCTTTTTTTTGAGACAGAGTCTTGCTCTGCCACCCAGGCTGGAGTGCAGTGATGCTATCTTGGCTCACTGCAACCTCTGCCTCCTGGGTTCAAGCGATTCTCCTGTCTCAGCCTCCCAAGTAGCTGGGATTACAGGCATGCACCACCATGCCTGGCTAATTTTTGTATTTTTAGTAGAGATGGGGTTTCACCATGTCGGCCAGGATGGTCTCAAAGTCCTGACCTCAAGTGATCTGCCCTCCTTGACCTTCCAAAGTGTTGAGATTACAGGCGTGAGCCACTGCACCTGGCCAGTCCCCTACATCTTCAAGGCAGCCTTGGTGCAGTGCCTTTCTTATGCTTGGAATCTCTCTCTGATGGTTAATTTTAGGTGTCAACTTAACTGGATTAAGGAAAACCTAGAAACTACTAAAGCATTCTTTTGAGTGTCTCTGTGAAGGTGTTTCCAGAGGAGATTAGTGTGTGAGTCTCAGTGGACTAGGTGGGAAAGATCTGCCTGCAATGTGGGTGGGCACCATTCAATCTGCTGGGGGCCTGGAGAGAAGAAAAACCGGGGAAAAAATGAATGTGCTGATATACCTGCTGGAGCTGGGATACACTCTTCCTTTCCTGTCCTTGGACAATAACTCCAGACTTCTCGGCCTTTGGATTCCAGGACTTACATCAGTGGCTCCCCTCCCTGAGTTCTCAGGCCTCTGGGCTCGGCCTGAGAGTTACACCCTTGGCCTCCCTGGTTCTGAGGCCTTCAGACTTGGATTGAGCCATGTTACCAGCATCCCAGGGTCTCCACCTTGCATATGGCTCATTGTGGGACTTTTTGCCTACCATAATCACATGAGCCAATTCCTCTAATAAATCCCCTCTCAGCCAGGTGCACTGGCTGACATTTTTTTGTTTCCCAGTGCATGTAAAAGTTATGTTTACACTATACTGTAATCTATTACATGTGCAATAGCATTCATTATGTCTAAAAAAAACATAGTACACACCTTAACTAAAAAATAGTTTCTGGCTGGGTGTGGTGGCTCATGCCTGTAATCTCAGCACTTTGGGAGGTGGACACAGGAGAATCAGTTGAGCCCAGGAGTTCAAGAACAGCCTGGGCAACATAGTGAGACTCCATCTCTTTTTTTAAAAAAATACCCTCTTTATCCATCTATCTAATCTATCTATCTATTTATCTATCTATCTATCTATCTATCTATCTATCTATCTATCTATTCTATCTGTCTATTCATCCATCCTTTCTATTGGTTCTGCCTCTCTGGAGAACCCTGATTAATACACTCTCTGTCTTCCCCTTCTACCCAGCAGCCAGAAAAACTGATTTTCAAGGGCTTGTGATTAGATTACACCCACATGGATAATCCTTTTGCTTTGTAACAACATAATCTCAGGAGTGAGATCATGTTGATTTCTACCTATCCTCAAAGAGGAAGAAAGGGATTACACCAGGGCAAGGATCACAGGAAGAATTCTTAGAATTCTGCCTCCTATGCCATGTGATTAAATTCTAGTCAACAAGAAGTTAATGGCAACTCTGTTCTTCCAGTTGCTCAAAATACTGGGTGTCCTCCTTGGCTTCTCACTTCTCACACCTCACTGGTCAGTCAGAAAATTCTGTCAGCGCTGCCTACAAAACACGCTCAGCATTCAAGCACTTCCCATGCCCTCCTACTTCCCAGTGCTGGGCAGGTCACCATCATCTCTCACATGGATTAGTGTAACTTCCTAGCTGGCTTTCTATCCAGCATTCTGTTCTTTTTTTTTTTTTTTTTGTCTGAGATGGAGTCTCACTCTTATTGCCCAGGCTGGAGTGCAATGGCACGATCTCGGCTCACCACAACCTCCGCCTCCCAGGTTCAAGTGATCCTCCTGCCTCAGCCTCCCGAGTAGCTGGGATTACAGGCATGAACCACCCATGCCCGGCTAGTTTTTGTATTTTTACTAGAGACAGGGTTTCTCCATGTTGGTCAGGCTGGTCTCGAACTCCCGACCTCAGGTGATCTGCCCACCTCGGCCTCCCAAAGTGCTGGGATTATAGGCGTGAGCCACAGTGCCCAGTCATTCTGTTCTTAATACAGCAACCAGAGTGATCCTGAAACAGCATATGCCAAACCATGTCCCTTAGCACTCTTCAGTGAGTCTCTATCTCATAATAAAGACCAAAATCCTTAATAGGGACCACACGATTCTACTTTGGTCTCCATATTAGGTTTGTGACCTCAAAATCCTATCACTCTTCTGGCTGGGTGTGGTGGTTCACGCCTGTAATCCCAGCACTTTGGGAGGCCAAGGTGGGCAGATCACTTGAGGTCAGGAGTTCGAGACCAGCCTGTCCAACATGGCAAAAACCTGCCTCTACTAAAAATACAAAAATTAGCTGGCATGGTGGCACACACCTGTAATTCCAGGAATTTGGGAGGCCGAGGCGGGCAGATCACTTGAGGTCAGGAATTGGAGACCAGCCTGGCCAACATGGCGAAATCCCGTCTCTACCAAAAATACAAAAACTAGCTGGGTGTGGTGGTATGTGCCTGTAGTCCCAACTACTCAAGAGGCTGAGGCACAAGAACCACTTGAACCCGGGAGGCGGAGGTTGCAGTGAGCTGAGATCTCGCTACTGCACTCCAGCCTGGCGACAGAGTGAGACTCTGTCTCAAAAAAAAAAAAAATCTTATCACTCTTCTCCTCCTTCCCTTCACTGTAGCCTCATAGGGCTGCTTGCTGTTCCTTAAACATGTCAAAAAGTGTTTTAGGTCTTTGGTACTTGCTATTCTCTTTGCCTAGAATGTTCTTCCCCAAGATATCTACATGGCTAGCTCTCATTTCCTTCATGTCTTAATTCAAAAGTTGCCTTTCAGCCAGGCAAGGTGGAGCATGCCTGTAATCCCAGTGCTTGGGAGGCTGAGGTGGGAGGATTGCTTGAGGCCACGAGTTCGAGACCAGCCTAGGCAACATAGTGAGACCTTTTTTGGCTCTACAGAAAATAAAATAAATAGCCGGCTTGGTGGCACATTCCTGTAGTCTCAGCTACTTGGGAGGCTGAGACAGAGGATACCTTGAGCTCAGGAGTTTGAGGTTGCAGTGAGCTATGATCACGCCACTGCACTCCAGCCTAGGTGACAGAGTTAAGACCCTGTTTCTAAAAAAAATAAAAATAAAAAATAAGCCCAGTGCGGTGGCTCACACCTATAATCCCAGCACTTTGGGAGGCCAAGGTAGGCGGATCACTTGAGGGCAGGAGTTTGAGACCAGCCTGGCCAACAGGGTGAAACCCTGTCTCTACCAAAAAAAACTAGCTGGGCATGGTGGCGTGTGCCTGTAGATCCAGCTACTCAGGAGGCTGAGGCACAAGAATCCCTTGAACCTGGGAAGCAGAGGTTGGAGTGAGCTGAGATCGTGCCACTACACTCCATCCTGGCAACAGAGCAAGACTCCATCTCAAAATAAATAAATAAATAAACAAACAAACAAAATTCAGCTGGGCGCAGTGGCTCATGCCTGTAATCCCAGCACTTTGAGAGGCCGAGGCGGGTGGATCACCTGAGGTCAGGAGTTTGAGGCCAGCCTGGCCAACATGGTAAAACCTGTCTCTACTAAAAATACAAAATTAGCCGGGTGTGGTGGCAGGCACCTGTAATCCCAGCTTCTCCAGGGGGCTGAGGCAGGAAAGTCAACTGAACCCGGGAGGTGGAGGTTACAGTGAGCTGAGACTGCACCACTGCACTCTAATCTGGGCAACAGCAAGACTCGGTCTTGAAGAAAAGAAAAAATTCAGGCCAGGCGCAGTGGTTCATGCCAGTAATCCCAGTGAGGCTGAGGTGGGCAAATCATTTGAGCCCAAGGAGTTTGAGGCCAGCCTGGGCAATTGGGCAACATGGGGAAATCTTCATCTCTAAAAAATAGAAAAATTAGCCCAGTGTGGGGCATGTGCCTGTAATTCCAGCTACTTGGGAGGCTGAGGTGGGGAAGTTGAGGCTGTGTGAACTGTGATAGCACCACTACATTCCAGCCTGGGTGACAGAGTGAGACCCCGTCTCCAAAACACAACAAAAATTTAGTTTTCTGGTGAGGCTTCTCGTGGCCACATCACTTCATATTCTCCTTCCCTGCTTTAGTGTTTTGCACCTTAGTACTTTTCACTGTGCAACATACTAAAGATTTTTTGTTTGTTTGTTTTTTGAGACAGAGCCTTGCTCTGTCGCCCAGGCTGGAGTACAATGGTGCGATCTTGGCTCACTGCAACCTCCGCCTCCCAGGTTCAAGTGATTCTCCTGCCACAGCCTCCTGGGTAGGTGGGATTACAGGCACGTACCAACACGCCCAGCTAATTTTTGTATTTTTAGTAGACACAGGGTTTCACCACGTTGACCAGGCTGGTCTTGAACTCCTCGCCTCAAATGATCCACCTGCCTCGCCCTCCCAAAGTGCTAGGATTACAAACGTGAGCCACCACTTCTGGCCCACACTACAGATTTTAATTTTGCATCTTGTTTATCTCTTCCACCAAAATGTAATCCATTAGCACAGAGATTCTCTCCCATTCCCTCCCTCTCCTCTTCTTTTGTTCATTACTGTATCAACTTGGCATGTAGGCACTCACAAATGTTTGTTGAATTAATAATACGGTGAGAGGGAGATGATGAGAGTCAAAGCATTCTTTTTGGCCGGGTGCAGTGGCTCACGCCTATAATTCCAGCACTTTTAGAGGCTGAGGCGGGTGGATCACCTGAGGTCAGGAGTTGGAGACCAGCCTGGCCAACATGGTGAAACCCTGTCTCTACCAAAAAAAAAAAAAAAAAAATTAGCCAGGCGAGTGGCACATGCCTGTAGTCCCAGCTACTTGGGAGGCTGAAGCGGGAGAATTGCTTGAACCCAGGAGGCAGAGGTTGCAGTGAGCCGAGATCATGCCACTGCACTCCAGCCTGGGCGACAGAGCAAGACTCCATCTCAAAAAAAAAGCACTTTTTTTTTTTTTTTTTTTTTTTAATAAGAGACAGGATTCCAGGCTGAGGTGTAGTGACATTATCATAGCTCACTGCAGCCTTGAATTCCTGGGCTCAAGCCATCCTCTCGCCTCAGCCTCCCGAGTAGCTGAGATTACAGAAGTGTACCACCACACCCAGCTAATATTTTTATTTTTTGTAGAGACAAGGTCTTGCTATGTTGCCCAGGCTAGTCTCAAGGGGTCCTCCTGGCCTCAAGAGGTCCTCCTGTCTCAGCCTCTCAATGAGCTGGGATTACAGGCATGGGCCACCATGCCTGGCTGGGAGTTGGAGCATTCTAAGATCTTTATACTGTTTGGGAGGGAGGTGGTGATACTGATTAACTTTAGAGTTTGCTAAGCTCAATGTGCATGCTGTGCTTTTAAGGGATACCACTGAGAGAACCGAAATGGAACTATGACTTCAATGTGGATGGGAAGGGAAGGGCAAAAAAGAAAATTTGATTAAGCCAATGGGAGGCAGGAATGAAGAAAAAGCAGCAAAGATACAATAAAAAGAAAGCACAAAGCTTCCTGATTCTTGTGGAATAATGGCAGATGCCTAAAATCCCTTCACAGTCTTTCACAAACCATACAGACTGACAATGAAAGCAACTTAAATAAATCACCCCATCCCTCACAGCATCACTAGGAGACAGGGCATACCTCAAACTTCAATTTACATGTAAATGGGGAGATAAATATCTGAAACCAGCAGAGCTAGGTCTAGAGCTCACTTCTGAATGGGAAGTCAGGAGGGTTGTGTGGAAGACAGCAGAGTGCAGCCAGGTTCTGGAGGTGGCGGCACACAGATAGCATTGGCTAGAATTAGCCGCAGAAGGAGAGGACTCTATCCTGAGAATTGGTGGATCAGAGAACTGTCTACTGAGTAATTGAAAGAAACATTCGTGAACTAGCAATAGCAGAAACAACATTCTCTGATCACAAAATGCAATACAATGACAAATTAACAAAATTAAAAGCAAAAAGACTTTCAAACTAGATTTTTTTTTTTTTTTCCCCAGATGGAGTATCATTCTGTCATCCAGGCCGGATGGAGTGCAGTGGTGAGATCTCAGCTCACTGCAACCTCTGCCTCCCGGGTTGAAGCAATTTTCATGCTTCAGCCTCCCAAGTAGCTGGGATTACAGATGCCTGCCACCACGTCCAGCTAATTTTTGTATTTTTAGTAGAGACGAGGTTTCACCATGTTGGCCACGCTGGTCTCGAATTCCTGACCTCAAGTGATCTGCCCCTCTTGGCCTCCCAAAGTGCTGGGATTACAGGTGTGAGCCACCATGCCCAGCCTAGAAATTTTAAAGAACTCGATTGAGCAACTCTTGAGTCAACAGGGTAATACAAACCAAAATTGCAGAATTTCATAAAATAACAATGAAAACACAGCTTATCTGAATCTATGAGGTGCTGCAAAAGCAGTTGTCAGGAAATGTATTACATCAAATACACATATCAGTAAAAGTAAACATCAACTAAAAAGGAAAAAAGCAAAGTAAACTAAGAGAAAGTAGAAGGTAGGAATGAATATAGACATAAATAGAAATTAATAAGTGAGGGCTGGGGGCAGTGGCTCATGCCTGTAATCCCAGCACTTTGAGAGGCTGAGGCAGGTAATCACTTTGAGCTCAGGAGTTCGAGACCAGCCTGGGCAACATGGCGAAACCCTGTCTCTACTAAAAATACAAAAATTAGCCAGGCACATGGTGGCACGTACCTGTAATCCCAGCTACTAAGGAGGCTGAGGCAGGAGACTCACTTGAACCTGGGAGGCAGAGGTTGCAGTGAGCTGAGATTGCGCCACTGTACTACAGGCTGGGCAACAGAGTGAGACTCCATCTCCAAAAAAAAGAAAGAAATTAATGAGTTAGGAAACAGAAAAAATGATGTTTGGAGCTGGAGATGGCATGGGCACTGGTAGAGCTATTCTGGCTGTGGTGAGGAGGTGACCCCTGCCTGGTCCAGGAACTCCCAACTCTCCCTGCACCCTCCTTGGCTCCAGCCTTTGAAGCATGTCTGCCTGCCCCACTCCTAGTTTCCTGCGTTTCCTTGTCCTCTGCCCCTCTCTGCACCATTGAAGGTAGAAGCATGGGGTGGTCCCCTGTGCCAGCCGTCCACAGGCAGCACCAATGGGCAGAAGGCAGTGAGGTCTCTGATTCACCTCTCTTGTTTCTCCATTCCACCTCCCTGTCCCCCTCCATAGGAAGACTGGATGCCTGTGCTAATGCAGAGATTGAGAGAACCCAACATAAACCCTTGCTTGAAGGAATCTGATGCTTCTACCAGAGGAATGGATGAAAATGACCATGACGGAAACATGTTCCATTTATTTATTTATTTATTGGTGGTCTTGCTGTGGTGTCCAGGCTGGCCTCAAACTGCTGGACTTCAAAGGATCCTCCTGCCTCAGCCTCCTGAGTAACTGTAATTATAGGCCACCACTCTAGGCTCTACTTCTTGGAATGCAAAAACTACTGAGAGTCTGGAATTCTATCATGGTCCAGAGAATACAGGATGGAGTGAAGCCATCTGTGTCCATAGCAGAGAGAGAGATGAAATCTTGGGAAAATGGGAAAGAAGCCCTATTGAATATTTGCATTAAAATTGTTTTTATAAATTGATGCCCACATCAACATGGACAAATATCATAATCATTATGCTGAGTGAGAGAAAACAGACTCAAAGGGCTACACACTGTATGATTCCATTTATGTGACATTCTGGAAAAGGCAAAACCTTAAAGTTATCAGCTGCTGAAATTGGGGATGAAGAGTGCTGAAAAAGAGGCATGAGTTATAATTGAATCTTGATTGTGGTAGTACTTATACTATTGTGTATATATGTCAAAAGTCATCATATTGTACAGTTAAAATACTTTTATTGTATAGAAATTAGGCCTAAATAAAGTTTTTTTTTTTTTTTTTTTTTGAGAAAGGGTCTCACTCTGTCACCCAGGCTGGAGTGCAGTATCATGATCTCAGCTCACTGCAACCTCCTCTGCCTGGGCTTAAGTGATTCTTGTGCCTCAGCCTCCTCAGGAGCTGGGACTACAGGTGTGCGCCACTACGCCTAGCTAATTTTTGTATTTTTAGTAGAGACAAGGTTTCACCATGTTGCCAGCCTGGTCTCGAATTCCTGACCTCAGGTGATCCACCCGCCTCGACCTCCCAAAGTGCCGGGATTACAGGTGTGAGCCACTGTGTCTGGCCATACATTTGA
This sequence comes from Pongo abelii, assembly GCF_028885655.2. NCBI lineage: Eukaryota > Metazoa > Chordata > Mammalia > Primates > Hominidae > Pongo > Pongo abelii. Next base: position 77,731,944 of record NC_072001.2, on the reverse strand, counting down.
TTTTAAAACTAAAAAAAACCTGTTTGTATAACTTTGATGCAAATAATTTTTTTTCTTTTCTTTTTTTCTTTTTCGAGACGGAGTTTTGCTCTTGTTGTGCAGGCTGGAGTGCAATGGTGTGATCTCAGCTCACTGCAAACTCTGCCTCCTGGGTTCAAGCGAGTCTCTTGCCTCAGCCTCCTAAGTAGCTGGGATTACAGATGCCCGCCACCATGCCCAGCTAATTTTTGCATTTTTAGTAGAGACGGGGTTTCACTATGATGGTCAGGCTGGTCTCGAACTCCTGACATCAGGTGATTGACCTGCCTCAGCCTCCCAAAGTGCTGGAATTACAGGCATGAGCCACTGTGCCTGGCCAAGAACATTGTTTTAATGTCAACTGACAATAAACTATCTATCTGAATCCTAAACCCAGCTCAGAAGATTTTAAGTCATATGACCTTGATTGTTAAATATTATTCTATTTGAATAAAAAATGGATTGTTTCAAAAAAAGAAAAAAAATCTAAAAAAAATAAATTAACTGAACTGCTATTTCTTAGAGAAAACAAATCAGTCAAGTAGACGAACTGCTAGCTAACCTAATCAAGAACAAAAGGATATGTTCCCAACAAAAAGAGATGGTATTTGAGGTGAAGGATATCCCAGTTACCCAGATTTGAACATTACATATTGTATGCTTTTATGAAAATATCACATGCGCTCCATAAATATGTATGACTATTATGTATTCATAATTTTTTTTAAAAAAAGAACAAAAGGAAAAAGGCATCAGTGTGCAAGATAAGAAATGACAAAGAGGACAACCACTGAAACAGAAGACAATTTACAAATCCTAAGATACTACTTTTCTCAAGTCTAGACAAATGCCTTGGAAAACCTAGGTTAAATAAATAATTTTCCACAAAAATATTACTTACCCAAATTGACCCTGGTAAACACAGAACATTTAAACAAATTAACGAGTTGCTCTTTAACAAGTCACAAGGCCCAGATGGAGTCACAGGAGAATTTACCAAACCTTCACAGCTACTTAAAATGTTCCAGAGCATAAAAAAAGAAAGCTTCTACTTATTTTTAAATGGCTGCATGCATTTTAAAGAAACGAAGAGGAAAAAGTAGTCTTTTCACATATTTATAAATTTGTCCTTACTTCACTCACTTTGTTTAAACAAGGTTAGGCACATATTAACCATTTCTGATGCTCATCAGTCTTTTCTGAAAATTCCAGTTTCCATCTGGTTCTGGCAAAGGGGTGCAAAGGAGAGATAGAGTAGCACCTACAACTGGAAGATGAAGCTTTTCCAGATAACCTTGGCAGCGTTTTGCTGGCCAGAGAGGTCGAGGTCATCCCCAGTTGCAAGGGAGGTAGGGAATTGTAATGTTTTAGCCGGACACATTGTGATATGGTGTGGCTGTGTCCCCACCCAAATCTCATCTTGAATTGTACTCCCAAATTTCCCACATGTTGTGGGAGGGACCCAGTGGGGGATAATTGAATCATGGGGGTGATTCCCCCATACTGTTCTTGTGGTAGTGAATAAGTCTCACGAGATCTGATGGTTTGATAACGGGAAACCTGTTTTGCTTGGCTCTCATTCCCTTCTCTTGTTTGCTGCCATATGAGACGTGCCTTTCACCTTCTGCCATGTTGGTGAGGTGTCCCCAGCCATGTAGAATTGTAAGTCCAATAAACCTCTTTCATTTGTAAATTGCCCAGTCTCGGGTATGTCTTTATCAGCAGCATGAAAAATGGACAATACACATTACTTCCTCCATCAAATTCAGGGTTGTACCAGTCAAGAAGAAAAGGAGACCGGTCATTGGGTAGAAGGAAAGTAGTGACTGCCGTAGCCCACCCTTGGCTATCCATCCTCACATGCACAGAATATACTCCCTTTCTAAGGGAGACAGTGCCAAAGTCTCACCCAGAGCCTACATCCATCTCAAAACCCAGAATCTGCAGCTGATATACAGCTTTCTCCATTTAGTCTTGATGTGAATCTTCAGAGTCCAGTAATCTGTAAGCTAAAAGGCAAGTTATCTTCCCCCAGCATGTCTCATATACAATAATGGAGAAGGAACAGAATAAAACTTCAATGTAGGATAAAGAAGAATCTGAATAAAGGAGAGAATCTCTGTTTTAAGCATGTTAAAGCTATTGCAAATATTGGATCTATAACAAATGTCAGATACTGCTAGACAGGAGTGGCCAGGACTCCCTTCCAGGCAGGGAGTAATTTCTTTATTCAGCCAACCTACTCTCTAGGAGAAATTCCCTTCTCTATTGTACTCTGTGGTCCAAGTTCCATCTTCTTTTGAGATGGCTTCTTGTTCATTATCCTCTTTAACCATATCTGAAGTGAACTTTGGGGAGAATATGCTTTCTGTCGTGTGAGTTCAGGAGCCTGGGATTGAAAAATTATACGCTTTTGCTGGCCAGGTTTTTAAATTTTCATTTTTGGTGATATGATTCCTTAAAAATTGTTGTAGGCTCTCAGTGTATTTGCCTCTGGTTGATCCTACGTTTGAGTCGCCATAGCCAAATCTCCTATATAGCCATAGCCTTTTAGGCCTGAAAACCTTCCTTTGTTAGCTACTGGCCTTTGTGTCCTGCCTGTCCCTCTAGCCTTTAACTTAATGATTATTGACTTGAGACAATTTGAAACAAAAGATTCTAGTGGGAAGAAACCACTTTGTGGACTCCACTTCTTCTGTTGAATGATGAGTTCTTAGAGGAAGGTGCTTAGGAAAGGCCCAAGATACCAACCAGTCTTACCTTCTTCTACCATATTGCTTGGCAGCCACCACTCCTATATGGAGAACAGAGCAATTATCTTTTTTTTTTTTTTTTTTGGAAACAGGGTCTTGTTTGGCTCTGTTGCCCCGGCTAGAGTGCAGTGGTGTGATCACGGCTCGCTGCAGCCTCAACCTTCCTAGGCTCAGGTGATCTTCTTGCCTCAGCCTCCCAAGTAGTTAAGACTACAGGCACATGCCACCACACCAGGCTAAGTTTTTGTATGTTTTGTAGAGACGGGGTCTTGCTATGTTGCCCAGGTTGGTCTCAAACTCCTGGGCTCAAGCGATCTGCCCACCTCAGCCTCCCAAAGTGTTAGGAATACAGGCATGAGCCACTATGCCTGGCCCAGAGCAATTGTCTTTTTCAGCCCTGCAATTCTCCAAATTATGAAATGCTCCTTCAAAGTAGATTTGCAGGCCATAGGCAGAAGTACTACTTAGTGAAGTAGCACTGCCTTCCTTTTTTCCTTCAGCCTGGATAACTCAAGTTCACTGGTCTCCTTCAAGAATTCATCGAAAGTGGAATGAAGTCACCAGCATGTGCCAACATTCTGAATTATTCTAGCCATTTACCCTATCACTACAGACTTGGTTGGTATGTGGGGTGTCTCCCATAAAATAGCAGATTGACTAAATGTTTTCCCACAGCATAGCAGGGTTGTCAGCATTCCTGTCTGCTGTATCTGTGCCCCCATTGCCCAAAGCTCCGTCTCTATCACTCAACGAAGTCCACGTTTCAGATGATATTATGTGCAGCACCCCACTTCAGTGGACCTAATTCTCTATTTGATAGGAATGCACTTGGCTGCACTTAACAAACCCAGCAAAGCAAAGGCTTAACAAGAAAGGGGTTTACTTTTTTTACGTTATGAGGAGACTGGGATAGGCAGTCCAGGACTCTCGCAGCAGCTCAAGGAATCTGGCTCTTTTTATCTTCTTCAGCCATCCTTAGTGTGTGTCTTTTGGCTTCATGATCACTGTAACTCTTCTGGTTTGCAGGTAGGAAGAAGTGGGTAGGGGAAGGCAGAATGCATGTGCCAGTTGAGACTGGCTTCTTCTTCTTTTTGAATCAGGTAATCAATTGCTTTTCCAAAAGTACCACCCAGTGACTTTCACTTGCACCTTATTGGCCACACTGACATCCTTAGCTCTGGAGGAATGTGGGGAGATAAATATCTAAAAACTCTAAATAAAATGGGGGTTCTGTGAGAAGGGGAGAATAGGCCAGGTAGTGTGGTGACTCACATCTGTCATTCCAGCACTTTGGGAGGCCGATGTAGGAGGATCTCTTGAGCCCAGGAGGTTGAGACCAGCCTGGGCAACATAGTGAGATGCCATCACTACAAAACATATATTTATTAATTGATTACAGAGATGGGGTCTTGATATGTTGCCCAGGCTGGGCTCAAACTCCTGGGGGTCAAGTGATCCTCCTGCCTCAGCCTCCCAAAGTGCTGGGATTATAGGCATGAGCCACTGTGCCTCGCCTACTACAGAAAATTAAAAAAAAAAAAAATTAGTTGGGCATGGTGGTGTGCACCTGTGGTTCCAGCTACTTGAGGGGCTGAGGTGGGAGGATGACTTGAGCCCAGGAGGTCAAGGCTGCAGTGAGCTGTGATTACACCACTGCACTCCAGCCTGGGTGACAGAGCAAAATCCTGTCTCAAAAATAAATAAATAAATAAATAAATAAATAAATAAATAAATAAATAAAGGAGAATAGATATTGCATAGTCAACTAGGTCTGCCAGACCAGTACAAACTGGTTTATACACAAGAAGTAATTTCTTGGCTTAAGAAACTGAAAAGTTCAGAGGGGTTGTTGTTACTTGATCCAGCAGTTTACCAAAATCATCAAGAAGTTAGGTTCTTTCCAGCCCTCCTTTCTGCCTTAGTCCATGTGAGAATACTCTGAGGCTGGCTCCCCTTACAGTCCTCAGAAAGCCCCCATGGCTATGTGCTTTCTCATTCACGCCCAGTGAAAAATATACTTTCAGTATCCTAGCATTTGTGGCTAACATGCTGAATCCATCACTGGGCTCAGAGGATGGACTGTGCTGAATGGCTTGGCTTATGTGAAGCCACATCCCAGGAACTACATGGATTGATCCCCAAAGGGAAAGTATGGTCTGTTGAAAAGAGGCCAGGAATCTCTGGGAGTGATGTGGGAAAATGGATAAGACAACCAACAAATGTCCTCCAGCATAGCTGAAGAAAGAGACAACAAGAAAGGGGATGAGTTACCACTGGAGAGGCTGAACACAGGACAGTCCCTGAGGTGACATTGGTGATGCTCATCTGAACACTGCTAGGGGAGAGGGAGCCCTGGGCCAAAGTCACATCCTGTGCAGTTCTAGTGGCAGATACATCTTCACTGTGAGGGTCTTGAAAGCACACTCCTATTCTCCCTTGACCCCATCTCCCATTGTGGTGCTCTGATTCCGGCTCTCCAAGCAGGCTTGTGATTATATTTGGCTTTCCATGTATTTTGTTGTTTTGTTTGGTTTGTTTGTTTTTTGAGACAGAGTCTCACTCTGTTGCCCGGGCTGGAGTGCAGTGGCGTGATCTCGGCTCAGTGCAACCTCCGCCTCCTGGGTTCCAGTGATTCTCCTGCCTCAGCCATCAGATTAGTTGGGATTATAGGCACCCGCCACCAGGCCTGGCTAATTTTTTTGTATTTTTAATAGAGATGGGGTTTCACCATGTTGGCCAGGCTGGTCTCCAACTCCTGACCTCAGGCGATCCACCCACCTCAGCCTCCCAAAGTGGTAGGATTACAGGTGTGAGCTATGGTGCCTGACCCCATCTATAGCCTTTTGTGTCTAGCTTCTTTCATTCAACATTATATTAATGGGATTCTTCCAGGTTATTGTGAATAGGGGTGGCTCCGTAACTCTCATTACTTTATAGTGCACCATAGTTTGAATATAACACAATGTATTCATTCATTCTACTATTGGTGAATATTTGTGTTATTTCCCATTTAGCGCTATCAGGAATGGTGCTGCAATGAATATTCTTGCACATGTCTTTTGTGAGCACATGTGTGCATTTCTGTTATCTACATACTTAGGAATAGAATTGCTGGGATATAAGATAAGTGTAAATTCAGCTTCAGTGCATATTGCCAAACAAACGTCTCAAGTAGCTGTACTAATTTACACTCCTACCAGAACCACGAGAGTCCTAGTTTCTTCACATCCTTGCCAACACTTGGTATTATCGATCTTTTTAATTGTAGTCATTCTGATGGGTGTGTAGTAGTATTTCATTTTTGTTTTAATTTACATATTTCTTATGACCAATGAGCATGAGTAAATGTCCATATGAACATTTAGATATCCTTTTTTGTGAAGTATCTGTTCATGTAAGATTCAAGTCTGCTTCATAGACTCTTCTACAAGATCAGAAGGGCAGCTAGGCAGGTCATGAGGCTCACAGCAAGAGATGCTAAAGATGAAAAAGAACTTTGAGGCCTGGCACAGTGGCTCACACCTGTAATCCTAGCATTTTTGGGAAGCCGAGGCAGGTGGATCACTTGAGCTCAGAAGTTCAAGACCAGCCTGGGCAACATGGTGACACCCCGTCTCCACAAAAAATGCAAATACTAGCCAAGCATGGTGGTGTGCGCCTATAGTCCCAACCATTTGGGGGGCTGAGGGAGGAGGATAGCTTGAACATAGGAGGTCGAGGTTGCAGTAAGCCGAAATCATGTCACTCCACTCCAGCCTGGGTGACAAAGTGAGACCCTGTCTCAAACCACAAAAACAACACCACCACCACCAACAACAAACAACTTTGCATCAGGCCAGGCACAGTGGCTCACGCCTGTAATCCTAGCACTTTGGGAGGCCGAGGTGGGCAGATTGCCTGAGCTCAGGAGTTCAAAACCACCCTGGGCAACATTGTGAAACCCCATCTCTACTAAAAATACAAAAATTAGCCGGGCGTGATGACATGTGCCTGTAGTCCCAGCTACTCGGGAGACCAAGGTGGAGGGATCATTTGAGCCCAGGAGGTTGAGGCTGCAGTGAGCTGTGATCACAGAGCACCTTAGGGGCACAGAACAGGGCATACTTCATATTTTCTCTTGTATTAAAATTATTCCTAGAAAAACTTATGCATGTACGTAACCCCTTCAGGATTCTGAGCTTCTTGTATATGCTTCATTTTCACATTTTCCTCAGCTCCTGACATAATATCTTGCATATAATAGGCACTTGAATATTTGTGAAATAAAACTTCGGCCGTAAAGGTAGTCATTTCTTCTTTGTCCTTTTTTTTTTTTTTGAGATGGAGTCTCGCTCTGTCACCCAGGCTGGAGTGCAGTGGCATGATCTCAGCTCACTGCAACCTCCGCCTTCCAGGTTCAAGCAATTCTCCTGCCTCAGCCTCCTGAGTAGCTGGGATTACAGGTGTGTGCCACTGCACCTGGCTAATTTTTGTATTTTTAGTAGAAAACACAAAATCAAGAAGTTAGGTTCTTTCCTAACCTAATGGTTTCACCGTGTTGGTCAGGCTGGTCTCCAACTCCTGACCTCGTGATCTGCCCGCCTTGGCCTCCCAAAATGCTAGGATTACAGGCATGAGTCACCGCACCCAGTTTCTTTGTCTATTTTTATTTCAGGCTACAGGAGAAGAAAGAGACTTACAGATGCGGTAAGACCTATCTTTATATTTCACAATCATTTCAGTGGACTCATAGTCTTTATTCTTTGAATAGTCTCCAGTCAAGTGAAGGGTTGGTGGAATCCCAGCACAGTGATTGATGGGTGGAATCATTCAAATTTTGATGGGGTCCTTTTTTGGGGTCTTCTATGTCAGGGGTCCCCAACCCCAGGGGGTTGGGGTTGAAGCCTTTTAGGAACCAGGCTGCACAGCAGGAGGTGAGCGGCGTGAGCGAGGCGTCATCTGTATTTACAGCTGCTTCCCATTGCTCGTATTACTGCCTGAGCTCTGCCTCCTGTCAGATCAGTGGCAGCATTAGGTTCTTACAGGAGCATGAACCCTACTGTGAACTGCACATGCAAGGGATCTAGGTTGCTCCTTATGAGAATCTAATGTCTGATGATCTGTCATTGTCTCTCATCACACCCAGACGGGACCATCTATTTGCAGGAAAACAAGCTCAGGGCTCCCACTGACTCTACATTATGGTGAGTTGTATAATTACTTTATTATATATTACAATGTAATAATAATAGAAATCAAGTGCACAATAAATGTGAGGCACTTGAATCATCCTGAAACCATCCCCCTACCCTGGTCTGTGGAAAAATTATCTTCCATAAAACTAGTCCCTGGTGCTAAAAAGGTTGGGGACTGCTGTTTTATGTGTTTCTACTTTTCCTTTTTTATTATAGTAAAATATACATAACCAAAAATGACCATTTTAACCATTTTAAGTGTACAATTCAGTGATATTTAGCACATTCACGTTGTTGCGCAACCATCGCCACATCTATCTCCAGAACTTTTTCCATCTTCCCAAACTGAAACTCTGTTCCATTGAACAAAAAATAATTCCTCATTCCCTCTTAACCCCAGTCCTGGACGACAATCATTTTACCTTCTGTTTCTATGATTTTAACTACTCTAGGTACCTCACATTAGTGGAATCATACAGTATTTGTCCTTTGTGACTGGCTTATTTCACTTAGCATATTAAGTGACACAGTTTTTTCTCTTGAGAACAGGGTCTTGCTCTGTTGCCCAGGCTGCAGTGCAGTGGCACAATCATGGCCCACTGCAGCCTTGACCTCTCAGGTTTAACCAATCCTCTCACCTCAGCCTCCCAAGCAGCTGGGACTACAGGCACATGCCACCATGCTTGGCTAATTTTTAAATTTTTTGTAGAGATGGAATCTCACTGCATTGCCTGGGTTGTTCTCAAACTTCTGGGCTCAAGTGATCCTCCTGCCTCAGCCTCCTAAAGTACTGGGATTACAGGCATGAGCCACTCCGCCCGGCCAAGCTTTTTAATCTTTCTGGATCCACAATTAAAAGCATAGCAACTGGGTGACAAAACAAAAAATCCATGGACAGTGTTTACAAAATAACTAGGTGCTATGGCCTGAAATCCCAGCACTTTGGGGACCCGAGGCAGGTGGATCACCTGAGGTCAGGAGTTTGAGATCAGCCTTGCCAACATGGTGAAACCTTGATTCTACAAAAAACACAAAAATTAGTCAAGTGTGGTGGCACATGCCTGTAGTCCTAGCTACTCGGGAGGCTGAGGCAGGAGAATCACTTGAACCTGGGAGGTGGAGGTTGCAGTGAGCCGAGATTGCATCACTACACTCCAGCCTGGGTGACAGAGCAAGCCTCTGTCTCAAAAAAAGAGAAAAAAAACACCTAGGTGCTATGGACTGAATTGCCCCCTACCCACCACAAATTTATATATTGAAGGCTTAACCCCCAGTGTAACTTCAAATGTGATTTGGAGATTGGGCTTGTAGGAGGTTATTAAGATTAAATGAGGTTGGCCAGGCGCAGTGGCTCATGCCTGTAATCCCAGCACTTTGGGAGGCCGAGGCGGGCAGATCATGAGGTCAGGAGATTGAGACCATCCTAGCTAACAGGGTGAAACCCCGTCTCTAGTGAAAAATACAAAAAAAATTTAGCCGAGCGTGATGGCGGGTGCCTGTAGTCCCAGCTACCCGGGAGGCTGAGGCAGGAGAATGGTGTGAACCCGGGAGGTGGAGCTTGCAGTGAGCCGAGTTTGCGCCACTGCACTCCAGCCTGGGCAACAAAGCGAGACTCCGTCCCCAAAAAAAAAAAATGAGGTCATGATGGTGGGGCCATAATCCAATAGGATTGGTGGCCTTATAAGAGAGGGAAGATCTCTCTTTCTTCCATTACAGGCATCAAGGAAAGATTGTATGAGGACAGAGCAAGAAGGTGGCCATGTGCAAGCCAGGAAAAGAGCCCTCACCAGAAATTGAACGCTGCTGAACTTTGATCTTAGACTCTCCAGCCTCCAGAACTGGGAGAAAATAAATTTCTGTTGTTTAAGCCACACAGTCTGTATTTTGTTATATTAGCCTAAATAGACTAATATCAGGTGATGATATATCCCCATTAACTCCAAAATCCAAATTGGTGAGGACAAACTATCGGCAGCTGCAAGACTTGCGTGGCATCATCACCTGTGCAGAAAGAAGCAGAAGGAAGCAATGCTACAGCTAACAGATCTGAGAATAGGAATTCCTCTAACTAGCCAGCAGGCATTCATTAGAAAGCTTGACTAACTTGCGAACAACAGCTGAAACTGGGAGGTTTTTTGCCCATTCCAACAGTGACTAAATGCAAGGGATCTGCTTTAAGGTCTTAAAGGACTAGAGCAGCTCGGCCTATGTGAATCCTAAAGCTGGCCTGCCAGGGTTTCCCTCCAGAACAGGGTCTCATACTGAGGAAAAACTGCTAGAAATGGAACCAAAATTGATCAGGACAGACATAAATAGAGATGAAGGAAAGAGAAGATCCAGATAAAAATTAGGAAGGCTAATGGCCAGGCGCGGTGGCTCACGCTTGTAATCCCAGCACTTTGGGGGGCCAAGGCAGAGGGATCACGAGGTCAAGAGATGGAGACCATCTGGCTAACATGGTGAAACCCCGTTTCTACTAAAAATACAAAAATTATCTGGGTGTGGTGGTGCATGCCTGTAGCCCCAGCTACTTGGGAGGCTGAGGCAGGAGAATCACTTGAACCCGGGAGGGTGGAGGTTGCAATGAGCCGAGATCCTGCTACTGCACTCCAGCCTAGAGACAGAGTGAGACTCTGTCTCAAAAAAAAAAAAAATTAGGAAGGCTAATAGAGCTAAAGAATCTCAGAAAGCAAGCTGCCATATTTTTTAACACTACATGAAGACAATAGAGGAGGAAGCTCTCTCAAGTTCAAAATGCTACCCTGAACCACATCTCTTTTTAAAAGCATAGGAAAAGTAATTTCACACAAAAATGAATAACAGAAAATAAATAAGCCAAATGTCATACAAAATTATGATAAGAGAATAAGCAGCAGAATTATATTTCTATAAATAATAAAAGCATACCACTAAGATGTGAACAGAGAACAGATAAAAACTATAATCATCTATTTTCAAAATAAACTGAAATGTATTAAGAAAATGATATGGCCAGGTGCAGTGGTTCACGTTTATAATCCCAGCACTTTGGGAGGCTGAGGTGGGTGGATCACTTGAGGCCAGGAGTTTGATACCAGCCTGGTCAACATGGTGAAACCCCATCTCTAGTAAAAATTCAAAAATTAGCTGAGTGTGGTGATGCCCGCCTGTAATCCCAGCTACTTGGGAGGCTGAGACAGGAGAATTGCTTGAACTCAGGAGGCAGAGGTTGCAGTAAGCTGAGATCGTGCCACTGCACTCCAGCCTGGGCAACAGAATGAGACTCCATCTCAGAAAAAAAAAAAAGAAAGAAAATGATATATGAAAATACAACATCAAAAAGAACTTGGAGAACTCAGAAATGAGGTGACAGAACTCAGGAAAGAAACTCATAAATAAAAGAAAAAAAATTAGGCCAAGCACAGTGGCTCATGCCTGTAATCCCAGCACTTTGGGAGGCCGAGAGAGGTGGATCACCTGAGGTCAGGAGTTTGAGACCAGCCTGGCCAACATGGTGAAACCTCATCTCTACTAACAAATTTAAAAATTAGCCAGGCACGGTGGCGGGCACCTGTAATCCCACCTACTTGGGAGGCTAAGGCAGGAGAATCACTTGAACCTGGGAGATGGAGGTTGTGGTGAGCAGAGATCACACCACTGCACTTCAGCCTGGGCGACAGAGTGAAATTCTGTCTCAAAAAATAAAAAATAAAAAATAAATACAAAATGAAAACTAAAGTAAAAGGAACACAGAAGAAATAAATACAACAGATGATGCCTTAAGTAGAATGTAGAAAGGAGGAACATTTAAAAAATATTTTTAAAAATGAAGAAAGAGAAAAGATTTGAGAAAAGTGGCAGATATTGAAGAGAAACAACAAAGATACAACATATGGCTAACATGAGTCCTCTTAAGAACCAAACCAAAGCAAGAGAATGGAACTATTCTAAAACCTGTAATTCAAAAATCAATCTTTACTGAAATAAAAAAATGTAAATTACATTTTGGAAGAAAATACCACATAACTGAGACTACTGACCTAAAACAAACAGCACCAAGATGCAGTCAGGTATAATGACTGGAAATTAAACAAAAAATTTTAAAAACTACTTGGGCAACCTGGTGAAAAGAGCAAGTAACTTGTAAGGGAAAGAAAATTAGATTTTTGTCATCAGATGAAAATGAAATATCTTAAGAAAGAAAATGTGAACTAACAATTTTATATTTAGCAAACTGATTTTCAGGCATAAAGGCCACAAATAAACTGCTATTAATATGCAAAAGCTTAGGGAATATCATTCACAGAGAATATTGTAGTCCTTCCAGGAAATCCACTAGAGAATGACTTCAATAATAAAAACCAGTGGGCCGGGCATAGTGGCTCATGCTTGTAATCCCAACATTTTGGGAGGCTAAGGCGGGTGAATCACTTGAGGCCAGGAGTTTGAGACCAGCCTAGCCAACACGGTGAAACTCTGTCTCTACTAAAAATACAAAAATTAGCCGAGCATTGTGGTAGGTACCTGTAATCCCAGCTGCTTGGGAGGCTGAGGCAGGAGAATTGCTTGAACTTGGGGTAGAGATGTAGTGAGCCAAGATTGCACCAATGTACTTCAGCCTGGGTGATACAGTGAGACTCTGTGTCAGAAAACAAAACAAAACAACAACAACAACAAAAACCAGTGGAGCGCATTAAACATGGAATTCTGATTTTATTTATTTATTTATTTTTGAGATGGAGTTTCACTCTTGTCGCCCAGGCTGGAGTGCAATGGCATGATCTCGGCTCACTGCAACCTCCACTTCCTGGATTCAAGCAATTCTCCTGCCTCAAGCTCCCAAGTAGCTGAGATTACAGTGCCCGCCAGCACACCCCCAATAATTTTTGTATTTTTAGTAGAAAAGGGTTTCACTATGTTGGCCAGGCTGGTCTCAAACTCCTGACCTCAGGTGATCTGCCTGTCTTGGCCTCCCAAAGTGCTGGGATTACAGGCATGAGCTGCCGCACCTGGCCTAAACATGGAATTCTTTGTAGTATTAAGAGAGTTAAAAAGAGGAAGGTAGAGTAATGAGTATAGGCTCAGATAATATACAGCACATCTGTTAAAATGGAGAGAAGGAATGGAGGGGATAGAATGAGAAGGGCATATGCAAACATTTTTTTAAACATCTCAATAATTATATTGGTGGTGATAGTATCATTTGTATTGTTATTTTGAGACAGTTGGGTATGTGATATGGGATAAAGGAAATGAATATAGATATTTAAATACTGTTGTCCCTTATGTTCTTGAGAACTAGTATTCTCAGTGTGGAAGAAAGGAAATAAAGATGTAATATAGAAAATATTAAATTAAAATTCTGTAGTCTTACTTTGGGAGGCTGAGGTGGGCAGATTGCTTGAGTCCAGGAATCCAAGACCGGCCTGGGCAACATGGTGAAACCCTGCCTCCACAGAAAATACACAAATTAGCTGGGCATGGTGGTGCACAACCGTAGTCCCAGCTACTTGGCAGGCTGAGGTGGGAGAATCGCTTGAGCCTGGGAGTTTGAGACAGCAGTGAGTCATGATTGCACCTCTGCACTCCAGCCTGGGCAACAGAGCGAGACCCTGTCTCAAAAAACAAAACAAAAAACAACCCATAAAACCAAAAACCAAAACCAAACCCAACCTCTGTAGTCTTGAATTTGAAGTAGCAGTAGAAATGTTCTCTATTTATATCTCTATGGATATAGATCTCCCCGTAGCTCCATCCACTAATGTGGCTTACAAGTAACAATTCAGTAGCAATAAGCATCCCTAGTGCCCAGATTGTGGTCTTAATATACAATTTCCCACAGAAAACCATATGAATTTATTGAAGAAATGGCTAATTTTTATGCCTAGGGCAGGAAGTACAAGATTAGCCAGGAAATCTTGTCATGCTAGAGAGCAGGGAGCTATCAAAAACCTCCAGGGTTATGTCAAAAGGACTCAAGAATCAAGTTGAAGAGGAGGCTCCATTGTTATGGTACTGTATTAGTCTGTTCTTGCACTGCTATAAAGAACTACCTGAAACCAGGTAATTTATAAAGAAAAGTGCTTTAATTGACTCACAGTTCTGCAGGCTATGCAGGAAGCATGGCTGGGGAAGCCACAGGAAACATACAATCATGGCAAAATGTGAAGGGGAAGCAAGCACATCTTCACATGGCAGAGCAGGAGAGAGAGGGCAAAGGGAGAAGTGCTACACACTTTTAAACAACCAGATCTCATGAGAACTCACTGTCATGAGAACAGCAAGGGGGAAGTAAGTCTGCCCCATGATCCAATCATCATGACCTCCCACCAGGCCCCTCCTCCAACATTGAGGATTACAATTCAACATGAGATTTGGGTGGGGACACAGAGCCAAACCATATCAGGTACCATGAATTTCAACATGAGAAAATACAAGTATATTGTGGAAAATGGAATCAAGTTTCCTACTATTACAGAAGAGAGGTAAGATTATAGAGAAGAGGAAGACTAGAGGAAAATATGTGGTATTGGATTGGAATTTGAGGTATTGGTGTGAACTCATATTTTATATATACATATATATGCTCACATATACATAGATCTATACATACATACATATAACATACACATCTATATGCACACATATTTAAATATATTTCATAGAAATACAGATGAATGGGTGTGTATATCAATATTCATTTATTTGCTAGGTCTAGTCACTGAGATAGACTGGAAATAATGATGTCTCAGTAGCAATAAACACACCTAGCATCCAGACTTGGCTTCTAAATACCATCCCTTACTAAAAGGAACTAAGGCTCTTTGGAGAAATGAATGATGTGACAGATGTGAAAATCTATGACATAACATGAAAATGGCAGAGAGATGATCAGCCTCCACCCAACTGGAATGGTTGATGAAAGCTGAATGAGATTGTAAGTTACATGGTATTATTGTATTTATTAATTTCTTGATTTTGCTGGGTTGTACTGTGGCTGTGACATAGAATATATCCTTGTTTTCAGGAAATACAGAAATACTTTGGGTAATGTCTGTAATTGGCTCTTAAACGGATTCGGTGGAAAAACAAAAGAACAATATGCATAGTGAGAGAATGAGAGAGAAAGAATGATGAGGTAAATGTAAACTATTAACAACTGGGGACTTTGGGTTAAGGATATGAGGGCATTATTTTGTAATATTTTGCAACTGTACTATAAACTTGAAATTATTTCAAAGTAAAAAGTCTCAAGAATATTTGAGCACAGGGGAAATATTCAAGCTAGGTAAAATATGTAGATTACTAAACAAATGTGCAGTGTAATCTAAATTTTGCTGAATATACATATTTAAGATTCAGTAAAATTATACTTTTAGAAGTATAAAACAAAGTTAACAATTGTCATCTATTGGTGATAGAATAGCAATGCCCCTCTTAAAGCCAAAAGGCTAGCAGATAGCAAGATCTACTCTAAAGTTATAGAAGAAATCAAGACGTGTGACATTGGCACAATGACAGAAAAATACACCCATGGCACAGAATAGAGTCAAAAATTGACCCAGACATACATAGTCACCAGATTTATGACAAAGCTGCCACTGAAATTCAGTGGGAACAAAATTTTTAAATAGTGCTGGATCAATGGTACACCCCTATGGAAGAGATGAATCTTGATGTCTAACTCCTATCATATACAAAGATTAATGTGAAATTAATCATAGACCTAAATGTGAAAGATAAAATAACACAGAAGAAAACCTAGGATAGTATATTCATAACGAGGGAGGCAAAGATTTCTTATATAGGACACAAAAGGCACTAACCATCAAAACAAAATTTCAGGCTGGGCGTGGTGGCTCCCGCCTGTAATCCCAGCACTTTGGGAGGCCAAGGCGGGTGAATCACCTGAGGTCAGGAGTTCGAGCAGCCTGGCCAACGTGGTGAAACCCCGTCTCTACTAAAAATACAAAAATTAGCCGGGCGTGGTGGCAGGCACCTGTAGTCCCTGCTCCTCAGGAGGCTGAGGCATGAGAATCTCTTGAACCCGGGAGGCGGAGGGTGCAGTGAGCTGAGATCGGCCACTACTGCACTCCAATCTGGGCGACAGAGCAAGACTCCGTCTCAAAAAAAAAAAAGTTTTTTAATGAAATCAAATTATCTAATACCATTAAGAGTAAAAATATATATATTGTGAATATATATATTCACAATATATAATTTTGATAAATTATGGAGCTCAGGTGCAAGTAACTTAGTAGGCAGGAGAGGAAGGAGTCTAAAGAAGTCTGGTTAGGAAGGATTACTGAAAGAGGGGGTATATCTAAAAATGGGTAGGATGGGAAAGGGAGACTTTGGGAACAGCCATGGGTTCCTAATGCGCCCACAACATACATGGGAGTTATCCTGAAGATAAACTCCCTGAAGACAGTGAAAGCCATTTCAAAACTCCCCATATAACTTATGAGAACAGAGGGGTGATCTGCCTTTAATGTTAGGCCTTCTGAGATCCTGCGATCTGTTCGCTCTCCTCAGTAACATTACCCTGCTCAATTGCTGCCTTAATCCCAGGTCGCACATTGGAACGTGGGAATTCAGCGTTTACATTTACCCACACAGGATCAGCCTTCAGTTGCTACGATCAACTTCAGTATTTTCATATAATCACTTTTTTCTTTCCTTAGTTCTTGAATTATTAATTCCTTGAGAAGAGTCCAATCAGAGGTAGTCTTTCTTCAGTATTTTCGGTAATCCTAATTTCTATGCAAAAAAATTTCTGTTCAATTTTAACCGTGCAGAACTTTGTTATCTAAAACAGTTTCTCTATGAGAGTTCAGCGAAAATTCCCCTTCCCAAACTGATTCTATGAATGACTGTTAGATAAGCTTCACCACTGCATGTAGAGGGTGTACCAGGAACCCAAGTTAGTAGCTCTCCTCAAAGACCCAACTTTTGGAGGGGGTCATCGTCTGGTTCCTGGTATGCCTCCACAGGTAGGTCCGCCTCAGAAAGTCAGCGGCGAGGAGCACAGAAGAGGCTGCCTTCACCAACGGACAGCAGTTTTCATCGTGAGGGCCGTCGGAAACCGCTGGGATGTGTCTAAAGGGGCCGTTTGGGAACCGGCCCTTCTGGAGGGAAGGGTCGGAGTGGGACGGGATCCGGGATCCGCCTTACGGCCGAGTGTCCAGCAGCGCGTTCCAACCTGGCAGAACCGACGTACTTCATATGCTCCTCAGGGGAGCGCGGGAATCACCAGGCTGAAGAATGACTGGAAATGGGACCCTCTCCAACGAAAGCACCCAGACGCTCAGGCGCCGGACATTCCAAAGAGCGCGGAAGCCACGCCTTCCCCCAGAACCGGAAGCTTTGCAACTAGCGCCCCTTGTAGACTGGCTGTTTATAAGGGGGAGGGGCGGGGGCGGGGGCCACAGCGGGAACTGCAACTCCCAGAATGCAGCGCGGAATTTCCGGTTTCCGGCGAGAGGGCCAGAGTGAGTGTTTACACCGGCGGCAGTGCGGCCGGGTTCCTTCCGCGGGACGGGTGAGGGCGCTGGGCCCCTGGGCAGCGCGGGCTCGATGTGTGTCAGCTAATTAGCTGGTCCCACTGGAGCGGTGAGGTCGCCACCGGATAGTGTCCCTGCCCCATTACCAGCGATCTGTGACCTTGGGCCAGTGACTTTACTGAGTCTTGGTTCCTTCATCCGTAAAATGTGGATAATGCCTGCCTTAGGGAACCGCTGTGAGGATTAAGTGAGACATGGTATATAAAACGACCTCCTTCTGGCATAAACTTGAGGTGGAAGGTACCTTGAGGATGCTTTAAGGTCTGCTAGGCAGCTTCACAGCCTTTTCTTTCCTCTTCCCTACCAGAGGTCTCTTTGGAAGCAATAATGATGACTATAACAAGAACTTATCTTGCTTTGGAATATTCTTCCGCCGTCAGAGTTTCTGATTTATTTTCTGGGGTTCCATGTATGCCAGCTATGGGGACAAGGATGACGAAAACTTTAGTCTTTTGTTTTCAAGGGCCTTCAAGAATTGGGGTGGAGGAGGGGGCAAGCAGATATTTGTAGCCCTTTTGTTCTGAGGGGATGTGGGAACAACAGAGGAAAGAGAGGGGACTGAGGTTGTTGAATCTGTGTTGGTTTCGGTAGGAGTTTGCTAAGAGGCCGAAAAGGGAAGAGAAATTACATGCAGAGTTAGATGAGCAGAGATGTAAAATAGGGGAGAGCTTTATTATGAGTGTGTACTTACATGTTGTGGAGGCCCTTTGCAGGATAGAGCTCTGTTGGGGAAGGAGGCTGGCAGGGAGTTTTGTAAGCCAGGCGATGAAGTTTAGACTTAATTTATATAGATGGTTTGGAGGCATTGGAATATGTCTTTTTTTGGGGGGCCGGGGTGGGGCAGGGAGGGACGGGGTCTCTGTCGCCCAAGCTGGAGTGCAGTGGCGCTATCTCGGCTCACTGCAACCTCCACCTCCCGGGTTCAAGCAATTCTCCTGCCTCAGCCTCTCAAGTAGCTGGGATTACAAGCGCCTGCCACCACGCCCGGCTAATTTTTTTCTATTATAGTAGAGATGTAGTTTCACCATGTTGGCCAGGCTGGTTTCGAACACGTGATCTTAAGTGATCCGTCCGTCTCGGCCTCCCAAAGTGATAGGATTACAGGTGTGAGCCACCGTGTTTGGCTTTTTTTTTTTTGCGACAGAGTCTCTCTGTCACCCAGGCTGGAGTGCAGTGACGTGATCTTGGCTCACTGCAACCTCAGCCTTCTGAGTAGGTGGGACTACAGGTGCGCACTACCATGCCCAGCTAATTTTTGTATTTTTAGTAGAGACGGTTTCACCATGTTGGCCAGGCTGGTCTCGAACTCTTGAGCTTAGGCAATCCGCCCGCCTAGGCCTCTCAAAGTGCTGGGATTACAGGCATGAGCCACTGTGCCCAGCCCGACATTGGAAGAGCTCTAATCAGAGAAGTGACTTGGTCAGATCTGTGTTTTAGAATGATGGGTTGTGGCCAGGCGCGGTAGCTCATGCCTGTAATCCCAGCACTTTGGGAGGCCAAGGCGGGTGGATCATGAGGTCAGGAGATCGATACCATCCTGGCTAACACAGTGAAACCCCGTCTCTACTAAAAGTACAAAAAAAAATTAGCCTGGCGTCGTGGCGGGTGCCTGTAGTCCCTGCTACCTGGGAGGCTGAGGCAGGAGAATGGCGTGAACCCGGGAGGCGGAGCTTGCAGTGAGCCGAGATCGCGCCACTGCACTCCAGCCTGGGTGACAGAGCGAGACTCCATCTCAAAAAAAAAAAAAGAATGATGGGTTTGATGCGTTGTTAGGTGGCAGCATAGATATTTGAAAGGGAGAGGCAAGAGGCAGGGAACTTGTTACAAAGCTGTTCTACTGGTTCAAGCAAGAGTTGAAGAAAATTGGAAAAAGGAGCATACAGAAGGGAGAGGGTTAGATGATTTCTCTCACAACATTCCTATTAGGTTGGATGGCGTTTTTATGTCCACCTTAGGGATGAAGAAACTCAGGCCTAGAGAGCTGTCCATCACAGTATCAGTAGAGAGTGAACCCCAGATTCTAGTTCTGGCCTCCTGATGGTGCACCCTATGCTTCTTCAACAGTGTCACATTGAATTGTCTTTCATTCAACCCTTTGGTGGGTGGGGGTGGAGTAGAGTGGTGGTGTGTCTTTTAACCACCGAGGTTTTGTTCTTTTACAGGGAGAAAGAGAGAGCGCGAAAGAGAGAGGATGTCTCTCTCAGACTGGCACCTGGCAGTGAAGCTGGCTGACCAGCCACTTGCTCCAAAGTCTATTCTTCGGTTGCCAGAGACAGAACTGGGAGAATACTCGCTAGGGGGCTATAGTATTTCATTTCTGAAGCAGCTTATTGCTGGCAAACTCCAGGAGTCTGTTCCAGACCCTGAGCTGATTGGTGAGTCTCTCTGGACTGGGTTTGGGCTGCTGCTGTGATCTCTTTTGGGGGAGGGTACTTCTGGAATTACAAGAGTAAAGTAAGGGCTTGGGATTTGTTGCCTCATAATGTTAACACTCCAGGGAAGTGAGTGTTGGGTAAATAGAAACACAAATCATATAATGAAACTATTGGTTGCCATTTCAGCCATGTATTATACTGAACTACTTTATCACCAGGTTCTTTATGACATTGTCTTGTTTTTTGTTTTTGTTTTTGTTTTTTAGATGGAGTCTTGCTCTGTAGCCCAGGCTGGAGTGCAGTGGTGCGATCTCGGCTCACTGCAACCTCTGTCTCCTGGGTCCCAGTTCAAGCCCTTCTGCCTCTGCCTCCTGAGTAGCTGGGATTACAGGCACACACCACCATGCCCAGCTAATTTTTGTATTTTTAGTAGAGACATGGGATTTCACCATGTTGGCCAGGCTGGTCTTGAACTCCTGACCTTGTGATTCTGCCTGCCTCGGCCTCCCAAAATGCTGGGATTACAGGCATGACCCACTGCTCCCGGCCAACATTGTGAATTCTTTTTCTGAAAGAACAGAAGTTTGGGGTGAGTTAGGGAAGGAGAAGTTGGTCGGGGAGGCTCCTCAGTATATTTGAGGTAGGTCTTAAGGGATGATTAGAAGGATTTTTGCTTGGTTGATTGAGTAGAGGAAAGGCAGTAAAAAAGAAAATGAAAGTGGCATGGGGAGTCCAGGTGGAGATGGGAGGAATTTAAATATAATTAAATTACACTGGAAAGGTAATTTATAATAGCTAAAGGATCCAACTGGCAAAAAAGATGTTTTCAGTCATACCTGGATTGAGTTCATCCTATTTTGTTGTTTTTCCATTGATTTAAATTGGGCAGCCTCCACAATGTTAAACTCCAGAGCTTTTCTGTGGATAGATTCTATGTGAATCCTTTTTTTTTCGTTTTGTTTTTTTTTTGAGACGGAGTCTTGCTCTGTTGCCCAGGCTGGAGTGCAGTGGCGAGATCTCAGCTCATTGTAACCTCTGTCTCCCAGGTTCAGGCAATTTTCCTGCCTCAGCCTCCTGAGTAGCTGGGATTATAGGCCTGCGCAACCACACTTGGCTAATTTTTGTGTGTGTATGATATATATATTTTTTTGAGACACACATATATATATATATTTTTGAGACAGAGTCTTGCTCTGTTGCCCAGGCTGGAGTGCAGTGGTGCGATCTTGGCTCACTGCAACCTCCGCCTCCTGAGTTCAAGCGATTCTCCTGCCTCAGCCTCCTAAGTAGCAGGGATTACAGGTGTCTGCCACCATGTCTGGCTAATTTTTGTATTTTTGGTAGAGACGAGGTTTCACCATCTTGGCCAGGCTGGCCTTGAACTCCTGACCTCAGGTGATCCACCCACCTTGGCCTCCCAAACTGTTGGGATTACAGGTGTGAGCCACCGTGCCCGGCCCTGATTTTTGTATTTTTAGTAGAGACAGGGTTTCGCCATGTTGGCCAGGCTCCAAAAGTGCTGGGTTTATAGGTGTGAGCCACCACATCTGGCCAGATTCGATGTAAGTCCATTTTATGAGTTTATATTTGCAAATAGTTGTTAAAATGTATTTAATTGGCTAGGCATGGTGGCTCACGCCTGTCATCCCAGCACTTTGTGAGGCTAAGGCAAGAGGATCTCTTGAGCCCAGGAGTTAAGAGACGAGTCTAGGCAACATGGCAAAACCCCGTCTCTACAAAAAACTACAAAAATTAGCTGGATGTGGTGGCATGTGCCTGTAGGCCCAGCTACTCAGGAGGCTGAGGTGGGAGAATTGCTTGAGCCCAGGAGGTTGAGGCTGCAGTGAACTGTGATGGTGCCATTGCACTCAAGCCTGGGCAACAGAGTAAGACCCTGTTTCAAAAAAAAAAAAAGTTAGTAAGTTATTGAATAAGAGTATCTTTTAAAACATGTATCATTCTCCAGCTATCTATCCAATCAAAATAAGGTTCTCAGGGGACAAAAACCATCTAAATTTGTTTTGAGGAGCAAAATATAAGTGGACAGTTCTTTTTTTAGATCTGATCTACTGTGGTCGGAAGCTAAAAGATGACCAGACACTTGACTTCTATGGCATTCAACCTGGGTCCACCGTCCATGTTCTGCGAAAGTCCTGGCCCGAACCTGATCAGAAACCGGGTGAGTGAGGGGCAGCCCTTAGGCAGGCAGAGTTTCTGTAATATCCGCAAGGGAAGGGTCTGTGTGTTCTTAGACTGGGTGGAACAAAGGGATGATTTACTGAGCTGATGATAAATGATATCTTTATTACTTATTGGATTAGACTATGCTGATAAACAGAGTCCAATTTTGACCTTCTTACTGTCAGCATCACTAATGGAAGATTTGTTTCTCCATTTTGTTTTTTGTTTTTTGGTTTTTTTGAGACAGTCTCACTCTGTTGCCCAGGCTGGAGTGCAGTGGCACAATCTTGATCTTGGATCACTGCAACCTGCGCCTCCCGGGTTCAAGTGATTCTCATGCCTCAGCCTCCCGAGTAGCTGGGATTACAGGCATGAGCCACCATGCCCAGCTAATTTTTTTTTTTTTTTTTTTTTTTTTTCTGAGACGGAGTCTCGCTCTGTCTCACAGGCTGGAGTGCAGTGGCGTGATCTTGGCTCACTGCAAGCTCCGCCTCCCGGGTTCACACCATTCTCCTGCCTCAGCCTCCCAGGTAGCTGGGACTACAGGCGCCCACCACTAAGCCTGGCTAATTTTTTTTGTATTTTTTAGTAGAGACGGAGTTTCACCGTGTTAGCCAGGGTGGTCTCAATTTCCTGACCTTGTGATCTGCCTGCCTCGGCCTCCCAAAGTGCTGGGATTACAGGCGTGAGCCACCGTACCCGGCCTTCAATTTTTGTATTTTTAGTAGAGACGGGGTGTCTCCATGTTGGTCAGCCTGGTCTTGAACTCCTGACCTCAAGCCATCCGCCCCACCTCAGCCTCCCAAAGTACAGGCACCATTCCTGGCTTGTTTCTCCACTTTCTAAGTTTGTCATCTACTGTTTCCTAATGGGATAGGGAGTTTGTGTCTACTTAAACTCCTTTAAGTTAACAGTTTATTTTTCAGTGATACAAAGTAAACTTTGTATCCTTTTGTTATTATTGTTGTTCTCATTAGAAAAAAGCTGGAAACTTTTGGCACTTTCCTAATGCTGCAGTTTGTTCCCTTGTTAACAAATCTTCCTACAAACTTCCTCAGGTGGTGATTTGTTCAGTCAGCTAACTGCTCTTGCTATACTGGTAATTTATTTTCCTGAAGATATTCAAAGAGTATTTAAATAGCTCTTGGAGAAAATATACAAAGCCTCAGATGCCTTTTTGGTTTATAAATAGAAGGTGCTTGGAATTCATGATTTAAATTTTGCATGTGTGTTTTAAAAGCCTCCCCAAGAATAAAGCTAAGCTGTGTAAAAGAGATTAGCTTTGTTAAACTGGCAGGTTGACATCTTTTTATAATGTTCATGATTGCTGTGACTAGTTATCAGTTTGAAATTTACCCCCCTTTCAGTTCTAACTGTAAAAGACAAAAATGTCTTTCATACCCTGATGGGAAGTGAGAAAGAGGAACAGAGTTCCTGACATCCAGAGGTTGGCCTGGCACTCACAGCCAGGCCTTGGAGTCCTTTTGGGGAACATGAACAATTGTACAGATCCCCAATAGCAGTCAAGGCCACTCTGAGACCACTATGGATTAAGACAAAAACAAGATCCCTATTACTGCTGAACAGAAGCAAAAACATGAACATTATCCAAACCACAAAAGTGACCAAGTATCTTTCTATCTTGGCTGATGAGAGTAACAGCTGCTGCTTTGCCAATTACAGCTTCCACCTTGCTCTAGTTTTCCTTCCTTCTAGGTAAGAGTTATTAAGATACTCATTTATAAAATCACTCCCACTGCCCGAAAGCATCCTATCCAGAGTAAAACCTCACTTCTTTAAATTTTTCCCCAAATCAGCCAGACAAAACCAAAATCCTGTAAGAAGTCCTTTCTGGACGGGTGCAGCAGCTCACGCCTGTAATCCCAGAACTTTGGGAGGCTGAGGTGGGTGGATCACCTGAGGTCGGGAGTTTGAGACAAGTCTGACCAACATGGAGAAACCCCGTCTATACTAAAAATACAAAATTAGCCGGGCATGGTGGTGCATGCCTGTAATCCCAGCTACTTGAGAGGCTGACGCAGGAGAATCGGTTGAACCCAAGAGGCAGAGGTTGCAATGAACCAAGATCACGCCATTGTATTCCAGCCTGGGCAACAAGAGTGAAACTCTGTCTCAAAAAAAAAAGTCCTTTCTAATATCCTCTTACTGAGACAGCCCACGGTTTCCTGTGGTGTGCATTCTTCTCTCTGTACTGAGCAGTAAACCCAACTTGTTTAAATACAGATATGCCCCCCAGCTCTTTGGCTAGAGGGCATTAACAGAAGGAGAATAACATTTGTGGCTTCTGTGAGCCAGGTTTTTTCACTTTTATACCTCATTTAACCATTACAGTGGCCCTGCAGGGTAGGTAACAGCATTAGCATCTTATGGAGGAAGAAAAGGGTTAGGGCATTTATTCAAGGTCAGCTACTTAGAAAGTGAATGCAAGAGCTGGGATATGGACCAGGGGTTTTCCTGGCTCAAGAGGAAAACCATTTCCACTGGGCCGGCTGCCTTCCACTTCTAAAGGATGAATTTAGCTCAGAGATGTTACACTGAGAGCCATGGCTCTTAGCTGAATACTGGCTTAAGATACTAAGAGTCCTTTTACTCCCACCTTCTACCTGGAGGATTATTTTTGAAACAAATGACCTTTTTATTGGAAGGTTACAATAAACTTTTAGATCTGTGAAGAAACTGTTTTGTGACAGTGTTTTAGATATTTTCTCCTTGAGTGCTTTTCTTCACAAAGGAATCACATTTTGTGTTCTCCCACAGACTAGGGCCTGTAGGAGGAGAACCCATTGTTGTCTGTCTTCCCACCTGGATCTCTTTGGTGGTTCTCCATGGCAGGTTACAAATCCCTTCAGGACATCACGTTAGCCTGCTGTTTGAGCTGGGATGTGTACCCCAAGCTCCAGCCACAAAGAATGACTTGCTGTTTGTTCAAAGCACCACATTCTTTTATTTTCCCATGCCTTTGCACATGTTCTCATTTAGGCTTGGAATATCTTCACCCCCCCCAGTAAATATCAGCTCTCTCTTTGATACCCATTTCAAATGGTCTCCTCTGGGAGGCAGCTGTCTGTCTTCACCCTCCCTCTCAGTGGTGGCTGTCTGCCTTTGTGTTCCTGGTACCCTAGCTGGGATCCACGTCTCTGTTGAGGTCTTCAGTGTGGCATTTTGTAATTGTGTGTTTGATGTAGTCTCATTTCTCCTCCTGTCCTAAGAGTTCCTTGATGGCAGGGGTTCTTTTTTCATATTCTAGTTCCTTGCCCAAAGCCAGGCATGGAGTAAATGCTTAGTACATGTTTGTTGAATGAATAAATTAGGTAATTTACTTAAGATGACTATTTTTCAAAAGACAGCCTCATGATCAGGACTGTCGATAAGGATGTGGCTGCTACCCTGAACCCCAGGGGTGCTATTCACCTTGCTTTGGGAGTGGTGCCCTGGAGTTGGGCAGTACACAGTCAGTACAGTCACAAGTTAGTGGTCCTTTGTGAGGATAATCATACTTTAAAAAGTGTGACCCAGGGCTGGGCACGGTGGCTCACGCCTGTAATCCTAGCACTTTGGGAGGCCGAGGTGTGTGGATCACTTGAGGTCAGGAGTTTGAGACCAGCCTGACCAATATGGTGAAACCCCATCTCAACTAAAAATACAAAAATTATCCAGGAGTGGTGTTGCACACCTGTAATCCCAGCTACTCGGGAGGCTGAGGCACGAGAGTTGCTTCAACCAGGGAGGTGGAGGTTGCAGCGAGCCGAGATTGCGCCACCGCACTCTGGCCTGGGCAAGAGGTGAGACTCTGTCTGAAAAACAAAGGCAAAAACACCAAAAACCAAATGTTATTAGTCTAGAATTCCTGCAGTGGGATGTTGATCAGAGCACTATTTTTCATGTGGTAAGAGTCTCCTCTGCTGCAACTTGAATTTGTTTGTTTGTTTTATCTGTGGAATATGCTTAAAAGCGAATGTAAAGATGCTTACTAGCAGTTTTCACATCCGTGGCACAAATGGGTTTTTCTGAGCGGGCACTCACATTCTTAAGTGGTGATGAGGGAAGGGAACGCACAGACCAGGCTGCTCCTTGGCACATGCTGAAATGATGTTGCCATGTCTGTGGCAGAGACAGGACCTGTGCTATAGGGTAACTCCGAATATCTTGTCCCCTAGAACCTGTGGACAAAGTGGCTGCCATGAGAGAGTTCCGGGTGTTGCACACTGCCCTGCACAGCAGCTCCTCTTACAGGGAGGCGGTGAGTGTGTGCTGCGGCCCCCAGCCAGGACTGTAGGAGAGGGTGTGAACGCTGGCTGGCGAGTGGTGTGGAGTGGGAGCTGGAAGCCGGTTGCCATGGCAACCAAGAGTTCCTTGGGGAGTTTTTGCCATGTCTGTGGGCCTCAGTAGAGCCCTGTCTTTCCCCAAAGAGCCTGTCTCAGTCAGGCATTGTTGATTCCCTCTAATGATAATGATACAACCTGCCGGTATGGTGACAGCCAAAAGATCCTCATACTGTTTCTGCTGGGCCTCATTCTTTGACTTTGGCTGAACTGCCTGCTTACTGCCCCTTGACCTAGATGTCTTCACTGGGGAAGTGGGCTGATGTCTTTCTGTAGGAGAGTTGAGAGGCAAAATTAGTACAGCTGTGAACTTAGCGATATATACAAATATGAAATAGTAATTGTACAGAGATTGAAAAGGACTTTTGGAACCTAGAGGAACTAGCTTGTAATGAGAGCTTTTATTTTGGAAGCATTAAACTGTAGGTGGGGAAAAGGAGCACAGAGATTTGAAGGTTTACTGTGGTCTTGCCTTTTTTTTTTTTAAATTGTTTGTTTCCCCTCCAGTAAGCTACGATCTTAGAGCAAAAAGAGGTTCATCTGTTTCCGGGGCTGTTGTTCCATTGTGGTGATGTACATGCAAGCACTTAGAGGGAGGAAGTCCTTTGGCAGAGTGTGGGCATTTGATGAGTGCATTGAGCTGGCTGGAGTGCTCAGCCCTCCCCATTTCTCCTGCAGGTCTTTAAGATGCTCAGCAATAAGGAATCTCTGGATCAGATCATTGTGGCCACCCCAGGCCTCAGCAGTGACCCTATTGCTCTTGGTAAGTGCAGGACTGAATTTGAGGAAATAGGAGTTGTCGGAAAAGGAGAAAACAGGAGAAGACAATTCCTCTAAAGAGACTTGGACTATCTTTTGAAGAATGACTGGTCTTGTGGGAAGAGGGAGAGTAATCAAGGTGTGTTTGATATACCCAGCCCTTTAAGAGCTCTCAGTCCCACAGAGAGATAATGGCCTAACTAACATTGTAAATAAAGGTATGAGGATGCCAAATGAGGATAGCAGTTAGCCCACATCACAGCAATCAGGGAAGGCGTCCTGCACACCCTGAGTAAGGGAAGAACCCAGAGATACGGGAGAAAGAGACAGGTGTGTTGGTACCCAGTCTGTGATGTGACTGAAGTTCAGGGAAGGTGGAGAGCAGGGGGCCACCCTCACTAGAGCAAGATGAGGAGTACCTGAATTGTACTGCTTGGTGCTTTGCTTCCTCTACTTCTCATGAAGATTGGCTTGTTGTCCTGTGTCCCTGTTGAGCTGGTTGCTCTGAGACGCAAAGCCTCTTCTCCCTCCTGGATCTGGCTGATTTCCTTTCTTTGAGGTGAGCTCTGCTCTTTTTCAGGGGTTCTCCAGGACAAGGACCTCTTCTCTGTCTTCGCTGATCCCAATATGCTTGATACGTAAGTGTACCTGTCCTATTAGAGGGTACCTTCTCTCTCCTCATGTGCTCAGGCCAGAAGCCTAATTGTCAGCCTGCAGTCTGCTCTGAGAGCCTATCCATAGTCTGTCACCAAGTCCACCCTCTAGATACGTCAGGGGGTGAGAAAGAGCAAAGCCCAAGAGCAGGACTTTTGTCAAGAGTGTTGGGAGGAAGCAGGATTTGAGGGAAAGGGTCTTGCCTGCCAGGCTCAGTTTAGGTTTCGTGTGGTAGAAATTAGGGAGCTTTTCAAGGATTTTAAGCTGGCGAAAGGCGAAGCAGGTGTACAGATCCGTAAAGTGTCAAAGCTAAAAGGGACATGTCCTCATTTTGCAAGTGAAGAGAACAGCCCCACCCTAGGAAGAGAAGAGACCTGTCCAGGGTTGCCTGATGTAGTAGTGGTGCCTAGACCAGATGCTCCTCATGTGCTCAGGCCAGAATCCTGAGCCTCCCAGGCTGCACCTTTCCCATCATGCCTTGCCTGCGGAGAGGGTGAAGAATCTGCAGTGGACCCCAGGAATTGAAGGCCTTGCCCCTGTTGCTGGGGGCAGATCAGCAGGAGGATAAAGCTTCCTTGTGGAAGATGCTAAAGACCGAGGAATTTGAGGGCAGGCACAGGTGGCTGCATTGCTGTGAGAGGGCACCCAGAACTCCTGTCATGGCCTAGGGTGCTCTTTTGGAGTCACCCTTGGGTTTCTTCGTGCTTCTGTCCTAGGTTGGTGCCTGCTCACCCAGCCCTCGTCAATGCCATTGTCCTGGTTCTGCACTCTGTAGCAGGCAGTGCCCCGATGCCTGGGACTGACTCCTCTTCCCGGAGCATGCCCTCCAGCTCATACCGGGATATGCCAGGTGAGCGCCTGAAAAGCGTAATGTGGGCCCCTCAGGAGCCGGCAGTGGCCCAGGAATTTGCTTTACTCAGCAGCTATGTATAGCGTTGGCAGAGGGCGTTCCTTGGGAACTCTCGGTTTGAGTCAGGAAGTGCATCTGTCCTGTAATTTTCCAAGGGGAGAGATGAAAATATGAATTTGGAGAGTAACTTGAGCTGAGATTCTGGAGCTGCGCCTGTGCCTTTCTGTTCTTCCTCCTGAAATCTGTTCGTCCTCCTCCAGGTGGCTTCCTGTTTGAAGGGCTCTCAGATGATGAGGACGACTTTCACCCAGTAAGTGGCCTGCCTGCCTGCCTGACATTTGGGGGAGATGATGCTGGGAATGAGCTGCATCCTGGGACCTGGCACTCCCAAGGCTGGGAGGTGGACATAGGCCATTGGGGGGCCAAGACCATGTCATACTATTTCTGCTTTTGGATTCCTTTCTGAACCTGGGAACTTAAGAGTTTCCCCAAGAACTATTCCTGGAGGTGGGTGGAGTTCATCTGGGAGTTTCATAGTACTGCTTCCCTGATTCTGAGTGTCTTCTTTCTCCAGAACACCAGGTCCACACCCTCTAGCAGTACTCCCAGCTCCCGCCCAGCCTCCCTGGGGTACAGTGGAGCTGCTGGGCCCCGGCCCATCACCCAGAGTGAGCTGGCCACCGCCTTGGCCCTGGCCAGCACTCCGGAGAGCAGCTCTCACACACCGACTCCTGGCACCCAGGTATGAAGACAGGGCCGGGAAGATCAAGGCTGGGCCCCCAAGGAACAAGCTCCCCAGCAGTAGAGTAGATTTGCCTTTGCTGATCCTGGTGCTAGATCTAGTTTAAGCTGAACCCTGGAGTCCTGGCGCAGATTTCTTACTGCAGCTTGAGTGACCTCCTCTTCACTTGCCTTGAGGACTCAGAAGTCTAGATTTTAACATGGTCCCGAGTAGTCCTTCCTATTAGTTCAGAAGACTCTCCCCTCACACAATATGCCCTTCCTCATCCCTGACAGGGAGCAGACATCACCAGCTTAAGCATTTCTGGGTGACAAGTCACTTCAGCTTTCAAGGCCATCTCTCCCAGTGCTGCAGTGCTGGGGTCCTAGGCTGGGACAAGGGGCTCAGTGCAGAAGAGAATGGAACCTTTCCTGCCCACATAGAGAGCTTCTAGGTACCTTTGTTTGGTTGTCTCATGGCAGGTCTTTGTTGGGAGGCAGAAGTTGGGTACCTCAGGAGCGCTGTGAGGTGATATGACAACAGCGAGTATCTGCTATAAGATTGAGATGACTCTGAGGGTGGCACTGACCACTGATTTGTCTCTAGGGTCATTCCTCAGGGACCTCACCAATGTCCTCTGGTGTCCAGTCAGGGACGCCCATCACCAATGATCTCTTCAGCCAAGCCCTACAGCATGCCCTTCAGGCCTCTGGGCAGCCCAGCCTTCAGGTCAGTCTTCCCCACTTCCTGGTTTCCATGTGGCTTTCTTGTTATTTTGGATGCCCAGCCTTTTTTTTGCTCTCTGGGGGACCTTCACACCTGGCATGCTTCATTCTGGGAACAGCTGGAGCATGGCAGTGGGACAGGTGCAGAGTGTTCCCAGCAAGGGCACACTCTCAGACCATACACAGTGGTCACTAGGCTTCTCCTGCCCCTAGTGACCATGGCCTGACTCCCTAGACCACCTGGCTTAGATAATCATGGCCATTTCATTCATTCATTCAGTGATCATTGACTGAGCATGTGTATACTAGGCCTGAGTCCAGATGCTGGGCTAGTGGCAAGCTGGTTCTCATCCCTGCCATGGAGGGGCACCAGGCAGGTACTGAGCTGGGGAGCAACAGGGCAAGAAACCCAGCTGCTTGAAGTAAGGGCCTAGGTCAGACAAAACTTTTCTGAGAGAGGGGTATTTAAGCTGATTGTGAGAAGAATTAGTTAGAAGTTAGCTAGCCAGGGAAGGGGGTTTGAGGTAGGAAGGGGCTGATTTCCAGGTGAAGAGAGCTACCTGTTTGTGCACATGTGTGGAGGTATATGTGACATACTCAAAACTACAAGGCTAGGATGCAGTGTCCAGTGTAGAAGATCCGCAGATGGGGCCAGAGAAAGAGCAGGAGCCTACACGCAAGGGGCTCGAATGCCAACCTGAGGAGATTAGACTTGATGACTTGATGACTTGATGTAGCAGTCACCAGGGATCCCTGGGAGGCATTGATTGATTGATTGATTGAGACAGGGTGTCACTCTGTCACCCAGGCTGGAGTACAGTGGTGTGATCACAGCTTACTGTAGCCTCAACTTCCTGGGCTCAGGTGATCCTCCCACCTCAGCCTCCTGGGTTGCTGGGACTACAGGTATGCACCACCATGCCTGGCTAATTTTTTGTATTTTTTGTAGAGATGGAGGAGTCTCCCTGTGTTGCCCAGCCTGGTCTTGAATTCTTGGGCTCAAGCGATTCATCCACCTTAGCCTCCCAGAGTGCTGGGATTACAGGTGTGAGCCACCACATCCAGCCCATGGAAGGCTTTAAGGAGGGGAAAGGTCACCCTAGCAGCTAAGTGGAATACCTGAGGGGCCAGCATTGTAGTTCACAGCTCCATGCATGAGCAGTTTGGTTCATGTCTGTTTTCCTCTATTCCACATAGTAAGCCTATGGGTAGAGCATCATTCCTGGAACTTATCTGGGGTCATAAGGCCATGAAGTCGTAACGATAGGGTTCGAGCCTGTGTGGTTTTCACTGTTTCATGTGGTCCTTGTGGACAGTGAGGGAGCAGGAGCAGGATTCGTGAACAACTTGTCTTCTCCATTCTTGCATCTCCCCTGTTGCTAGATGCCTGTTTACTTTATTCCCTAGCTCAGAAGCTTTCACTGGTTCCACCTGGCCTGTAAAATGAATTCAAATTGATTTGTGTGAATTTTTTTTTAAGCCCTCCACGTTCTCAACCTTGCCTGCCTCTTTGACTTTGCTTTTCTTCCCCTTTGCATTGCCTTCTTCCCACGTGAACACGTTGTTTTCCCTAAATTGTGCTCATCCCTGCTGTCATGAAATAGAGATATTAATGAAGCTATGAAAGTACTAGAAGAAAATATGGGTGAATTTCTTCAAATCCTTATAGTAGGGAAGGGCTTTCTTGGCCGAAACTCAGTATCCAGGAGCCATTAAATAAAAGTTATGCATTTTGGGTTTGTAAAAGCAAAAAATTTAAAACATCTCTTACACTCCACAAATAGATATACCTACTATATACCACAAAAAGTTAAGACATTTAAAAAAAGGTGAAAATTTCTTTGTGGCAAACCAAACCAAACAAAAAACCGAAGCAAAGTCCAAAGGCTAGCAAATTGGGAAAAAAATCTGTAACACTCATCACATAAAGAGCAAAATCTTGCTGTTGTGTGTGTACACATAGCAAGAGAAAGAAAGTAATTTAGCCTCTTGGAATTCAGACAGTGAATAATTTGTACATTCTCTTTTGATCCTTACGCCAAGAATTTCCTTTTTTTATTGTAAAACTTTGGATTTGTTCGCTTAACCCTCAAGCCTATCTTTTAGTCTTCCTAGAAGCACCGTGTTCTGTGGAACTCAGCATCAGCAGCTTTGCTGAGGACTCCCCCATCTTCCTTTCCTTCCCTGGAAAGCACAGACCTAAGTGAGTCTTCACTGGATTCCAGCTAACAGCTTCTGCCCATTCCTCTCTTTCCACAGAGCCAGTGGCAGCCCCAGCTGCAGCAGCTACGTGACATGGGCATCCAGGACGATGAACTGAGCCTGCGGGCCCTGCAGGCCACTGGTGGGGACATCCAAGCAGCCCTGGAGCTCATCTTTGCTGGAGGAGCCCCATGAACTCCCTGCTTCCCCTGAACCCCCAGCAAGTTGCAGAGGCTACTGCCCTTGGGAGGCACTCATGAAGGTGCCTCCATCTCTCCCTTCCCCAATATAACTGATGGTCAACTCTTCTACTTTGTCCAGTTCTTGACCTTTCTGGCTGATCTGAGTTGGTGGAGGCAGTGGGGCAAACAAGGTGTGCTGGTCTTGATGTTGTGGCATCAAACAGGGCTGGCCCCTAGTTCTGGGCCCTGGATGGAGGATTTTAGACCCCACATCATGGGATGCTGTGAGATACCCATGTTCACTTCTGGGAGAAGTTTCCAGCCGTAGCCCCCAGACTCTCTGGGGCTTTGCAGTTTGGCAGCCTCAGGATGTGCCAAAGTCTAGGCAGAGCTGCCACCCAATCTTCAGGGTGGCTGCTGGATTACAGCTGTGCCCAGAAGAGGCTTATGCTTCCAAGATGTCCAGTCTAGGGAGTGGCTGGGTGGACTTTCAGGGGAAGCACATGGAGGCAGCTTGCCTTCCACATTTCTCTCTCTCTCAATGGCTTCCAAAGATTTCTTTGTCCACCCCACCAGTCTATTCTTACCAAGCAGTTTTTGACGCTTGTTCTGTAATGATGCCAGAATCCAGGCCTCAGAGCTTCGCCAGGAGGTAGGGCCCTCCTTGTCCTGAAGGCATAAATACAAGAGCAGTTAAATAGCAATACTAAACAACAACACCAACATGAACAGGGCTCAGCTTTAATATTGAAGAGAGGGCACCAACCCCCAAGCTGCTGCTCCATCTGCCTGTGCTCACTCATGTTCCCCTTGGCATGGCGTTCCCTGTGACGTTCCCTGCGGCATCGCAGACATGTCCAAGTTGAGAAAGTGGGTTTTAAGTGCTTTGAATACTTCGTTGGGAGAAAACTTCCATCCCTCAGATGGTGTTTTGGTTCATTTGGGAATAATATGGGTAGAAAGGGGCTCAGAGATCTGTTCCTGCCCTCTGCCTTGGCAGGCGTTTCATCTCCACCATTCCCAGTCATGGTCATTTGGTTTCTGCTTGTCTCCTCCAGGAACAAAAGATTTACCACTTACAGCCTATTCTGTCCTTTAACTATTCGCCAGGGCATTACCCCTTGGTCCCCTCTCTGCCCTAAGCAACCACTCGGAACAAGCCTGCTTTCTCTTCTACCTTAGCAGGGCTTTAGTTACTTACGGAATGCCATGGTGGGTCATTGACTTGCCCCTTTGACCTGTCCTTCTGGTTTTGGTTCGCAGCACATCCTGTTCATTTCTCTGGATGACCTCCAGTGTATCAGTGATACTCTTAACGTCCAGATATGGCCTGAACAGGATGCTATTCTTTGCCTCTTCCAGAAAATTTGAGAAGTCTCTCTATGTGCATTGACAGAAAAGACTCAGAACTGGGCTTCTCAGTGCCAGGCCTCTGTGTGCCTCAGTGGTCTGCCTGGAGCCCAGCTGCCTACTTGTGGTTGAGAGCAAAGACCAGGGAGCTCTGTCTTTGTACACAGTGTCTCTTGCTTGTCTGTGGTGGAAACAAAGGCCAGTCCCATCCTCATGGGTCTGTCTTGGTCAAATGGGGCTGACACAGCCCTTCCTGTGCCCATGATACAGCCTGCCCAGAGCTGGTTTCCATTGTGGCAGCTCTCACCCTGCCTCTGAGGACTGCCTTCAAAGGTGCTGGGGTTCCTTAACTCCCCTATCCCATTATGCTGCAGAACATTTGGGTCACCCTGCCCTATCCCTTGGACCAACCCCTAATACCAGTTCCCAGAACAGAGCCGTCCCCACGGTTTCCCTTTCCCTTCTTTGTTGGCTCTTTCCTCCAGGGGCTTGGCAAGTTGGCTTTGCTTCCTGTGGCCATGTTTTGAGTAGTCTATGTTGAGTCTGATAAGTGCCCCCACTGAGCCTGGGGCTTTCCATGAGCCAAGGACTCTTTCCTCACCATTGTCCCTTTCATCCTTTCTTCTTATTTTTATTATTATTTTTTTTAAATTTTATTTTTTTTTGAGACAGAGTCTCGCTCTGTCGCCCAGGCTGGAGTGCAGTGGCACGATTTCGGCTCACTGCAACCTCTGCCTCCCGGGCTCCTGCCTCAGCTTCCCGAGTAGCTGCAACTATAGGCATGTGCCACCATAGCCAGCTAATTTATGTATTTTTAGTAGAGATGAGGTTTCACCGTGTTGGCCAGGCTGGTTTCAAACTCCTGACCTCAAATGATCCACCTGTCTTGGCCTCCTAAAGTGTTGAGATTACAGGCATGAGCCACCGCGCCGGGCCTCCTTTCATCCTTTCAACAAACATTGACTGAGCTTCCACTCTCTGCCAGATAAACATGACGGTATCTTTGCTCTGACAATGCTGTGTTGTTGGTAAGATGGACAAACAGATGATTACGTTAAAGCCTAATGAGAACTGGGCAAGGCAAGTCTAGGGGCTGTGGCGCTCACAGGAAGGGGGGCTAACGTGGGCTAGGGGTGGGGGTGTGAGGGTGAGGGAAAGCTTCATGGAGAAAGTGGCACTATGCTGAGACCTGAAGGGTAAGGGAGAATTGGGCAGGAAGGTATATGTACTGAGCGGGCTGGGAGTGGGGAGCAAACCTGGCTTTTGTAGCCCTGTCTGTCAGGGTGGCTTGCAAGGCAAGTGGGCGGGCAGGGGCTAGATCATTTGAAGTCATGTAAGGAGTTTCGACTTACCCTGGACAATGGGAGTCACAGAATGGCAATCAGGGGAGAGAGTCCAATGTGTGTTTTAGAAAGGTCATTCTGGCTGCTGTGTGGTGAGTATAGTGGGAGTAGAAGGCTGAGGGAGGGCAGGCATGAGGAAGCCGGGGAGGAGGCTGTGGCAGTGATCCACTTAGAACTGCTGGTAGGCTGACCTGGCAGCGTGGCAGTGGGGAAGGACAGGA
Source organism: Pongo abelii (assembly GCF_028885655.2). Taxonomy (NCBI): domain Eukaryota; kingdom Metazoa; phylum Chordata; class Mammalia; order Primates; family Hominidae; genus Pongo; species Pongo abelii. Next base: position 77,696,551 of record NC_072001.2, on the reverse strand, counting down.
GGAGGTAGAGAGGCTTTAGGAGTTAGAATTGATACCAGATCTTTGGGAAAGGCGAGTATACTGTTGTCTCCACTGAACAAATGGGGACACCAAGGTTCCAAGGGTTGAAATCATCTGCCCACAGTCTCATGGGCAGGAAGTGGACAAGTGGTTCCAGAAACTCAGGGCTGTCTTACTCCAGAGCTGGCGCCCTTCCTCCCACTGCCCTTGGCCTCTGAAGTGTGGAGGAATGGGAGATGATGAGGGCTTAGATCCGGCTGAGGAGCTAGGGCTTTATTCTGAGGGCAAAGAGCACCCCTGAGGCAGCTTCAGGCAGGGCAGTGGGGGACCAGATCTGTGTGTGAGATAATCTGACAGCTGTGTGGAGGCTGGATTTGTGGGAAGTGAGATGGGGTAGGCGACCAGCTAGGAGGCTGGCTGGATCCTCCAGATGGGACACGGAGGGGGCCTCAACTGGAGCTGCTGCAGGGGAGCTGGGTGGAGGGGAGCTGCTAGGTGTGAAGGACAGACTAGCTCTGGGGGCTGAAAGTTGGGAGGCAGGCAGGATGTGAGCAGGCGGATGGTGGTGCAGCAGTAAGAATAAGGGACTGGGGTGACAATTTGGAATGAGGTGCCATGGGACAGCCAGGTGGGGATGTGTATAATTAAAGACAGTTGGATGTCTTTGGGCCGAGGTAGTGATCAGGAAGTTCTAAGTTGAACACTGGGCCTGTGTCATGTGAGAAGGCAATTAAGCTTTTCAGAGAAAGGTAGAGGAAAAGGGATACCCACTAAGGAGTTCAGCTTTATAGGAAATGGTGACTGATAGATGTGAGGCATGGAACGGGGGCAGGATCCGCTGCTTCTGGGAAGGTGAGAGCAGGAGTCAGCAAAGCTGAGGGAGTGAAAGGATCTGGACAAAGAGGGCATGCTCAGTGGGGTCAGATGCCACAGACAAACCTCGTAACAGAAGGGCTGACCTTGGACTTGTTGACTTGTGCCTTGGTGACCTTGGGGAGACATTCCAGTGGAACCGGAGCCAGATAGCAGGGGTTGAGGACTGAATAGGTGAGGGACAGTGGATGCAGAGAGGGCAGGGGACCTTTCTTGTGAGGGAGAGGATAGTAGTTAGAGGAGAGATGGGATTGAGTGTGAGTTTTTGCAGTTCAGCAGAGGTGAAGTTGGAAGTGATCACAAGAACTTTTCTAGGAAGCTGAGGGAAAAAAAGGAAAAGACCCCAAAATAGAATATGCAAATATGTAGAGATGGGTGAGTTTTCTAACAGATCCGTTCTCCTGATATAACTCAAATTTGGCTGGGCTGGTATGGGCTGGGCTGGCACAGCTTGCTGGGCACATGGGCCCCAGATCTGCTCCTCGCCTCAGCCCCATCTGGCCTGGGCCCCAGACCAAGCTCTCAGAGCCCTACCCTGAGGTGGCTTCTTGTTGCTGTTGCCACAGACTTTGGCACTGGGTGTTTGTTGAGGATATTGGGGAGTTTATTCAGGCCTCCCTCTTTCTGCTTACCCAGCCTCTCCAGCAGGTGGGGTCCCCTCTGGGCCTGGGGTGGGCTCAGGTCAGTTCAGCTGTGCCCCTAGTTCCCCTGGGCCTGGGCTTGTCTCACTCTCGTAGGCTCTGAGATCGCTGGGAATAGAATTCAACTTCTATGCTAGAAATGCTTTCGTGGCAACCCAGGCACTGGCCTACTCTATCTTGGCAAAACTAGCTAATATTAATAGCATACTATACAGCACAGTAGTGCTTATTTATCAAGCATCCTCTCTGTGCCAGGCATTGAGCTAGGCACTCACATGTGCCATCTTAGTTAATCCTCATAGCGACTCTGAAAAGTAGGTATTATTAGCCCCATGTACAAAGGAGTGCTTCCTGTATGCTGGGGAAGTGGCCTTTCTAGGGCTTGGGTGGGATTGTGTCAGCATGATTCCATCAGTGCACCCACCTGGGGCCTTGTGCCTGGCTGGCTGAAGGGTCTCCTAACCACTTATCTTGGGAGTGGCAGTTCAGGTCTTGGAGGGGACTTAGGCTTCTAAGTCAGACTGAGGTTTAGATTGCTTTTTCACATATGACTTAACTTCTTGGAGCATCAGTTGTGCCTTGTTTGACATTTTCCCTCAATTTCTATAAGTGGATATTGAGTATGTGTATCAGAGATGCCAGGCACTCAGAGCTGGGCCGGTGAATGTTCTAGATGGCATCAGGGCCCAGACAATGAAGTAACCCTAACAAGGACAGAAGCAAAGAAAGTCTAAGGTCCTACAGTGGGGACCAGAAATTTTTTTTTTTTTTTTTTTTTTTTTGAGACGGAGTCTCACTCTGTCGCCCAGGCTGGAGTGCAGTGGTGCAATCTCGGCTCACAGCAACCTCTGCCTACCGGGTTCACACCACTCTCCTGCCTCAGCCTCCTGAGTAGCTGGGACTACAGGCGCCCGCCACCACGCCCGGCTAATTTTTTGTATTTTTAGTAGAGATGGGGTTTCACCGTGTTAGCCAGGATGGTCTTGATCTCCTGACCTCGTGATCCGCCCACCTCGGCCTCCCAAAGTGCTGGGATTACAGGCGTGAGCCACCGCGCCTGACCAAGGGGGACCAGAAAATTAATTGCTCTTACGCAGAATCGAGTCTAATTTCTTCTCCTGGGCCCAGATTCAATAATCTTTCTCAAATGAGCATCCCAGAAAGCCACTACTGGTGGTTGAGAATTGGCCCAGGGATAACCCTGGGCTGAGATCAAGAGGATTTAACAACGTGTTGTCTCAACCCATTAAGAGTGCCTTTAGACATGCTAGAATAAGGAGGAAGGAAGCCAGTCTTTCAGCCCTTCACTGCTCAGCCTCCACACTAGGTGTTGTGTTCTGATCTGAGGCCTGATCTTTGGAAGAGAGAGACACAATCTGGACTGTTTAGCACCTAGGAGGGGTCAGTAAATGTTTGTTAAATGACTGACTGATCGTGTCTTAGAAATTAACCAGGATTAGAGAGCCTCTCAAGGAAAGCCCCATGAGGGATCTATTTGAAACTGGAGTTATTTACCCTGAATAAACAGCTGATTTAGAAGGATGTAATCTCTGTGAAATCACTGAAGGGCTGTATTCCAGGAAGAGAGACTAGACATGTCCTTGTTGCCTCAGAGGGCAGATTTAGGACCACTGTTTGGGAGTCTTCCACTGGGGAAGAAAGCTCTGTGTCACAGCTAAACAAGATGGGCAAGGCTGGCTTGTGAGGGAGCTCATCATCACTGGAGGTATGTAAGCAGAACCTGCATGGCCGCCATAAGGAGTCTTGTGAGTGGCTCTCAGGTAGGACTGAATCCCCTTTGAGAGCTACTCCTAATTCCAGGAATTGAGATTCTTGGATCATTATATTCGTGAAAGAAAGTGAACTGTTTGTGGGTAACCACACTTCTGCATGTGTATCTCCTCACTGAAGTGGCCTCAGCAGGCCCAAGGATCACATCAGAGCTGGGAGGGTCCTGGGACATCTTCTCTCCTATAGACATCACTTTATTTTTATTTTATTTTAGTTTAGTTTAGTTTAGAGATGGAATTTTGCTCTTGTTGCCCAGGCTGGAGTACAATGGCGTGCTCTTGGCTCACTGTAACCTCCACCTCCTGGGTCAGGTGATTCTCCTGCCTCAGCCTCCTGAGTAACTGGGATTACAGGCACGCACCACCATCCTCAGCTAATTTTTATATTTTTAGTAGGCACGGGGTTTCACCCTGTTGACCAGGCTGGTCTTGAATTTCTGACCTCAGGTGATCTACCCGCCTCGGCCTCCCAAAATGCTGGGATTATAGGCATGAGCCACCATGCCTGGCCGACATCATTTAAAAGCATATTTAATTCATCCTACAGAAGGAATGCATGAAGATGGAATGAGAAAGCTTTGTCTCTCTCTGATATAGACCAGGAGAAGAGATGGAGTTTTAGCTCCTCTTTCTCATTTTGTACACAAAGAAACAGAGGCCTGGACTGTGTCACGGCCTTGCTTGAGTCAGTATCCAGGCTGAGACTTCATCTTTGGCCTCCCAGCCATGTCTAGTCAGGAGATTTTGTTAGTCTAGATGGATTCTATGTGACATCCATGAGATTCTGCCCTGCCTCAGGCCTTGGACAGTGAGAATAGAGGCTCAGAGATGGATTAGGGGCATAGGAATGGGAGGGAGAAGTTTGTCTCCAGAAAGTCTGGGGAGTGTCTATCACATAAAAGTGCATGTAGAATGCATGACTAGAACAGAGAGCAGAGATGCACTTGGTCTTTGCTAAGACTCGGCTCTGTTCCAGAGTGGCCACCAGGTGGCACTCACACCACAAGCCCAGTGCCACGTTGGCCAAGTTTGGGGCTTGGGGCTAAGGATGTTGCTGATTTGTCTGTGGAAGGCATAGGACCTGTAGTGTTTTCAGGTGAGCTGAGTGCCCTGCTAGAAGGAAAAAAAATCTGTCTCTTCTCTGCTGACTGAATATTCCTCTTTGGATTTTTCCTTTTTTTGTCTTACTTAACTTGGCTGGCCCTACTTAGATCTTAGCAATTTAGGTAGGGTTGATCAGATAAAAATGCACGTAGAATGATTAGGACAGAAAGCAGAGGTGTAGGCATGGGATGCTGCTGGGAGCACAACCCTCAGGGCTAAGAAGGTGGTGGCAGTTCTGAGAAGTTCTCCATTCACAGTGGGCTGAACTGATGTATGGAAGGTGGTGATCTCTGAACTGGTCTAGGAGGAAGAGGCAGGCACTTGAGGGGAATGTCCTGGCTGAGGTTTGGAGGCAGGCAGAGCACTGAGGGGAGGGTGAGGCATGGCCTGGGCAGCCTGAGAGGTGTCTTCTCGGCACTCCTTGCCTGACATGGTCTGCTAAGAGTTGGGCCAGGTACAGTGACTGTTGTGCCTGTGCCTGTGAGATAGTCACAGTGGGCACATGGTATGTTGGGGGTCCCAGATATGGGCCCCAGACCTGTTTTTATTTGCCCGTATCCATCCTCCTTAACTTTTGAATTATTTGCCGATATTTTAAAAGAGAGAGTCAACAAAGAGTCAATTTTCTTTTCTTTTCTTTTTTTTGATGGAGTCTCGCCCTGTCACCCAGGCTGGAGTGCAATGGCGCGATCTCAGCTCACTGCAACCTCCACCTCCCAGGTTCAAGTGATTCTCCTGCCTCAGCCTCCCAAGTAGCTGGGATTACAGGTGTGTGCCACCATGCCCGGCTAATTTTTGTATTTTTAGTAGAGATGGGGTTTCACCATCTTGGCCAGGCTGGTCTCGAACTCCTGACCTTGTCAGATAAAAATGCACGTAGAATGATTAGGACAGAAATCATTGACCTTGTGATCCACCCACCTTGGTCTCCCAAAGTTCTGGGATTACAGGCGTGAGCCACACGCCTGGCCTCTTTTTTCTTTTCTTTCTTTTCTTTTTCTTTCTTTTTTTTTTTTTTTGAGACAGAGTTTCGCTCTTGTGGCCCATGCTGGAGTGCAGTGGTACGACCTTGGCTCACTGCAACCTCCGCCTCCTGGGTTTAAGTGATTTTCCTGCCTCAGCCTCCCAAGTAGCTGGAATTACAGGCGCTCGCTACCATGCCTGGCTAATTTTTGTATTTTTTAGTAGAGACGGGATTTCACCATATTGTACAGGCTGGTCTTGAACTCCTGACCTCAGGTGATCCACCTGCCTTGGCCTCCCAAAGTGCTGGGATTACAGGCATGAGCCACCGCGCCCAGCCCTCAATTTTCATCTTCTCTTGAAAATCATACTACCTTTCACTACTGGGTTTACTTCTTCATGGTTCCATGGGCTGGAGCTGAGTCGAAATTGCCTTATAGACAGCACAGGGTTCTGCAGACCCCAGCCCACCCACTCCCCTCGTTCTCATCAGTGCCTAGTCTCTGCCTCCTGCAATAGGTAGTAATGGTGGTAGGCAATAGGAATTGTTGCCGCTGTTAGTAGCCAGGAGGTCCGAGTGGCCACCAAGCTCTGAGGCCTCAGAGCAGGGGTGGGATCTAGCGTGGAGGGGGCTGTTGGGGATTGAATGCCCTCTGAGAGCTACTTCTAATGCTAAGAATTGGGATTCTTGGATCATCGTATCTGTGAAAGGAAGTGAACTGTGTGTGGGTGACCTCATGTCTGCATATGTTATCTCCTCACGGAATCCTCCTACCTCCCACAGGCGTCTTGTTTGGGGTGGGTCACTCCTGTGAAGGCCATGTGTAGCCATGGAATCAGGGCTGAGGAGGAGGTCAGACAACTCTGGAGAATGGAAGGATGAGTTAAGTTGGACCCTGAAAGGTGAGAGGCTTTAGTTGGAATGTTGGGGGGATTGCCCGGGGCTTCTGCTACTGCTTCAGGACCATGAATCTCAGGTCTGTGTGTATCCATTTCTTTCATTCCAAAAGGAGCCTTCTTGGATTGGGCGGTGCCTCAGCTGTCCATGGGGCTCAGGAAGTGGTCCTTCTCAAGGTATTTTTCTTATCGATAGAAGCCATGCGTCATTTCTTCCTCCCTCCCCTGAATGTGGAATCATGGAGAAGGGAGGGACAAGAATGTGCCTCCCCATCAGACATGTCAGCATCCACATGTGTTGCTTCCTCTGCTGGTCCACTTCCCATCACTGGCTGCGAGTGGGAATTGTGCCCCTGTTCTTGGTCCAGGCTCAAGAGCCAGCCTTGGCCTCCAATGAGGCAGGCAGGCCCCTGACACCACCTATACCATTCTGACTTGATTTTCCTATGCTGCCTGAGGCAGGAAAGTCCATGCCTAAACTCTGGTCATAGTGCCTGCCCCACAGTCTAGCTGCCTTTCCCTTTATAAAGTTATTGCCTCAAGTCATGGGCTTAGTTCTCCTCCCCTGGCTGCCTGCAGCCAACCGAGAGAGTGGGCTGCCATCTCACCTGGCCCTTTGTCCCCAGGTTGGCTGGCTTGTGGGGAGGATGGTCTTAAGTACTACTTCCTTCCCCTCTACCCACCAGTCAGGAAAAAAATTATCTGGCACCTACCCCAGTTTCCATCTGCTACTGTGTTGATTGGGAGATTGAGCCCATTCCCTGGTCTGCCCTCCTACCCAGCACCTGGTGACCTGGGCCCTGTCTAGGTCCTTCTGGGGATGGTTTGGACCCAGACTTCAGCCACAGACAGGAGGCAGCAGTGCCAGGGTACATCACACAGAAGTCAAGGGTGTGGGTCCTTGAGAAACCACCTGAGTTTCAATCCGTCCTGCCTCTAGTTGTGCGATCCTGGCACTTCACATCCCTTGTCTGTGCCTTGATTTCTTCATTTGTAAAGGGAGGTGACTAATAGCTCGTATCTCATAGGAGTGTGAAGATTGAATGAGTTCAAATGAGGCTATGAGATGGCACAGCACATAGGAACCACAGTGTTAGCAACTGTTATTGCCGTCAGAAAACCCATCTTCGTTCTACCATTTACCAGTTGACCTTGGGCAGGTCTGTCCTTGTCCCTCCCTGTACCTCAGTTTTCTTCTCTGCAGTGCAGTTATGCTCCCTCCTTCAGTGAGAGGAAGAGAGTGGAGGACTGACAGAGATGATGTAGGTGAATGTGGGTTATGTGTTGTAGTTCCAAAAGGCAGAGACAGGTAATTTCTTAGTTTGCCCTAGCTTTGCATAGAGAGGACAGACACTGAGGGCAATACCTGTCTAGCAGATGAAACCAAATGTCTATCTTAGAGGCTGGCCTGGGCCAGGCTCCACTGCTGGCTTCAGGGCCACAGGCTTAGGTGCAGGCCTGGGGAGGAGCTCTTAGACTGTCCACAGCCTCCTGCTCTGGGGCAGTGTGCCCCTGGGTATCATGAGGCTGTTGGCTCCACCCAGTGGGCCAGGAACCTCACTCTGTACTGTCTCTGGAGGTACCTTGAGTTTACCTTCCTGGGCTGCTGGGGTGCCTCAGGACTCTCAGGGAAGAAGGAGGGGACAACTGGAAGCAAAATGTAGAATGGTAAAGCCAAACTTCTTGGTAGCAAAACTTTCCTGGTTCCAGGAGGTAAAAACAACAACCAAATGTTCCTGGCCCCCATGGAGCAGGGCAGAGGGCAGAGGGCGGCCAGCCCACCACCTTTGCTGGTGTCTGCAGTGCGTGAATCATATCTAGGTCTGTGAGTTCTGAAGGTTGGATATTCACCTCTACTCCTTCCTCGGCCTGTCTCCTCTCAGTGCAGCTAGACATCCAGTAAACACTAGATAAGTACTTACTGAGCTGGGTGGATTTTCCATTCATGGTTCCCTGGGGCACAAGTGGAGGTGGTAGGTCTGGACCCTGTCTGGTCTAGAGAGAGGAGACCCTTTTACAAAGGGCAGACACGTAGTTCTGAGAGGAGGAGCTGATGGCAGAGCTGGCTGGGCTGCTCGGGTAACTGCAGAGGGTCTGGGCCTGGACCCCCCCAAGGGAGTCCCCACTCAATGGTCAGGTTGCCTGAGATAGCTGAGCCCTAGGCACTTTGTGGGCAGAGATCCCCTTAAGCTGCTCTGACCCTCCCTCCCCCACAGTGAGTCTTGGGCATGGGGGATGCTCCCCTCTCTACTTGGGGAAGGGGCCTTCCTAATTATATCCCCCTCCACTCACATGGAAATGAGTTTGGATTTTCTGAGCGTACACCAGCTGGCTTGGGGGGAGGCAGCCCAGAAGGCTGCTGGCTGGGAAAGGGAGGAGAAAGGAGAGGGAGGGGAAGGAGCCAGGCCAAGATGAAAAATTTCCAGTGTTCTCCCAGGCAGAGCAACAGCGGGTCCCTGAGTGCTCCCCACATATCATCGTTGTGCCTGCTGGTAGGCTCAGCAGGGAGCCGTGTCCACTTAGGCGAACCCATCCTCCGAGGACCATAGTCCTCAGGGTGCGAACCACTTAGCTGGCCATAGCAAGGTTGTTGGGTGTTGGACTCCTCTGCGCCCTTGGAGAGAGGTCCTCCACGACTTCTACGCCAATCTTTTTACGGGGTGCGGGGAGTGGAACTGAGGCCCAGAGAGGGGATAGGGCCTGCCGCCCCTGGCAGAAGACCACAAGTCTGGCTTGTCCGCAGCTGGGCTTTCCCCCTAGAGTTGCCCGGGAGAGGGTGGCGAAGGTTCCCCCAGCAGTTCCGCTCTCGCTCAGGAAAGCCAGTGAGGCGAGAAAAGGCTGCGAGGGGCGGGGGGAGGGGCGGGGTGGGGTCAGCACTGGCTCCGCCTCCTGGCGCTAGGGTCTGCCTGCGGCCGGGCGCTGGCTCAGTCTCGGCTGATTGCCGCTGTCGCTCCCGGGGCCACGGGATGACGCCTCCTCCGCCCGGACGTGCCGCCCCCAGCGCACCGCGCTCCCGCGTCCCTGGCCCGCCGGCTCGGTTGGGGCTCCCGCTGCGGCTGCTGCTGCTGCTCTGGGCGGCCGCCGCCTCCGCCCAAGGCCACCTAAGGAGCGGACCCCGCATCTTCGCCGTCTGGAAAGGTAGGCGGCGCCGCGCGGCCGGTCGGGCGCGGGATCAGACGCTGCGCGGGGCGGGTGCGGAGTGTGCTGCACCCGGAGGGAGTGCGTGCGCGCGGCTCTGCGGGTCCCGGGCTGTCCCCGCGCTGTCCCTGCGTGGAGCGTGTGGGTTTGGGTGAGTGTGTGTGAGTGTGCGCGCTGGCACACCAGAGCCGGCTGTAACGCTGCGGCGAGCGAGCGGCGGGGGCCGGAGCCCCGGCTAAGTCGCACCAAGTCCCTGGCAGCCGGGAGCCGCAACGCCCGGGCGCCAGGGGAGGGGGCGGGCCCCTCTCTCGGCCCCGAGCCACTCTGGGTCCTCTGGCTCGGGGGCTTCGGCGCAGGACCTTTCCCCGCCCGGGACCCCAACCCGGCTACCCTCCTCTTGAGCTGCGGGCTCTGCTGGCGCGCGGGGCGCAGGCTGGGCCGGCGAGGGGGGCGCGGACCCCTTGCCGCCGCCGCCGCGCTTCGGCAGCGGGAACAAAGACCCCGCCGCCTGCCCCCGCCCCCGCCCCGGCCCGGAGCTCGGGCCAGGCAAGGGGGTGGGCACCCTGCGGCGAGGCGGCGGGACATGGTGCGGTGCCGGGGCTTGGGGTACCAGGGCGCTGCCTCTGCAATACCGGGACCGGCCGCTCCCCCCTTGCCCGCACGTGGCAGTTGTCACCAGAAATCGGCTCCAGCGTTGGGGGGCAGTGCCCGTTGGGTGGGGCACAGCCGTTGGGACCCCCAGGCGGTGGATCTAGGGCGGGGGTGCAGCCTTTAGGCCAGGGTAGATATGAGAACCTGGGGGACTGGAGTCTCCCCCAGGGCACCTCAGTTTAGACCCTGTACTATGGGACAGAAAGCCGGCTAGGCGGGGGTTTGAGGCTTTCTGCCGCGAGGAACTGATCTCCCCTCCCCTGCATTGCACACAAATGCCTCCCCGCCCCCAGGCCAACTCGGCTCTGTCCCCAAATTTGGCGTGTCTGCGGCCCCCCTGTCGTGATGGTGGGGGACTCGCAGTGGGGGCTGGGGGAACTGGTCGGGTCTGGCCCCACCGGGAGCCTTTTGATGCCTTTGGCAGTTTGCAGGGATTGCGGGAGTCTGAGCATTATCTGGGGCAGGTATTATTAGCAGAGGGGAAAAAAAACCATACACAAAACGAGTGGCCCGAACTGCCGCAGTAGCTGAGGGAATGTGACTTGCCCAAGGTCACTGAGCAGTGTGGGAGCTCAGGTGCAGGCAGGGGCTCTGATCTGGCACAGGACCAGTCCAGGTTCTGGGTTAGGGAGGGGAGAAGGATTTAGGTGGTTCAGCGACCATGAATGAGGTGCTCTGGGGACCAGCTCGGCCACCCAGCCTGAGGCGCTCCTGGAGGAAGCCGAGCAGTGCTGCTAGAGCTCTGGCCGCCTGTGCATGGAGGAGGCCTGCACACCCCTCTGCCATCCCAGCTCCAGCCCAAGCTTCCTTTGCCCTCCCAGCAGCTTTGCCTTCCCTCAGTCCCCTTGGCTGTCTTGGACATCATAGCGTGTGGGCACTCTGGAGGGGACAAATGGCCATGTCTGAGTGTTCTGGAATCTTTCCCTCCATCAAACCCCTTGCATTTTGGCTCTGTTTGCCTGTCCCACAGTCTTCCCATGACCCCCCACCCCCACCCCACTTAATGCACACCCACTTCTTAGCACTTAATGCATACATCCCATCCTGGGCACTTAGTTCCCACCCTGAGGCTATTTAAAGCTGCTTTCAGTCCTCTTATCCACTTTTCGAAGCTCCCAGCCTAGCTCCATGGCCTACCCCCACTGCCCGCAGTTCACTGCTGTAGCCACACTGGCTGTGTCCTCTGCTTAGTAATGCACTGTTGAGCCCCGCTGGCTGGGGTCTGCCAACCGTTCACCAGTCTTGTCCAACGACAGTCTGTGGTCTCCTTCACCAGTGCCAGGTGCCCCACTGGCCAGACAGGCCCTGCCATTCACCTGCCCCCACCCCCAGGGCCACCAGCTGGTGATGGTGTGCCCGACTGACAGCTGCCTCCTGTCTCCTGTGGGGTGACACATGGCAATCGGACAGGAATGGGCTTGGGTAGGACAAACCCAGGAATAGGGTAAGAGGGGGTCTTGCTGGAAGCCTAGAGCTCTGTCTACCAGTGGTGGGTGGGAGTATGGTGGTATCCAGGAATGACAAAATCAGGGATGGTGGTGGTTCTGGAGCCATTTCTCTATGAGGCATAGATGGGGGTTTTAGTTTTGAGTCAGGACAGCTGTGGGGACTGGAATAGGTATGGAAAGTTCTTTATTTTCTGCTGCTTGGATCCCCAAGTTCTAGAGAAATATTAAAGCAGGGAACTCTGAGAGGGCCCAGCCTGCACTGATCAGGGAGGTTGCTGCCTCTGCAGCTTGATGAAAGTCCGGCACAGTGTAGCTCAGGCCAGGGAGAGAGATGGGCCATCATGTACCTGCTGGGTGTCCTTGAGCTCCACACTTGTCTTTGACCCTTAGAGCTTGCCAGAGCAAGAAAGGCTGTAGGGGTTGTCCCCCAAGAGCTGTCACTGACACATGGGCCAGTCAAGGATGTGCATGTGTGGTCCTGATCTTCCTGCAAGCAGTAACTGGAAGGGAGTAGATTGCAGGTGAAGGCTGGGGCTTAGCAGGGGGTTGGCATGCCTTTGTAAGCTGTGCACCCCTCTTCCATTTTATCAGTGGTTGGAGGAGCTAAAGAAGGCTTGGAACCCCAAGGTCAGAGGTGAACCAGCCTGTCCATGGGGAAACAGAGCCCACATCCCCAGTCTCAACCTGCCCAGCTGGTTCTGCCCTCCCTCGCTTTTGTCCAATGAAACAACGGGTTGTTATTGTTGACTTGGTGGCTGCTGGGGAGCCATTCTGGGGCTGCTCCTCAGGGCAGGAGGTTGTTGTTACCTCCTCCAGGGGATGAGGTCACATCTGGGGCTCCCCAAGCATCAGCATTTCCAGTGGAAATCCTTGCCCCCTTGGGGACTTAGATGTGTTCATCACCTTCAAGGTGAACTCCCTCTGCAGAGTCTCATGGTGGGGGGGCAATTCCCCGGAGGAGAGGGGGAGTTTCCTAAGCTGAGAGAGATGCTTGGTGAGGTCACCAGGAGCTTCCTACCAAGCTCTGTGACCTCTCTGTCCTGGACAGTGAAGATTCTGAGAGCAGGTCCGGTTGAATGGACGCTGGCACAGGTCCAAGGATGACCACGGTATAGGGGAGAGAGCTGGGAGGTCGGGAGCCTGGTTCAGGCTGTGACCTAATTTGCTCTGTGACTCTGGCCAAGTCTTTGCCTTTTACTGAACCCCAGTTTCCCCAAATGCCCAAAGAGGGTAGGGGAGGGGGCTCATCCTTTTCTGAGATTTAATGTCTTAGGATTTCTGTCTCTCTGGGATGGGAGGGGCTGGGCAGAGTCTGTGGTGGCCTGTTTAAATCTTAGATTTCGAGAAATCTGGAGGAGAAATTGAAACCTGGGAAGTCAGGGGAAACCCTTAAGTTCGCGTTCTTTCCTATCTTTTTCTCTCGTGGGCCAAAGGCTGAGGATCATTTGGAGGAAATGGATCATTAGCTTGTGCCCTCAAGGGTGGACATATTCATTCAGCAAACATTTGCCAGGGCCAACCTTGTGCTGGTCTTGGAGCTGAGCTTGGGGATCTGGTGATGAGGAACAACATGATTCCGTGCCCTTGTAGACTTCTCAGTGTAGATGTACATGGGCAGATAAACCTGCAGGTACAACAGAATGTGTAACAGAGAGCAGCTATGGGCACTGAGGAGATGCCTAACCCAATTTTCCAAATCAGGGAGGGCTTCCTGGAAGAGGTAGCAAGCTGAAATGGCAGGAGGAGGAGCCAGCTGGGGGAGGGAAGGAACAAGAGGAAGCACCCCACTTAGTAGGATTTTAAACCCAAGAACTTACATTTAGGACCACAGAGAGGAGAGAAGCCATGTGAGGGGCCCCCATGTGAAGAGGCGTTGAGTCAGCCTGGGCCTGGGGGCTCCCGAAAAGTTTGAAACTTGTCCAGCTGGGCATAGGTGAGGGGATACCTGTCATCCTATGGCTGGCGCAGCAGTGGGGAGGAAGGCTGCACCCACTGGAGAAGGGCCGTGGCAGTCAGGGAAGGCCTCTTGAGTGCTGGCAAGGCCATAGCCCCATCACAGCTCCCTGGTGGGAGGCTGGGTCTGGGTCCAGGGAGACCACGGCTTTCCCCATTGACTCCTGACCGCAGGACAGTCTCCAGGTGAGAAGGTCTGTCCCTCAGCTCTGTCTTCTCTTGCTCTTCCTCTGCGGAGATGGAAGGAACATGGAGGTGGCGGGGTGGGAGTGGCATGGATAGGTCACTGTCTGGGCTGAGGGTGGGGCCCTGGGGAAAGCAGGGAAAGCTGGGCTCTGTTTTTTGAGGAGGGCCAAGCAAGGTGGGATGTGAAGCTCAGTCCGGGGGCAGGTCTGGCAGCCCTCAAGGGGCAGTAGCTGGAGTAGATGGGCCACTAGCTGACGGTCTGTCCACCCCCAGCTTCACACGGCTCTGTCACAAGAGACTGACTGCACTTCCCCTGCTTTGGTCGGCAGCTCTGGACTGAAAAGTTTCCACTTCTCTTGATTTCCTTTTTTGGCCCAGCGTGGCTGCCCCAGGAGCCTTCCTTCGTCCATGGTTGGGGGAGGAAGGGGCCCTTAACCTGTCCTGCCTTCAGAAGAGCCAGGGTTCCATACCCTTGCAGGGAGGGCCAGCCACCAGGTGTATGGCCAGCTGTCCTGTCCTCAGGGAACCAGGCAGGCCAGAAAGAGAGCTGGGGGATGGAGGGCCACGGCGCCTTGTTGGGCCCTGCCTCCTCAGAGGACAGAGTTCCCCCTTCCCTTGCCAGCCAGGCCTCGAGGGACTGTCCCCTCTCTGCCCCGAATGGTATGGGGTGGCTCTCCAAGCCCTTTGCTCTCCCTGGCCCTGGCCTTGCCATCTCTCCAGAACTGTGCCCAGCCTCCCGGAAGACCTCTGTCCTTATGCTGCACCCCATCCGGAACACACGGCACACAGCTGCCGCCTTCCCCAGGCCCTGCATGGTGGCCTGGCCCCACTGCCTCCTAGACTCCCACAGTTCTTCCCTCACTGCTCCCTGGCTCCCCCACTCCTCTCTGCACCCCACTCACCCTCCTCCTCCTTTCTGCCCAGAAAGGAGGCTGCTGGTTCTTTCTCAGTTTCTCTGAGGAACCTTCTTGGATGACCCCAACCCACACAGCCTGACAGCGCGAGCTTAGGATGTCAGGAAAGAAATGTCAGAGATTAGCTGGGCCAGCCAAACATTCCACAGATGGGGAAACTGAGGCTCAGAGATGACAGGGACTGGCCCAAGGTCACCCAACGAGACAGGCAGAGCTGGGACCGGGGCTGAGTCTTCTGAGCCTGCTTCTGCCCCAGCTCTCAGCCTGTTTCCAGCTTTCTGTCTGCCATCATACTCTGTCCCAGGCTGGGGGCCCCTTGAGTGCCTTTCCTCCTCTGCTAGCTCAGCTGGGCCCAGACTCTTCCTGCCCCAGTGCTGTCTGTTCCCAGGAGCCGCACCAGCCATGAGTGCCCTCTCTTCAGGACCTTGGATTCGGACCAGCTCCATATACCTCTTCTGGTCTTTCCTCAGGTGGGCTGGGCCTTGGGTCCCAAGGACAGGTTGATCTGTGTCCCAGCTCGGGCTAATCAGGTTTTAACTGTCATGACAGCCTGGGATTAGGCTGATCCTGCCATACCTTCTGCACCCCATGCTTCTAGCCAGAGGCTTGGGCTCTGTGCCAGCACCCCCGGGTGACCCCTCATCATGGAGGGCAGCCAGCCTAGGTCTGTGTTCAGCTCCTCTGGGGGAGAGGCAGGAAGAGAAGCCCTGGGTTTGCCCTTGGGGAGCCCCCACATTCCTGGAGAGGTGGGTCTTCTGCCTGTGAAGTAGGGTGGACCCCTGGGGAGGTCAGGAATGACCTGCAGATGTAGCCTAGGACTGTGACAAGGAGGTGAGAACAGGAAAGGTCAGTGTGGGATGGTGCAATCAAGGAAGACTTCGTGGGAGAGGAGGAGGAGCCAGGCTAGAGCTAGGAGCAGGGGCATAGGGTGGGGGCAGAGTGCAGAATAGACAGCTATTCATATTGTTGTTTGTACAGAGTCTAACGCCTGTAATCCCAGCACTTTGGGAGGCCAAGGCAGGCGGATCATTTGAGGTCAGGAGTTTGAGACCAGCCTGGCCAACATGGTGAAACCCCATCTCTACTAAAAATACAAAAAAATTAGCTGGGTGTGGTGGCACACGCCTGTAATCCCAGCTACTTGGGAGGCTGAGGCAGGAGCTCTGGCCCAGCCTGTCGAGGAAGGAAGGTCACTGTGATGACTTCCTTGGACATCCTGGACACACGTGATCCTTCTGCCTTGGTCTCCCGAAGTGCTGGGATAACAGGCATGAGCCATGGCACCCGGCCCCACAGAGTACTTTATGTTCTGAGCAGAGATCTCAGGAGACTTGTCTTCCTAATCAGTCACTCAGGACCAGGGCCCCACGCCGCACCTCGAGAAGATTCCTGCCCCACTGTGGTAACTTAGGATCTTTAAGATGGAGAGCACCTCTTCCATGATTGAGAGACAGGTGGAAATAAAGATTTTGTTACTAGCAGGTCTTGAGGGATACCTGGTGTACCTGAAGCCACACACAGGTGGAGGTCAGGGAGCACGTGCAGGGTGGGGGGATCCATGGGCCAGCATCTTTATGGGGTCCAAGGTGTTATTCCAACAAGTTTTCCACAGGGAGTTTGTTTTGTTGTTGTTGTTTTGAGATGGAGTCTCGCTCTATCACCCAGGCTGGAGTGCAGTGGCGCGGTCTCAGCTCACTACCACCTCTGCCTCCTGGGTTCAAGCGATTCTTCTGCCTCAGCCTCCCAAGTAGCTGGGAGTACAGGCGCTCACCACCATGTCTGGCTAATTTTTTTGTATTTTTGGTAGAGACAGGGTTTCACCATGTTGGCCAGGCTGGTCTCGAACTCCTCACCTCAAATGATCTGCCCACCTCAGCCTCCCAAAGCGCCAGGATTACAGGCGTGACCCACCGTGCCTGGCCTCCACAGGGAGTTTTAATTGGTGGGTTTACAGCAAGCAGTCACGAGTTCCAGGAGGTCATGTTGTGACTGAGACAAGGTCACTGGCCTATCTGCACAGTCCATGCAGGCTGTGGGACAAGGTCAGCGGGACCAGTCAAGTGGGCTGTATGTAGCCATCCCACAGGGAAGCAGTCACCAGGAGATGACTGTCTACGGTAGATATCTGGATTGAGCACATGGAGGAACTGGGAGGAGGTGGGGAGCTGGAAACGGTGTCAAGGTTGACTGAGCCCTGCTTCTGGTGTGAGAAAACCCAGCTTATATTCAAAACGGATGCCAGGGCAACATCAAAGCATAGGAATTCACTACATTCACCTGGGCCTGCACACCTGTGCTCACTGGCACACACTCTTCAGGGTGTTACGGGCAGAGGTCAGGACTTCATTGGCCAAGTAGCCTCTAATTAGGCCTCACCCTCTGTAGGCTTTGGTCTCCTCATCTGTCGGGGAAGGGCTGGCCTTGGAAGCCTCCAAGGGCCCATCTCTGGAATACAATGTTATAAGCACAGATTCTGGAGTCAGCTTGCCTGAGTATGAACCTCTGCTCCATCTCTTACTAGCTGTGTAATGCTGGGTAAGTTACTCAGCTTCTCTGTGTCTCATGGTCCTCATCTGCAGAATGGGGATAATAGAAGAACCTACTTCATGAGAGTCCAGTGATGATTAAATGAGTTAATATATCTAAAAATCATTTGGAATAGTGCTTGGCACATAGTAAATGCGATGGAAGGGTTGGGTGGTAGGGGCATCATCATCATCGTCATCATCTTCCTCCTCCTCCTCTGGCATCTCTGGTTTCTGATGGAATGCAGCCCTGGCAGCCCAGCCCCTGCCAGTTCTCCCTAATGGGCTTTGCTGGCTGGCTGCCCTTGCTCAGTCTCCCCTGCTGGTTCAGGCTAAGGCTAAGACTGGGGAACCTTCTGTTTCTCAACAGTCTTCCACCTGCCTCCCTCCCTCCACTTGGGGTGGTGTAGCCATTCTCCGCCCTCTCCCCGACCCCTGTCCTGGCTCTGGGCCCAAGGGCAGGCCCTGCACCGCTACCCATTGTCTGCTTTGAAGGAGCCACCAGCTGACTTTGGCCCCACTCTGGGGCTTTTGGAACCTGCTGGGCTGGAGAACAGCCAGAAGGTAGATAGGACATGATGTTTGTCCTGGGCTTCCGGCCTTCCCTGGGCGTGGGCTCAGGGCCTCTTACCCACTCCAGCTGGGCCTCAGTGCCAGCCTTCCTACCCTGAGTCCCTGAATCCTGCTCAGCACAGCCCCTCACCAAGGGACTTGCTTTCCACACTGTCCCTTCTCCCCAGGACTTTGCCCCAGACAGTCTCCCCAATAGCCAAACCTTTTTGTGGTCCTTTGAGCACAGTGGTCCCGTGGGGAGAGCATCCAGACCTTGGTGGCTTGGAAGGGCATTCGTTTTCCTGTTTGTAAAACGGCAATACAGATTGTCCTGCCTTCTTTGCAGGGTGGCTGGAGGTTTGGTGGGCCGGTCAGTGGAAGCAGATGAGAATGTCAGTTTCTTCTGCTGCCTCCACTTCCAGAAAACTGACTTCTCTGGCACTCAGAGAGTCACACTTTCCCAAAAAGACCCATGGACTTAATCCTGATTGTTTTGTGATTTGTTTCAAGAATCCTGGTGGATCATAAAACCCAGGCCCAAACAAGTACCAGCACCCACCCCGACTCGCACCCAGCTAATCCACAGGGAGCAAAATGAACCCAGGAAGTCCCAGCCCCAGTCACCATCACAGCCAGCCAGCTGTCCAGCCACCAAAGAGATAATGCGGCTTCTTGGAGCCAGGGCTGAGCCACACATGAGATATACTCGCCTCCCACCCACAGCTGACCTTGGTGGGTGGGAGGATGCTCCCCTTTGGCCCAGCACACAGCTCGCTCTTCTCATAGCTCATAAAGAAGTTAGACTTCTCACTCCTCCATGAGCTGAGTGCTGTCTTGAGGCCCCACCACCTGCCCCAGCACACAGGCTCTGCCCCTGCCAGGCAACTAGCTAATCTAGAACCTAACCCTGCCTGAGAGTTGCCAGGACCCACCTGCAACCATGACCTATCCTTAGCACCAAGCCGGTGCCACCCTGGAAACCAGGCTTCTCACACCCTCTTCCTGGCCATATCAGGAGAGACAGAAACATTTGTTCATGTACTCCCACCCCTAGTGGAAGGGTTTCCTCTACCACTCTGACATGCACGGCACCTACACTTCCACCATTAGTCACTCCTTTGGATTTAAGGCTTTGATCACTAAAGGCCCCTGGGAGATCAGGGCCTCACCTGGAAGGTGGGTGGGCGGGTGATTCCCTTTAGTTATCAGGTTAGTGACTCGGCACCTAGTGAGCAAGAGAGGGAAGGATAGAGTAGGGATGATTCAGGGAAGTAGGGAGAGGCTGAATATACAGCTTTTTGCAAATCAGAGGCTCTCCAGGAAGCCCAGGATGTGATCCTGGAGAGAAGCAGCTGGGTAATGGGTACTGGAAACTTGGAGCTTCCCTCGCTCTGTGTCCTTGAGCCGGTGGTACAGCCTCTCTGGCCTCTGTGTCCTTCAGTTCAATGACTGTTTAGATCCTCTCCCTTCCACCTTGACATGTGGATGTGGGATTCCAAAGGGTGGAGAGGCTGCAGGCTAATTCCGGGGCATCACGTGGGCCTTCCGTCTACTCTCTTTTCCAGGCACATAGTTGAGTGAGGGTGTGAGGTAGGCCTGGCAGTGCAGGGGTGGGGGCACAACTGTGGGAGGAGGATCCTGCCGGATGTGCTGGCTCTCCAACCTGAGGTCGGCCTGCTTTCTGCTCTTTGGCCTGGGGCCTCTCTGACTGCCTGACTTAGGCATTCTCTGTGGGGGTGCCCACATTCCTGCCATTTTCAGAGCCTGACTCTCTGCCCACTTTCAAAAGGCTCCTTGAGGTTACATTCAAGGCCCACTGGGTCAGTGGGTCAGGTTGCAAGGCTGGCTTTGCCAGACCAGAGCATGGGACCCAGCCCCTTCACGGACAACAACACCTCCCACTCTGCCCTCCCCTGGAGCTGCACTCCTCTTTCACAAACAAGAGTATGGGGACAGCGGGCCAGACGGTGACAGCACCAGAGTGAATGAGAAGAGGAAGCGTGCTCCACCAGGCAGGCCTGAGTTAGGAAATGCATGCCAGAGGCCCAGACTTGCCACAGTCGGTCAGCTGCTGGGGTGGTGATCGAGGGTAGGGTCCCTAAGGAGTCAGGCCCCATTCTTTCCAATGGGATCAGAGCCCTGTGAGCACCCGGCCCTGGGGCTGTGTCTGGTGGAGGTTATCTCCTACAACCCAGCCATCCTTGCAGCCCTTCTGTCTGGCTGGAGCTGGGCCTTGCTGGCCCTGCCACCATGAGAAATGGGACTCAGGGGAACTATGGAGTCCGGCTGGGTACGGGGCAGCCTGAATGTGCTTTCTTGGTCCAGCACAAGTGAGGACTGGCTCAGAATCACATGGGGCGGGAGGTGGGTTGTCTTGTTCTGGACTGCCTCTGGGCTATGCCCTCCCCATGTGTCCCTAGCCCCCTCCCCTACCTGAACCCCTGGTTATTCTGGGAGCTTTTAGCTACCACTTAGTCAGCCACTAATGCGTCAGGCTGGGGAGTGAGGGGGGAGACACGGTGCCAGACGGTGCTCCTTTTAGACAAGCAGGATGGGAAGCAGGGGGAGCCGGGAGGTGGGGGACGCCAGAGGATGGGGAGGCATTTTCCACTCCTGGCCCTGCTTGTAGAGTTCAGGCAGCAGGGGAGAGTGGTGGGCAGTGGGTCAGTGTGTCCTTGGACAGGCTGCGTCTTCCCTCCCCCATCACACGTGGGCCTCAGCTCACCTTCCCGATTATTCTCTCATTAGGACTCTGCCAGGCTGCAGCGCATGGCCTCTGTCCTCCGTACAGCCACCTTCCCCACCTTTGCTCAGGTTGTGTCCTCTGCCTGGCTTTCCCTCCCGGCCTGTTCTGGGCCCATCCAGCTTTTATCTACCTCACCTCTCCCTTTGGGTTCATAAAGCATCACAAAGAAAATGTTCAGGGATATGACACATACTCCCTTGGCCTGGCCTTTTTAGGGGCAGCCCCTGGCCTCGCTCAGCCCCTGCCTGGGCAGAGACTCGAGGCCGGCCCTGACGGCTTGGTGCTGCCTTCACTTCCAGGCAGCCCTCCTGCCCCTGAGCCCCCAGCCCCCGCTCCTGCCAACCTGAACAAAGCTTCCTTTCATGTATTCATCGAGCTGCTGCTGCTCGACACTTCCCGGGCACAATCAGGCCTTTTGAGGGCCTCGGGCGGTGCGGGAGCCCAGGCTGGGGCTGGGGTGGAGAATGGGCCAAGGCCTTGTCCTGGGGCTGAGCTGGTGTCATTCCCTCTAGCCCATACGCATCACCAAGAACAGAGCTGGGAGGGGCAGGAACCTGGGGGTCATGGGAGGCCGTGGTCCTGGGCTCCTGTTCGTTTTCCTGCAAAATGGGACGAACAGTCCCTGCTTCCTCCACCCTAGCCGTTGTGGCTAGGGTTTGAAGGGAACTGGGCTCAGGCTTGCAGATCCGCATGGGATTGTCCGGGCCCTAGTGCCGCAGCTCCTACCTAGGGACCAGCAGCCCTCACCCTTCCTTCATGTCTTCAGCAGATACTTTGTGGGCAGCCCTGGGGTCCATGCTAAGACAGTTTTGCCGCTGTGGAAGCTTTCTGTGGTGTGGCTGTCTGACCCCTCAGATGTATTCCCAGGGTATGGCCAGGCCTCCCCCTCAGACCTTGCTCTCCAGGACCCAGTCATGCCTCTGCCATCAGGCTCGACTCCCTAGGGCAGGACTGTTTTCCTCTTCTCTTCAACAGCCCTGCAATTCCTAGACCAGGGCGCCCCCCCCAGAGTCCTGTCTGGTGCCTCTTTTCCCTTGAGTAGTTGTACATTGGCCTTGCTGGCCCCCTCGGAGACCTGGGCCTGTGGCCTTGGTGCAGGAGTGGGGCTAAGGGGACTGATGGAGGTGGCTAGCACAGTCTGACGGCTGGGACTTTTCTGCTTTGACTCCCAGGGGCTATGGATCTCAGGTCCTAGCCCAGCATCTCTAGATGCAAACACGCACCTTTTCCTGGCTGCCAGGCTGGCTATCGGTGGATGGGAGGGGAGCAGGAGGGGAGATGGGGCTGCAGACTGTCTGGATCCCTGGCTGGGCCATAGGGGATGGTGGCTGCAGCTTGCGCTGCGGGTGGAAGGGGAGTTATGGGAGCGGAGTCAGGAAGACCGTGTCTGTGACCCCAGCACTCTAATTTTATCCCAGAAAGGGAGAGGGAGCAGGGCAGCACCCAAGACCTGCCAGCTCTCCCTCCCTCCCTCCCACCGAAGTGCCAGTACCTCTCAGCCCTTGCTCTGCACATCTGGGGCCTACAGGGAGGGAGGCTTGGGGGCTAGGGAGGGCTGATATCCCCGGAGCTGTTCAGTTGGGCTGTTTGTGATATGCAGCAGGAGAGCCATGCCACCCAAGGACAGTGAGCTCAGCACTTCTCTCTGTAGCCTGCCATGCTCCTGAGAACTGATACTCCAGCCTGGGACAAGCTAATCTGTCCTGCCTGCTGGTGTGACCTTGGCATGTCTCACAGGGCACCTCAGCATTCTCCTCTGCACCGTGTGCCAGACCACAGAAGAGGTGAAGAAGGCTCACTTCCGGGGGTGACCTGGCCATGAGGGGATGTTTCTTAAAGATGTGGTGGCACAGTGTGTGGTCCAGCTGCTCCTTGCCCCTGTTAAATGCAGAATCAATAGGGATGGCTCCAATGGGAATAAGAGGGATCGGGGGCAGAGTTGAGGAAATGGTAGTTCTTTTTGGTCAGAGCTGGAGCTTGAGTGTCACTGCCAAGCTGGCTGCCCCAGAGTTTCCTGCAGCTGAAAAAACAGTGGTCAGACCCAGTTCCTGGGTGAGGCCCCAGGCTGGTCAGAGGTGGGAAGATGCTGGGTGTGGCTGATTGCTGGGGGCACAACCACAGGCCATCCAATCCCTATAATTTACTCCTGCAACCAGGACAACCTCAGCAGTGTCACTGGAGATGAGACACCTCCCCAGAGGCAGTGGCTGCAGTCAGTTTCTGTTTTGGGGAAAATTTTCCCAGTCAGCCCTTCTGCTGAAAGGCCCAGGCTGTGCTCTGTGAAGGTCCTCCTGTCCCAGAGTTGCTGGGGAGGAAGAGCTGATCTTCACCCCCCCGGAGAGCTAGCATCCTCATGGGTGAAACCAGGCCAGAGTGGGCCATGGAGCAGAGTCCAGCTTGGTAGGCAGGAGTGTAGGCTCTGGTTCAGGATCTGCTACTGCCCTGCTTCCGTGTGCCCTTGGGCTGCCCCTCCCTTGGCCTCTGTTTTCCCATCTGTGAAATGGGAGGGAGTAGATGTGGAGATTCCTTTCCTCATCTAGTCTAGTGCTCACTAAGGGGCTGGGGATGGGCCAGGAGGGGTTGGAGAGGGATTCCTGAAGGAGGAGAAGGGGTTCTGAGCATTGTGATTCCTGGGAACCTGGACTCCAAGTGGGGGTGCTTGAAGGCCCTGCTGCCTGCTGAAAGGCCCGGGGTTGGGGGACGCTGCTTGCTTTGGCTTAGGGCAGCAGAGAGCCTCCCAGAGCATGGCCAAGGAGCCCTGGTCCTCCTGCCGGAGCCCAGCCCTCAAAAGTGCGTGCCAGAGGAAGGGATCTGTTCCCCCAAGAGGTCCCTAAATCCTTCCCCACTCTGAGGTCACACATACTGTGAAGGAAGGAGAGGCTGCCACACTAGGGGAGGGGCTGTGTTGTGGGTGAGGACAGCTGGTTGCTGGAGCCCGTCGGAGGATCTCTTACTTCTCCTGTCCTTGGCTCTCTGAGTCTGGGTGCCACCCCAGCCCAGAGCTTGTCTGAGGCCCTGCCAGGACCCTGAGCACCAAGCACTGGTTGTCAAGCAGGTTCCGGTGTGCCATGTGGAGGGGACCCAGAGTCTTCTCTCTTAGGACCTGGCTTCAATGTTTCTACTAATTGTCTCCTCCTCAGGCCATGTAGGGCAGGACCGGGTGGACTTTGGCCAGACTGAGCCGCACACGGTGCTTTTCCATGAGCCAGGCAGCTCCTCCGTGTGGGTGGGAGGACGCGGCAAGGTCTACCTCTTTGACTTCCCCGAGGGCAAGAACGCATCTGTGCGCACGGTGAGCCTCTCTCTTCCCCCAACACCCCCCTACCCTCTTATCTCCCCTCTGGCCATGCCAAGGGTCCTCAGGGAATCCGAGGGAGCTGGCATCTCTTCCTAAACTGCCCCCACCTCCGTATCCTATAAATGGCTCCTGGGGGAGGCTCCCTAAAGGTAGTCCAGATTGGAGTGGGGAGCTGGGGCGGTGTGGAGAAAAGCAGGAGCTAATGGGCCTGGCCAGCTGGGCAGTGCTGCTGCGGAAAGCCCAGGCTGGAAGCTGGGCCCCAGAGCCCATGGCTGGTCTTCTGAACCCTCTGGGCCTCAGCTCTGGATATGAGACCCTGTTTGACCTCAGGTAGATCACTCACCCTCTCAGAGCCCCAGTTGCTCATCTGTCAGATGAGAATAATGGTTGCTTCCTTTGGGGCTTATTCTGAGGCTGTGTGGAAAGCATTTCAGGGGTATCTCACCCCTGGCAGAGTGAACTAATGCTTCTCCCCTTCCCCCAGGTGAACATCGGCTCCACAAAGGGGTCCTGTCTGGATAAGCGGGTGAGTGGGGGAGGGAGTATGGAGGGGTCTGAGCCACTCGGTAAAGGGAGAGGAGACCCTGAGGGTCTAAGGAAGGAAGCATGGCCCTGCCCCGCGAGTCCCAGACTGATGGGGAGACGTGGTCCTCTGTGCTTAGGGGATGGCGTCAGCTGCACCCACTCTGGGCTGTCCTGGGAGGCTGTCACCTATGCTCAGCCCTTTTGACACCTTCTTCCCTGATCCTGGGGGTCCTACCGCTAGGCCTGCCAGGGCCTTCCAGCAACCAATTTCTCTCCTCCCTTCTCTCTTCCCTGGGCAGGACTGTGAGAACTACATCACTCTCCTGGAGAGGCGGAGTGAGGGGCTGCTGGCCTGTGGCACCAACGCCCGGCACCCCAGCTGCTGGAACCTGGTGAGAAGGCTGCTCCCCATGTGCCTGATCAGCTCACCTTCTACTGGGTGGGCTTCTGCCCTTCGTGGTGGGAAGATGGCGAGACTCCAATGCTGGCCTTGCCCTGGGAGGATGGGGCCCCTGGCCGAGAAACTGGCCGTCATGGGAGGCAGTGGCTGTGGGATTATGTGGCCATCTGACCCTCTGGATCTCCCACAGGTGAATGGCACTGTGGTGCCGCTTGGTGAGATGAGAGGCTATGCCCCCTTCAGCCCGGACGAGAACTCCCTGGTTCTGTTTGAAGGTAGGGCAGTGCTGGAGCAGGCGCCCCAGGGGGATGCTTCTGAACTGGGCTGGGAGAGGAGTGGTCAGCTCTTTGTCCAGTGCCTGGAGGAGGGACTTCCAGGAACTGCCTGCCCTTACTCATTTCTCCCTCCCACTGACCCCAGGGGACGAGGTATATTCCACCATCCGGAAGCAGGAATACAATGGGAAGATCCCTCGGTTCCGCCGCATCCGGGGCGAGAGTGAGCTGTACACCAGTGATACTGTCATGCAGAGTGAGTCAGGCTCCGGCTGGGCCGAGGGTGGACAAGGGGGTGTGAGCACCTAAGGTGGCAGATGGGATCCTGATGTTTCTGGGAGGGCTCCCTGACGGCTGTTGGGGCCATGCAGGAAAGCAGGACCTTGGTATAGGCCTGAGAAGTTAGGGTTGGCTGGGAGCAGAGGAACAGACAAGGTGTAGCAGTGGGATGGGCCCAGCGCTCTTCAGGAACACAAACAGAGGGAGCCCCAGACCCAGCGCAGGGTCCCCAGGAGCCAAAGTTTATCCTCTGCTGAGTTCACGTGGAGGCAGCCCCCAACTCCCTCCTCATTAGGGCTCTGCCAATTGGGCAGAAGTGACATAGGGGCCCCTAGGGACCTTCCCTCAGTCCCCAAGCATGAAGTCATCGCTCCTGGGCCGATGACATCTTTGTAGGAAGAGGGCAAAACAGGTGTGGGGTGGAGGTGCAGGGCCTAGGGCCCCTTGGGGTGTTGGACCTGATGTTCTGAGTCCTATTCCAGATCTGATTTGCCGTGGTTTGTGCAGACCCGAAGGAGGGAGGAGAGTGTGCATGGTTGGGATGGTCTCCCGAGCAAGCTTCCCAGCCTTACGCCCACTCGCCTCTGTCCCTGGCAGACCCACAGTTCATCAAAGCCACCATCGTGCACCAAGACCAGGCTTACGATGACAAGATCTACTACTTCTTCCGAGAGGACAATCCTGACAAGAATCCCGAGGCTCCTCTCAATGTGTCCCGTGTGGCCCAGCTGTGCAGGGTGAGCAGGGGCGTGAGGGCTGCTGGCTACATGTCTGTGCATGAATAGGCCTGAGTGAGGGTGAGTTCTGTGTGTCCGTGTGCATGTAGAAGTTGTGTGGATGTATGAGTGGGTCTGTGTCAGGGACTATGGGAGCAGCTGTGTGTGCATGGAGCGTCATGTGTCTGTGTGTGGGTAAAGGTAGCTGAGCTCCTGTGTACGTATGATGGCATGTGAGCATGTGTGAGTATGATGGTGTGTGTGTGTGTGTGTGTGTGTGTGTTTTGCCTGTGTGAATGTGCTGTGCCACGTGTGTGGGTGTGTGAGTCAGTAAATGTGTGTCTGAGTCCGTCTGCCCTGTGGGGACCTGGCACTCTCACCTGCCCTGACCCTGGGCACCGCTGGCCCTGGGCTCTGGATCAGCCAGGCCTGCTTGCTGGAGTCTCATCTGGAGACCTGCCTGCTGGAGTCTCATCTGGAGACCTGCCCTGAGTCCTGGGGCACCCCCGGCAGGTCCTGGCCCCTCACAGCCTGCCTTCCTCCTCTGGGCCCAGGTGCTGATATTGCTGGCAGTGGTTTCCTGGGGTGTGTGGGGAAGCCTGGGCAGGTGCTGAGGGACCTCTTCTCCCCTCTACCCTTCCAGGGGGACCAGGGTGGGGAAAGTTCACTGTCAGTCTCCAAGTGGAACACTTTTCTGAAAGCCATGCTGGTATGCAGTGACGCTGCCACCAACAAGAACTTCAACAGGCTGCAAGACGTCTTCCTGCTCCCTGACCCCAGCGGCCAGTGGAGGGACACCAGGGTCTATGGTGTTTTCTCCAACCCCTGGTGAGTGGCCCTTGTCCTGGGGCCGGGGCTGGCATTGGTTCAGTGTCCAGTAGGGACAGGAGGCCTTGGGCCCTGCTGAGTGCCTGCCTGGTGTGGCACGAGCAGGGGCTGCAGGCTCAAGAGGCTGGGCTGTTGCTGGGTGTGGGGTGGGGGGACAGCCAGTGCGATGTGTGTACTGTTGTGTGAGTGAGTCTGCACTCATGGGTGTGTGTGCATGCCCTATATGCACACTCATGACTGCACTTGTGCCTGTGTGTCCCACCACCTGCGTGTGCCCAGAGTGGACACTGGGCCCAGGAGGAAGCTGCTGAAGCATCTCTCGGGGAGCTGGGTGCTATTACACCTGCTCAGGCACTGCCTGAGCCCGATAATTCACACTTCTTAATCACTCTCATTGATTGAAAACACGGCAGGCAAAAGTGTTGGGTGTGTGTGGGGAGAGTTAGGGATAGAGTGGAGGAAGCCAAGACCCTGCTCTGTGGCCCAGGCTGGGAAGGGGTTGGGGGTCTGGCCTCCTGGGGCATCAGCATCCCACAGCCTGTGCCCAGGGAGGGCTAGAGAACTGCTCAGCCTATGTTGGGGTTCCTCCTGCCTTGGGGTTGGGTAGAGCAGATGGCCTCTAGACTCAGTGATTCTGTAACAGGACACAAGGTTGTGGTTTTAGATTGCAGCACAAAGAAATTAGGCTGAACTCCTCTCCTTCCTTCTCTCCATCCCTCCCCATTTTCAGTGGTGTTTGGCAACTCAGTGCCAGGCACAGGGCTGGCCTGGGTGAGTGGAGGTGGATGGGTGGGTTCTGGGCCCCCCATTGAGCTGGTCTCCATGTCACTGCAGGAACTACTCAGCTGTCTGCGTGTATTCCCTCGGTGACATTGACAAGGTCTTCCGCACCTCCTCACTCAAGGGCTACCACTCAAGCCTTCCCAACCCACGGCCTGGCAAGGTGAGCGTGACACCAGCCGTGGCCCAGGCCCAGCCCTCCTTCTGCCTCACCTCCCACCACCCCACTGACCTGGGCCTGCTCTCCTTGCCCAGTGCCTCCCAGACCAGCAGCCGATACCCACAGAGACCTTCCAGGTGGCTGACCGTCACCCAGAGGTGGCGCAGAGGGTGGAGCCCATGGGGCCTCTGAAGACGCCATTGTTCCACTCTAAATACCACTACCAGAAAGTGGCCGTCCACCGCATGCAAGCCAGCCACGGGGAGACCTTTCATGTGCTTTACCTAACTACAGGTGAGAAGCTACCCTGGGACCCTCAGTTTGCTTTGTAAAAATGGGCATGAAAGGTGTAAGGAATAATGTAGTTAACATCTGGTTGGATCTTTACATGTGGAAGGAATAATTCAGTGACTAGAGTTGTCAGGGGTTAATGTGTGTGGGTGTGGAAGAGTCAGGCAGGGAGAGCTTCCTGGAGGAGGTAGGGGCAAGAGGGAAAGGGGGATGGGAGAAAAGCAAGCATTGGGTTTGGAGGCGGAAATCTGGAGAGTCTGAGCAAAGCCAGGTGCATCTTTGGTCCAGATGTCTGACTCAGGGAAGAAGATGGTAGGAAGAGACGTGGCAAATGAGGAGGAGGGGCCTGAACCACAGGGATCCTGGCCTCTGCCAGGCAGAATGAGGGAGTCAGGTCCTGCGCCTGTCTTTGGGATTGTGCAGGTGAGAGGAAACATTTGAGGAGTTGGTGGGGCACAAATTAGGCAAGAGGAAGGAGTTCCAGGGGGCAGAGGCTTTGCCATCTCACAGAGGACAGGGGCAGCCTCTCCTCTTCCCTGGAGTAGGCCCTGCTGGGCGAAGCTGGGTGGAATGCCCTGGGAGATGCTCCTGCATTCTGGAAAGCCACAGGACACGGAGGAGCCAGTCCTGAGTTGGGTTTGTGGCAGCTTCCCATGCCAGCTGCCTTCCTTGAGACTGGAAAGGGCCTCTAGCACCCCTGGGGCCATTCAGTTCAGGCCCAGGCGCCCAACCTCAGTTGTTCACATTCCCCATGTGATCTCCTGTTGCTGCTTCACCTTGGAACTATCTCGGCTTTGGTGACCTTGTAGGAAACTAGAACCCCAGCACCATGGTTTGGCTCCTGGAAGCCTTGGGGAGAGGAATTTCCCACAGGGCAGAGCCTGGGTCCTGATTCCCTGCCTCTTTACTCCCTATTCATCCCGGCTACACCCTTGGGCCCCCGTCCTTGCTCGGCAACAGTAGTGGCTGGCACAGCTGTTGTGGTCAGCCAGGGATGGCAGGGCACTGGGGAGCAGGAGAGGAGAGGTCACACAGTGCAGGACTGGGAGCAGGAGCTAGGACAAGGAAGGCTGGACTTGGGCCATGGATTCCCTTCCTGCAGACTTGGGAGGTGAGCACACTTGAGTGATTAGAGAAGGTGTCTTGGTTCTCTCCAAGGGCCGTGCAGGAGGCACCGTTTTGGAGCCTGCATCATTCATATTGGGGCTAGATTAAAAAATAGAACTTTCTGAGTCCTCTGCAGAGAATGGGAGGCTCTCACAACTGGGAGAAGTATTGGCTCTTTTCCTGAGAATTTTGCCAAGGGGATGCTGTTACTGGGGCTGGTTTGGAAGGAGGTATAGGGCAGTATGTCTGTGAAGGCGGTGGCTGGGGTGGGGGCTTATCAGGCCCAAGGAGCATCTGGCCACATCTCAGAGTCCACAGATGAGGATCACGGATGTGTAGAGGAAACATCCTAGGCAGGCGATCATCTGACTGTTTTTTTGGGGCAGGTGATGCCCTGGGAAATTGGGAGGGAGGGAGAGAGGGAGGTAGGCTATTCTAGAAACTGGGACAGCAGGTGAGGTAGGATTGGGAGGACCAGGGGTCAGGGTGCCCATTGGTCCCTCATTGTGAACGGAGAGAGCATTGGTCTAGGAGGCAGGCAGCTCGCTTATAAGACCTTGGGAACTCTTGATTTAGAATCCAAGATCCTTTTTAGATCTAAGATTTTATAAAATTAAGATATTCCCTAAGATCAAATGCAACGTGGAGTCCTGAATTGGATCCTAGAACAGAAGAAGGACATTTGTGGAAAAACTAGTGAAATCCAAATAAAGTCTGTAGTTTTGTTAATAGTAATGCACCAATGTCAGTTGCCTAGTTGTGACAAATATACCGTGGTTATGTAAGATGGTAACATTAGGGGGAACTGGAGAAGGGTAGATTGGAGCTCTCTGTACTATCTTTGCAACTTTTCTGGGCATCTAAAATTACTCCAAAATAAAAAAATGTATTTAAAGTAAATATATTCCCTAAGAGTCCAGGAGGCAGGGGAGTTGTAGAAGCAGCTAAATGGTTGGGCTCTGACAGATTTGAGTTCCAACTTGGTCTCTGCTGCTTGCCAGCTGTGTGACCTTGAGCAAGTGGCTTAGCCTTTCTGAGCCTGATTTCCTTATCTGTGGAGTGAGGAAGATGACAGCCACCTCGCAGGGCTGTGGAGGGTTAAACGAGGTGATGCATGGACAGCAGCCGTACTGTCCTTGCTGGTGTGGGGCTCCTGCTTCTGTTCTTCCCGTGCAGCCTTGGGAATGTTGGAGGCCGTATCCAGGGACCCGTGGACCTCCCGGGATGGCCTCTCTGGACCAGCCTTGGAAGGTTCCAGGCTGCCCTTAGGCTCCCACATTCCTCCCCAGTCACGCTCTCCTCGCCCTGCCCACACCAGTCCTGTGACCCTCGCCTGAGCTGTGACTTCCCACCCCTCCCCGGCCTAGAGGGAGGCTGCCCGGCCCCGCAGTGGGACTCCCGCCCACTGACCCTCTGCCCACCACACACAGACAGGGGCACTATCCACAAGGTGGTGGAGCCTGGGGAGCAGGAGCACAGCTTTGTCTTCAACATCATGGAGATCCAGCCCTTCCGCCGTGCGGCTGCCATCCAAACCATGTCGCTGGATGCTGAGCGGGTGAGCCTTCCCCCACTGCATCCCATGGGCTATGCAGTGACCGCAGCTGAGGACAGGGCTCCTTTGCATGTGATTTGTGTGTTCTTTTAAGAGCTTCTAGGCCTTAGGGCCTGGACGTTTAGGACTGAGTGTGGGGTGGGGCCCGGGCCTGACCCAGTCCTGCTGTCCTTCCAGAGGAAGCTGTATGTGAGCTCCCAGTGGGAGGTGAGCCAGGTGCCCCTGGACCTGTGTGAGGTCTATGGCGGGGGCTGCCACGGTTGCCTCATGTCCCGAGACCCCTACTGCGGCTGGGACCATGGCCGCTGCGTCTCCATCTACAGCTCCGAACGGTACGTTGGCCGGGATCCCTCGTCCCTGGGAGAAGGTGGGTGTGGGAGAGGGGGAGGTGTTGTCGGGCTGGAGGGGGTGGCGGTACTGGGCCTTTCTGGTGGGACCCTCCTCTCTGCTGGAACTGCACTGGGGTAACGACAGGAAAGCCAGGTCTGCAGCCTTGTATCTGCTGATCCTCTTTCGTCCTTCCCACTCCAGGTCAGTGCTGCAATCCATTAATCCAGCCGAGCCACACAAGGAGTGTCCCAACCCCAAACCAGGTACCTGATCTGGCCCTGCTGGCGGCTGTGGCCCAGTGAGTGGGGTACTGCCCTGCCCTGATTGTCCTGGTCTGAGGGAGACATGGCCTTGTCCTGTGGGCCCCAGGCACGTGGGGCAGGATACAGTCCTGCAGAGGGAGCCCTCTTGGTGGGGTGAGCGAGACGGGAGAACAAAGGAGGAAGCTGAGGGCTGGGTTCCCCACGTTCATTCAGAAGCCTTGTCCTGGGATCCCAGTCCGTGGGGAGGACACATCCTCCCCTGGGAGCTCTTGGTCCCTCCTCACGGCTGCTTCCCCCCTGCCTCCCCAGACAAGGCCCCACTGCAGAAGGTTTCCCTGGCCCCAAACTCTCGCTACTACCTGAGCTGCCCCATGGAATCCCGCCACGCCACCTACTCATGGCGCCACAAGGAGAACGTGGAGCAGAGCTGCGAACCTGGTCACCAGAGCCCCAACTGCATCCTGTTCATCGAGAACCTCACGGCGCAGCAGTACGGCCACTACTTCTGCGAGGCCCAGGAGGGCTCCTACTTCCGTGAGGCTCAGCACTGGCAGCTGCTGCCCGAGGACGGCATCATGGCTGAGCACCTGCTGGGCCATGCCTGTGCCCTGGCCGCCTCCCTCTGGCTGGGGGTGCTGCCTACACTCACTCTTGTTTTGCTGGTCCACTAGGGCCTCCCGAGGCTGGGCATGCCTCAGGCTTCTGCAGCCCAGGGCACTAGAACGTCTCACACTCAGAGCCGGCTGGCCCGGGAGCTCCTTGCCTGCCACTTCTTCCAGGGGACAGGATAACCCAGTGGAGGATGCCAGGCCTGGAGACGTCCAGCCGCGGGCGGCTGCTGGGCCCCAGGTGGTGCATGGACGGTGAGGGGCTGAGAATGAGGGCACCGACTGTGAAGCTGGGGCATCGATGACCCAAGACTTTATCTTCTGGAAAATATTTTTCAGACTCCTCAAACTTGACTAAATGCAGTGATGCTCCCGGCCCACGAGCCCATGGGTCGGGGAGTGGGTTTGGATAGGAGAGCTGGGACCCCATCTCTGGACCCTGGGGCTGAGGCCTGAGTCCTTGTGGACTCTTGGTACCCACATTGCCTCCTTCCCCTCCCTGTCTCATGGCTGGATGGCTGGTGTTCCTGAAGACCCAGGGCTACCCTCTGTCCAGCCCTGTCCTCTGCAGCTCCCTCTCTGGTCCTGGGTCCCACAGGACAGCCGCCTTGCATGTTTATTGAAGGATGTTTGCTTTCCGGACGGAAGGACGGAAAAAGCTCTATTTTTATGTTAGGCTTATTTCATGTATAGCTACTTCCGACTGCATCTGTATGAAAATACCAAAACTACATGCGGGGGGTGGGAAAGGGAGGGGCTGGGAAGGGATGGGTTGGGGAGGGGGGTGATCCCAGTCTGAGGCTCCCGGGGATGAGATAAGAGTCTGGAGACGGGCATGGGTTCTTGGAGAGTGGCATGAGCTGGCTCTGCCCTGGGAGCCCGGTCTGAGGGGGACGTTGTTGGAGCCCCCGGTGTTGGGGGTGGTTATGGGAGGGGGTGGGGTGAGGGAAACAAGGGAGAATGAAGGAGAAAACTGAGCCCTAGTTTCACCGTGTTCATTTAGAAGGACGAGCCGGGTCCTCAGGGGGAGGTTCCAGGACTCTGCCCTTGGCGTTGAGGGTTGGGGGGCGGGGGGCCTCCTCCCTTCCTCTCAGCCCCCTTCCCCAGGGGCTGTGCTTCCATGCTCCTAGCCTCCCACCTTCGCTCAGGACATGTTATAACTTAGGCTAAACTGTGAAAATTCCAGTGGGGATGGCCTGGGCCGAGCTCTCCAGGCAGGCGGCCCTGCCCCCAGCCCTGTCCATCCATTTCAGGGGGGAGCTGGGTCCTTCTCCAGCTGTGTCTGGCCACCCAGGGCAGGGGCTGGGGCCAGCGGCCTTCCAGCTTTGGCCCCTGCACCTCTTCTCAATGCACTTTAATAATGTAACATATTACTAATAAACAAGCTATTTATTTACCTGCGCCTGTTCCTTGCCTGCAAAGCTGTCCTGGTCAGGGGGTGTTGGTGGGGGCTCCTGTTTATTACTCGCCACCCCCTGGCTGCATGAGCATCACATGCATTCTTTCATGTCCTGGTTAGGGCCCAGGAGCCGGCTCAGCAGGGCTGTAGCTAGTGAGAGGCAGGAATGGGGACCTGAACCCACGACTCCTCAGCAGTGTGCTGTTTGCCCGAGCCTTGATCCCAGAGCCCCGATAGCACATGCACCCCTTTTCCCCATTCCCAGCCTCCACTTCCCACCACTTCCCCTGGAAGGCCTGGCCTGGGCCATGCTAGAAACAGCCTCGGGACTCCCTGCCTTCAAGGGGCAGTTCTGGAGGGCAAGCTGATCAAATGCGGCCCTGTGGGATGCTGTGTCCTTGAGTGTGTGTGCAGGAGGCTGGTGCCGGCTGAAGAGATGAGGGAATGGGATTTGCTCCAGGCAGGATAGGGGTCTGGGTGAGGGTCGGAGAGTAGGGAGGGACCTGTGGGGAGGGTTTATGAGTGATGAGGTGGGATTTGAGTTGTAGAAACTCAGGAATCCCTCCAAGATCAAGTAAATAGGTTTTAGAACACATAAGTTTGTGCAGGAAGGAGCCTCTCAGGCTGGGGTGGAAGGCTGCAGGGGAGTTAGGAGGCTGTCCAGTGGCGGGTGGAGGTCAGGATGAGGGCAGTGGCCCTGGGATGAAGGGCAGGGACAGTCGGGGGCACTGCAGATAGAAGTCCAGATGTCCCCCAGTGGCCTCCCCTCCCCTTTGTTCCCTTCTCTCTGTCCCCTGTCCCTGGAGGCAAGGACCTAGGCCTTTGGGGTCTGCTAGGTGTTTTTCCTGAGCAGTGACTGCTGGAGGGGTCCATGGCAGACTTGGGGCAGTTCATTTCTCTGTCTGAGCCCAGCTTCTGGTTGGCTCTGGCAGACCCCACAGGACTGGAATTGCCCCCACCCACAGTGCTCCCTCCCACTTCAGTTTGCTCTGCACTCTCATAGCCAGCCCATTCTTGAGGATTCTCCCCATCCTTTTCTCCCCCAACACTCGGCGTGCCCTGGGGGACCAGCAGGTACATGGGACCAGGGGTCTTTGGGAGTTTGGGGGACCCAGAAGAGCCCTGGGCAGCTGGGGCAGAGACCTGGGGCTGCTGCCACCATTTGTGGTCCTGGGCAGACCCTCGCCTTTCCCGAGCCTCATTTCTCTCCTGTGTAAAAGGCAGGGCTGGACCTGGGCTTCTGTGGACCCTTTCCTGCACATCTTGTCTGTCCCAGTCTGTCTGTATTCCAGTGCACAGCCAAGCATCGGCAGCAGGACGGGGGTTTCACAGGCTCCTGCTCAGCAAGCTGGAGGCTGGTGGCAAAGCAAAGGATGGGAGTGAATTCCAGCCCCAAATGGTCTGAGCGGCGAGTGGACAAAGTGTGGGTTTAAGCCTTGGTCCCTCCTGGAGTGCTGGTGGTCTCCACTGAGTTCCCTGTCCTCTCTGGGCCTCAGCAGCCTCCCTCTTTCCAGAGATGCTCTTGGTGCTCTGATGGGTCCATGGCAGGGGATTTGAGTGATGGAACCCACTCCTTTGTCTCTGTGGAGGCACCAGGAGAGGCTGGGCTGGGAGGGAAGCCGTGTGCATTAAGGCATGAAATGAGCCCGTGTAAATTCCATGTAAATGAGCTGGCAGGGAGGCCAGCCAGGCACAAGCCTCCTGCCCTGTTTTCCCCAATGGACAAGCAGCACAGCAGGCCTCTGGCTGGCGGTGTGTGGGCAGGACGGTTAGGCTGGGCCCGGGTGGTGGGACGATCTGCTCTAGCCATAACCACACGATATCCACAGTCCCAGCACTGGCTTCTTGAGGGCCAGGCCAGGGACCGGAGCCAGGCCAGGGGCAGGAGCCAGGCCCATCCTTCTCCCCTCTCTTGTGCATTCTTGTTGGGGAGGAGGAAGAGGGATGAGACTGAAAGCTCAGCTCTCCTGGGGATGGCAGCAGGGAACTGCAGATTTCGTTCTGCCTCCCTCCCACTTTAGGAATGTGAAGAGTCATTACGGTTTATCCCCCATCCACATGTCCTGTCATCCTCTCTCCCCGAGGGAAGGCTGCTGTCCTCTTGTCTCTCTGCTACATCAAATCATACCCTTCCAGTCTCTCCTCAGACTTCTACCTTCCTTTGCTGGAACCACTCTATGTATTTGCTCCTGTGATTCCCTCCCCTGGAATGCCAGGAGGAGGATGCTCCCAGGCCAAGATTTCAGAACGACCTGGAATTCTCCAGAGGAATCCTGGATCCCCCCTACACTAATGCCTCAGCCTGTTCACTCCTGATCTTTGGGAGGGTGCACCTGAAAGCAAGCTCTGGGGTCCCTGGGGGAGAAGGCACAGCCCCTGCCCTGGAGACACTTAAAGCCTGGTGGGGAAGGGCGGTGGGCTGGACGGTGACCATACGTGTGATGGTCCTAGGTGGGAGGGAGCTCAGAGGAGGCACCTAACCCATTGAGCGGAGTGCTCAGGGAAGGCTTTGAGTAGGGCATTAGAGGATGTGTAGAAGTTCCCCAGGAGGAGAGCGACTGAATGGAGAGGGAACAGCATTTACAAAGGCCTGGGAGTGTGAGAGGGCCTGGGGTGTTATGGGCTGGCTGGAGTAAAGTTAGCTCCATGAAGCCAGAGGTCCTTAGCAGTTTTGTTCACAGCTGTATCTCTAGTACCTAGAACAGTGCCTGGCACATATTAGGTGCTCAAGACATTCTTATTGAATGAATGAATAAGATGAGAGAAGGGAGAGTATCTAGAGGTAAGACTGGATGACTCCATCAGTTCCTGATCCTGGGAACTAAAGCAAGATCTTTATCCTGCAGACACTAGGGAGCAATTGAAGGATTTTGAGCAGGGGTGGGGTAGATGATAATGATAATAATGGTGAGGATAATGGGAGCCTGAGATCCATGTTTTCTTACACCCCATTTCTTACACCAAAGACCCACTCCTCACCATTTCCAGGTATTTCTAGCTCCTTATATGGTCCAATTTTAGCCTTTTGCTTACTGGAAAAGAAAGTGCAGCCATCCCGGCTACAGTGCCAGACAGGAGGTCTGTAGGCGTGGGCCAGTGGAATGGGGCTGAAATGGCTGAATCTGGCTCAGGAAACACTTATGTCAATATTGGTTAACTCTGGGAGGAAGAGACCTTGGGAGAAAAACAAAAACAAAATCCACATTCTCAGGGTCACCAATGGCCATGAGTCAACCCCCACCAAGGGAAGGAGCACAGAACCACACTCAGGAGGCGCTGGCCCTGTTAGTATGCTGGGGCCTTTCTGTAGGGTGGTGTTCACACCAGAACGGCTGCGCTCAAACCAAGTCAAGGTCCCAGAACTCTGGCAGTTCTTTCAAGTTGGGCAAAATAAATGAGCTCAGAAGGGCTTAGGTAAAGGTGAACATGTCCTTGGGACTGAGCCTATATCATGGTGGGGAAACACATGGCTTGCAGCTTGATTCAGCTGCAGCCTATGCCTGGAGCAGACATTGCTGATCAATTGTGGCATTCCTTTCCTGAGCTCAGATGAGTGATTTTCTTCAGAACTTGCATTCTCTGGGAGCTACTGGGCACTTGAAATAGGGCTCATCTGATTGAGATGTGCTGTAAGTATAAAAGACACACTGGATTTTGAAAATATAATATGAAAAAAATGACCTCAAATTTTTACATCGATTACACTTTGAAATGATAATATTAGAGGTTGGGCATGGTGGCTCACACCTGTAATCCCAGCGCTTTGGGAGGCTGAGGCGAGTAGATCACCTGAGGTCAGGAGTTTGAGACCAGCCTGGCTAACATGGTGAAACCCTGTCTCTACTAAAAATTAGGAGTTTGAGACCAGCCTGGCTAACATGGTGAAACCCTGTCTCCACCTAAAAATTAGGTGGGCGTGGTGGCATGTACCTGTAATCCCAGTTATTTGGGAGGCTGAGGCAGGAGAATCGCTTGAACCCAGGAGGCAGAGGTTGCAGTGAGCTGAGATTGCTCCGTTGTACTCCAGCCTGGGCAACAAGAATGAAACTCTGTCTCAAAAAAAAAAAAAAAGGAAATGATAATATTTCAGATATAAGATATATTTGGCTAGATAACATATAAAAATCAATTCCACCTATTTCTTTAACTTTTTTTTTTTTTTTTTTTTTTTAGATGGAGTCTTGCTCTGTAGCACAGAATGAAGTGCAGTGGCAGGACCTTGGCTCACCACAACCTTCGCCTCCCAAGTTAAGCGATTCTCCTGCCTCAGCCTCCCGAGTACCTGAGATTACAGGTGCCCGCCACCACGCCCAGCTAATGTTTGTATTTTCAGTAGAGACGGGGTTTCACCATGTTGGCCAGGCTGGGCTCGAACTCCTGGCCTCAAATGATCTGCCCCCCTCGGCCTCCCAAAGTGCTAGGATTACAGGCGTAAGCCACCGCTCCTGGCCTTCTTTAACTTTTATCTAGTGTGGCTACTGGAACATTTTAAATTATGTGTGTGGCTCATATTGTATTTCTGTTGGACAACACTGTTACAGAATATCTGCTCTGCGGGGGCAGGGAATTTTGTCTTTTTTGTTCACAGCTAAATTTCATAGCACCTAGAGTAGCACCTAGCACACAGTAGGTGGTCAGTAAATTATTTGTGGAATGAATGAATGGATCCCCACCAGCATTTCTCCTTAGGAGTCACCAGCAATTGATCAGATGGAACGTATTTGCTACCCCGAGCCTAGCGGATGCTACACCACAGTGCTAACAACCCCCGTTTGTGCTTTCTGACTTTAGAGCTGTGTCGCTCTCCTGGGACTCTCCTGATACCCAGTGGGGCAGGTGAAAGTGGACTCTGGTGAATGCACTGCTCCGCTGAGGGTCTTCTGAAAGGGAACGTTTCCG
Source organism: Pongo abelii (assembly GCF_028885655.2). Lineage (NCBI taxonomy): Eukaryota > Metazoa > Chordata > Mammalia > Primates > Hominidae > Pongo > Pongo abelii. Next base: position 77,658,457 of record NC_072001.2, on the reverse strand, counting down.
TTCCTTCTGATCAGGAAGCAGGGCAGTGTGCAAATGGTATGGAAATCACTTCTTGTGAGTGTTTGCCTATCTAGGGTGCTGGGGATACTTCCAGTCCACCTCCGGATCCCAGCCCTTGGTCCCTAGGGACAAAAGAGGAAGCTCTGGAGACTTTGAGCTCTGGGGGCAGATTGGGGGAACTGGGGCCCCCTTAGTCTTTCCCCAGCAAATGAGGGCTTGTAGCCCGGAGCATCCTCATCTCTCAATTCAGCAGGAGCCTAAAAATAGTCTGCAGTTTCAGCCTCCCCCACAGCCGCCCGCGCCAAGTGGGGCCCTGCGCCCGGCAGCTCCTTCACAATCCAGACTGTCTGCACAATCTGCCCCAGCCACCGTCCCCCATCTCCTCGGCCTCTGTCCCATCCTGGCCCCTGAGAACCCTGAGCTCAGCACTCCCTGCTGTCAGGCCTGCTGAGGGTCTGCCTCACACTCTGCCTTTCCTAACAGCCTGGGCCCTGACCCCTGGATTTCCAGACCCTGTGCTTTGTCCACTCTCCATTCTGGAGGGGACACTAGCCAGACACAAGTGGGGTGAAGGTGTTCCAGGTAATGGAACCAGCACATGCAAAGCATGGGGTGTTAGAGAGCACAGCATGCCATGGAAAGGGTGAGCCGGAAGGGCTGGGTGCACAGGACAGAGTGCGGGGGCCAGTCCCAAGCTGGAAGGCAGCACCGCAGGTCTGTTGGCTCCCACCCCACGCATGGATGCCCTGGAGTAGATGACGTCCTCGTCCAGCCCATGGTGGAGCAGGACTGCCCCTTGGATCTGGCAGCCTGCAGTAGCTCTGGTGCCACCCACACCTTGTGTAGAGCCCAGAAGGAACGCTTAGGTGCCAAGGCCCATCTCCCTGTTTTGGGTCCTCCACATCTTTCATTTGTGGGAAGCCCTGGTGCCTTCCGGCTCTGAGCTTCTGGGGTTCCTGCCTGCTCAGCAATACAGAAAGTCTCCTTAATGAAGTCCAGCAAGGGGAATTCCTCGAGGCAACCAGTACCTCGGTGGCAGAGCTGAACAAAACCCTCCATATCCTGATGCCCAGCTGGGACCCGTCCCTCCCCTCAATGTCGGGCGACCGCTGCTGAGGACACATCCTGGTCAGAGTCTGAGACATGGGGCTTGGGGACCTGCCCTGCGGAAGGGTTTCCTGGTGGCAGGAGTGAGTGTGCAGGTGACACTGCTGGCCCATGACGGTTCCACACTCTGAGTGAGCAGGGTCCCAGCTGCAGGAAGTGGTGGCGGCAGAAGTCACAGTCACCTTCCTCTCCTGGGGGCCGGCTTTCGGGGAAACCAGGGGAAATGCTGAGCTCATGGGCTGTTCTTCCCACAGCTGGTTCCCAAGGCCTCTTCTTGTCCCTGACATCTCTCCACGGCCTCACCACAGCCCTCAGAGGCAGAGTGCCAGCGTGGGCATTACTGTCCCATTAGGCAGAGCAGGTGCGAGGCCAGCCTCTTGCTCTGAGCTACCTGCCCCTTCAGAGCCTGGCCTAGAACCTGGACTCCTGCCTCTTCCCACCTCCACACAACACCCTCCCTCAAGGAAACAGGGGTGGGTGGAATCTAGAAGCTTCTCAGACGAGGCGAAGGTGTTGGGAAGGCATTAGAACTTGAGGTTTTCTCACCTCCACCAGCCCCTCATTTCCCAGCAGATGTGAGACCTCCTTGGTGTGCATGTCAGCCCGTGACAAATCAGTCTCAGGACGTTTCCCCCAGCATGGGGCCTGTCAGAGGTGCTCCCCCTCCCCAGCCACCACAAGAGCCCAGAGTCACTGGGAGCGCCCCTGCACCCTGGAAGGCATCTGAGGGATCCAAGCCCATTCCTCAGCTTGAGGAGACAGCAGCCCCTGCAGAGGGCCCTGACTGGCCCTGTGAGTGTGGAGGTGGGGGGCGTCCTAGCCCTGACACGTCCTTTCGTGAACTCCACCCCGACCATGGGTATAAACACAGGCAGAACATCAATGAAGTGAGAGGAGAGTTGTCTGCCTTGGCAGCCAGCACCAGGGAAGATGGAATTGTGGCTTGTCTACCTGTCTGGCCTTCTGTTGTTCTCTGTCTCAGTCTCATTCTGTTTCCCTGTTGGTCTCTGTTTCTATTTTCTCTCTCTCTGTCTCTCCTTGTTCCTCCTGTTTCTCTCTCTGGCTTGACCTCTTATGCTCACTTACACAAAACAAACATGCATATATACAACAGGTGGGCACATGGGACCACACGTATGACCTGCTCACCCGTACACACGTACACACATGCACATCTGTGCACACATGCATCCACACAGAATCCTTCCTCCTCAGATCCTATGTGTATTCAGAGAAGGGGGCGGTGGTGAAGCTCTCTTTCCATGTGTGCACAGGCTCAGGGAGAACCCACAGCTAATTTCCAGGCTGTTTCTGCCTCCCTGTCACTGGCAACTGGGAGCTTGGAGGAATAGGCTGGGATCCCCACTGATATCTGGGACTCTGGTGGGGATCTCTGGGCCATCATAACCTGCCAGTGAAGAGTGTGAGAGGGGAGGGGGAGTCTCTGGAGGTGAGCAGAGGGGATGAGACAGGAAGATGAGATGTGGAGTTAGCAATGCACTGGCCTGGAGGGCTCTCTGGCTCCTTCCCCTCCTGATGCTTTTCCTGGTGGTCCTGCTGAGATGCCCTATGACCCACCTGAGAGCTGGGGACCAGGGACGACTGGACCACAGGAGTCCCCAGAGGGAGGTGCCTGCAGGGAAGGAAGCCTGGTCAGACATTTTGCCCCACCCACAGAAAGCTGGAGGCTGGACGTCCCTAGGGTGGGTGGCCATGATGAGAGAGCCTTTGTTCCTGTCCTTTCAGGACAATGGGCCGGATGAGGCCCCACTAGGTACTTGGGTTTCCTGGGTGGGTCGGGGCTTTCCTGGAATGCTCAACCTTCCTGGTGTCCCAGGGTTGAGGCAATTGCATGGGAAGAGGGCAGGCAGGAAGCCCTTACGGTCAGTAAGGACCTGTCGTGCCCTGGAGTCTGGGTTCAGGTGGTCATCAGAGCCTGCACCCCTCCACCACTCTCGGCATGTGGGCCTGCTCCCTGTTCAGAGCAACCCCCTTACTGAGCACCTGTGTGGTGCAGGCTGTGCTGGGAGGAGGCTTGTGAAGAGCAGGTGAGCTAGGGCTGGGCACCAGGGAAGGAGGCGCCCCTTTCGCTCCTGGGGCAGGAGCTAGAGCCCCCACGGGCATGTTTTGGTGTGGGGACAGACTCAACAGGAGCCTAGGGATCTTTCTGAAATGTGACACTTGCCTCTACCCTCCTTGCCAGAAAGGGACATTACTCAGCCACCTGGCTCGGCTTCATTAAGCAAGTAGTAATAGTGGCAAACAAAAGCCAAATGCGTAAGTCATGCACCTGCCCGGTACTGTTCTGAAACTTTATATGAATTATCTTGGTTAGTTTTCTCACCAGCCCTTTGAGGTTGATACTATCATTATTGTCTCCATTTCATAGTTCAAAGAACTGAGGCTGAGAAAGGGTAAGTAGTTTACCAAAATTTTAAAACAAAAAGATGCATCTAATCTTTGTCCTCAAGAAACAGGGGTTCTACTTTTACTTTTTTTTTTTTTTTTTTTTTTTTTTTGAGACAGGATCTTGTTCTGTTGCCAAGGCTGGAGTGCGGTGGCACAATCTTGGCTCACTGCAACCTCTGCCTCCCGAGTTCGAGTGATTCTTTTGCCTCAGCCTCTTGAGTAGCTGGGATTACACCACGCCTGGTTAATTTTTTTTTTTTTTAATTTTTAGTAGATACGGGGTTTCACCATGTTGACCAGGCTTGTCTCAAACTCCTGACCTCAAGTCATCCACCTGCTTCAGCCTCTCAGAATGCCGGGATTACAGGTGTGAGCCACTGTGCCCGGCCCAAGCTCCTGCTCTCTTTGCTGGGTTCGCAGTTAATACAAGTGATACACACAGCAAAGGGAAGCAGTCAGGTGGGCCACTCTGGCAAAATGGCAAAGATCAGGTCTGGGACAGAGTGTGCCCCAGTGACTGGGGTTCCCTACACAGAGTCCATTAGCACCCGAGGCTTGGACCTCAGAGGAAGATGATGGGATCTCCTGTTCCAAGACACCCTGAGGCTCTGAGATGGGGAGGTCACCTGTCAATCTGTCCTACTTGGGACCGAGGTGGGCTGAGAGGACCTCTGCTTGGGCTGCAGGGCCCCTGCAGGGGTTGGGGATCAGCCTTCTCTCATTGGTTCCTGCCAGAACCATCTTAGGGAGCAGCTGCTGTGGGGGCTGCTCTCCCACAGCAGGGAACCCACATCCTGCCCCATTACAGCAAAGTGAGCATCCGGTGGGGGAAGGACCCCCACGGGGGCCTGAAGCTGATGAAAGTTGAGTCAGGGTGACTCAGTGGAAGGCCTCTGCCCACTGCTGTCTCCAAGTGGAATACTGTGGTCAGACCAAAGGAAGAACTTCCCAACCTCTGGTCCCACATCTGGAATGCATGCCAAAAAGGGGTCTCTGAGAGGGCACGGCAGTTTGGCAGTTCTCAGGCTCTGTCATGCTACATCCTGACCTCAGAAATACCCCGGGAGGCAGACTGCAGAGGGGGAAACTGAGGAAAGGGACAGGACCTGTACCAGAGCTGGGACTGTAGCTGGACCTTGAGTCTGTTCATCATGGGGGCACCTGCCCAAGGAGAGGGCAGCACCCCACTGCAATGCCCCCTAGGTTTCCCCAGAGCCCCTCTCCTCCCACCTGCTCCTCAGAGGACTTGTCTGGAGATAGGAGTGGAGTGAGGGGGTGGGGGTTTCCCTGAGCAAAGAATAGCTCTCCTGTAGGATGCTGTTCTAAGAAACAAATAGACAAGCCACCCAGCCAGTCAGACAAGTTTGGCTTTCCAAACCTGTCCCTGGGGTGGCTGTTGTTGCCTTTTTATTTATTTATTTATTTATTGAGAAAAGGTTCATATAACACAAACTTGGCCATTTCAAAATGCACAATGCAGTGGTTTTGAGTATATTCATAATGCTGTATGACACCTACCACTAGCTAACTCCGGAACATTCCATCACCCCCAAGAAACCTCGTGCCTGTTAGCAGTCACTTCCCCTTTCCTTGTCCCCCAACTAATGTACTTTCTGTCTGTATGCATTTGTCTCTTCTGGACATTTTTTAAAAAATTAAATTAAATAATTTATTCAGAGATGAGGTCGCGCTATGTTTTCCAGGCTGGATTCAAACTCCTAGGCTCAAGTAATCCTCCTGCCTGGGCCTCCCAAATAGTTGGGACTACAGGCATGAGCCACTGCATCCGGCTTCTAGGCATTTCATATAAATGGAATTGTACATGTCACCTTTTGTGTCTGACTTCTTTCACTTAGCATACTGTTCTCAGGGGTTATCATGTGGTAGCCTGAACCAGGACGCCCCATCTTCTCAGTGCTGAATGAGAGCTCATTGTGTGGCTAGGCCATGTTGCTTATCTGTGCCTCAGTTGATGGACATGGACATTGTTCCCACTTTTCGGCTGTTATAATAATACCCAGAATAACGCTGTATGAATATTTGCGTACAAGTTTTTGTGTGATCAGATGTTTTCAACTCTTTGGAACATCTATTTACCTGGGAGTGGGACTGCAGAATCCCACGGTAACTCTGTGTTTAACGTTTTGGGCAACTGCCAAACTGCTTTCCACAGAGGTGATACCATTTTACATCTCCGCAATCAGAGTGTGAGGGCTCTAATCTTGCCACAGTCTCACCAACACTTGTTATTCTCTCTGCCTTTATTCTTTCAACACAAACACAGAGAGAGAGAGAGAGACATTGAGACAAGGTCTTGCTCTGTCACCCAGGCTGGAATACGGTGGTGTAATTTTGGCTCACTGCAATCTCCGTCTCCTGGTCTCAGGCAATCCTCCCACATCAGCCTCCTGCGCAGCTGGGACCACAGGTGCATGCCACCACACCCAGATAATTTTGTGTATCTTTTGTAGAGATGGGGTTTCGCCACATTACCCAGGCTGGTCTCGAACTCCTGAACTCAAGAGATCTGTCGGCCTTGGCCTCCCAAAGTGCTGAGATTTCAGACATGAGCCACTGTGCCTGGCCTTCGACACATATTTTGTTGAGCCCCTACTTGGTGTCAGGCCTGTGCTGGGGTAGGGGATGCAGGGGTCCAGGCTGCTCTTGCAGAGCCAAAGGGACGTAGATGTGACCCAGTGGTGGCTGGTGCTGAGTGGAGGGAAGGAGGAGGTGAAGTGAAGGGAGTGACCTGCATGGACAGGCAGGGCAGGCTTCAGGGAGGCAGTGTTTGTGCCCTGGGAAGGTCTTGGCTGTTACTGTCCAATCCCAGCCTCTGCCCCTTCCCAAGTCCCCAGGATGAGTGGTGGTCAAGGTGCCTCAGTGTTATGATGTGAAAAGTCTCAGCCTGGCCTGAAACTCACCCATTAGAGCCCTCACCTGCAGATTCTATGCCCACAGCCCAAGCCAGATGAGGAAACTGTGGCTCAGAGAAGGGAATGACTTCCCAAAGGTCATCCCAAAAGGTAGTGGCAGAGGGAGACCAGATCCCTGATCTCCAGATGCCCAGCCTGGGGTCCTTTTAGCTCTGATGGGGTGAGGCCTGGGGCAGCATGAGGCTGGGAGCAGGGAAGGTGGGGGAGGGCAGGAGGCTGAGAGAGCCCAGGTGAGAGAGGGCCAAGCTTGAAAGGTTTTCCCAGGCTTGGGGAGAGGCCCTGGTCAGGATGTGTATGGGTAAGGGGTAAAATACAGAAGTCCCTGGGGCGGGCCCAGACCTGTTTCTCCTCTGCCCAGTTTCAGTTCTGTTTCGCTTGTCCCCTGAGACCCCAGAGTTCAGAGTGGGTTGGGGTGGTGGTGGGGTGACTTTTAGCCCCCATCTTGATCCCCATGGTGGGGGATGAGGAGATGGGCTTAACTCCAGACACCACTTTCAGTCCCCCTTCCTGCCCCCACCCAGGGTCCCCCAGTCTAAGGGCGGAGGCGGGAGGCCTGGCTGGGTCCATCCTCACAAGAAGGGGTGAGCTGGGCAGAGCCTGGCTGACCTCCCCTGCTGCCATACCTTGGAGCCCACAGCCTCCAGTGGGTAGTGACTGGCCCCAAATCTAGGCATAGGTAATGTTTGCTTAGTGAGTTCATGTGCTATGGGACTAAGTTGAAATGCTCTGCCCCTTACTCATATACTCTTATTGACTCACAGGGCACCAGGGTGAGTCAGGCCCACGTCAGGTAATTGTGGGTGTATGAGACAAGATGGGATGCAGTTTCCAGTCCCCCTGCCAGCATGCTCAGGGCACCAGGAAGGGCAGTGGGTGCTGATGGGCCCCAGATTTACCAAAGATGGCTCCAGTTGGAGGCCTTGGACTGCCGTGGGCTTGTTAGGGGCCTTTGCGGGCCTGGGAGGAGGTGTCTGGGGCTGCTCCAATGTCTTTGGGGTCTCTCAGGTTGGGGTGGATCCTTTGGGAGTACTGGGCACTGGCAGAGACTCAGGTCGCAGGGAGGGGACTCGCTTTCCCTCTGGCTCCCTCCAGAAGCCTCGGCTGCAGTGCTGGGTGCTGGCTGTCCTCAAACCCGTGTCCTCCAGCCCCCTGACGTCTTCTCATTTCCTCATCTCAGGTTTCAGCCCACTCAGGCTGACGTTGTCTTCTGATCTCGTTTTTCAGCAGCCCCTAGGCCCGTCTCCGTGGCTGCTGTGCAGAAACGCGAGTGGTTGGGGGAAGTACACATGATGCTGGCCTTGAAGAGCCTCCTGCCAGCCAGGCCTCAGGAGGGCTCACTTCCCCATTGCGGAGCTCCTGCGGGGACCCAGGGGCAATTTCTGGGTCTTTAGCACAGGGCCTCTGAGGGGCTGGCTTTTCCTAGGGGCTGCCCTGGTGCTGTGGCACCATGGGGTGGGGGATTTCGGCAACGCCAGGGGCTCGACATGGCTGAAACTTCCTTGGACAGCTCGGCTACCCCAGGTAGAAGCCTCTGTCCCTCCCGGAGCCAGGCGTGTCCCAGCTGAGAAGACAGATGTTGGGACGTGCTGCGTGCCTTTGGGACGAGTAGCCCAGTGGGCTCAGAGCTCTGACAGTGAACCCAGATGGGGGTGCTGTGAGGGACCGGGCGGGTCTAAAACCAACAAGGTGCTGTGTGAGTGCATAGGTGCAAACAGGCTGCTCCAAGGGACTCTTGAATTGTCTTTGCGGAAAAGTGGGAGTTAGCTGGAAAAGAAGGAGCTGCGTGGTCAGAGGCGTGGAGGCAGGCAGTGGAATAACCCATGTGGAGAACCGCAAGCATTTCCACATGACTGACTGGAGTGTGAGGGGGTGTAGTAGACCGGAGGGCAGGCGGTGGACAGGGGGCTGGAGAAGGACCCTGAGGGCTCAGCCAAGGAGCAGGACTTTTCCTGAAGCAGCAGAGAGGCAGAGAGCCAGGCCCCTCCTGAGCCCTCTCACTTCTGTGCAGGGACGCCTCCCAGTGAAGTAGGCCTGGGCCTCAGAGGCACCCCGACCCTGGCTGCTGACCTAGCTCTGCCTCTGTGAGGGCCGGCGGGAGGCTGCCCACATGAGCCACGGAGCCATGGCATGGCCTGGGGCTGGCTCTTCTGGGCTGCCCTCCACCCAAGGTCTTGAGGTTCTGCCATTCCCTCTTCAAGGGGTCTGACCATCCAGCCCTAGCTGGGGACGGGCCCTATAGCCTGTTCACTGGTGCCTGGGGTGCCACTGCCAGTCCCGCTCTGGTGCTGATGGGGAGGCAGAGGCAGCTGCCAGAGAGAAGAGCTCAGGTGGGGCGAATGTGGGCAAGGGGCCATGCTCCCTCCCGCAGCCTTCATGAAGGCTCAAAGTGTTCTGGAAGTGTTTGGGAGCTGGCTTCGCCTTCTTGGCTAACTCCAAGGCCTCCTAGCTCGGCCCCCACATATCACGCTCAAGTGGACCGATCCGGACTGAGGCAGAAAGTAGAGCTGGCCCCTCGCCATAGGCTCCAGCCCTACTGCTGAAGGAGGCAAGATGGCACAGAGGTGAGGGCGTGAATTCTGCCTCACTCAGACTTGGGGCTAGATCCTGGGTCTGGTGGGGAGCACACTGGGCTGGCAAGGCATGTTGTGCCTTACTAGCTACCTTTGACCCAGTAATCCCACTTCCGGGAATCTGTCTTACAGAGACACCTGCACGAATATGACAGATGCACACACACTAAGCTGCATACTTGTGATGGCAGAAGATCAAAAACATTCTTAATAGCCATCAACTTGGGACTGATATATCCCAATGGTATGTCCCCATGATGGAATTCAAGACAGCTCTAAAAAGAATGTGAGACTGGGTGTGGTGGCTCATGCCTGTAATCCCAGTGCTTTGGGAGGCCGAGGTGGGCAGATTACTTGAGGTCAGGAGTTGAAGACCAGCCTGGCTAACATGGCAAAACCCTGTCTCTACTAAAAATACAAAAATTATCCAGGCGTGGTGGTGTGCACCAGGTACTCGGGAGGCTGAGGCATGAGAATTGCTTGAACCTGGGAGGCGGAGGTTGCAGTGAGCTGAGATCACACCACTGCACTCCAGCCTGGGCAAGAAAGCGAGACCCTGTCTCGAAAAAAGAATCTGAAAGTTTTCTATGTATGAAAGTGCAAAAAAGCTCTGGGATTTCTGTTAAGTAAGAAAGCAAGTAAAAGTCAGTGAAGAGTAGAGAAACGTCCAATGCCCAGGCCGGGGCAGGAGGCAGCATGACGGGCTCGGGAGGCCCTGGGGAGTTTGGTGGGACTGGGAGCAAGAAGGGACAGACCAGGCAAGTGAGAAGGAGACTAGCTTGGGAGGGCCCCTGGGTGCAGAGAAGAAACTGAAAACTACCAGGAGCCAAGGGACAGTTTTCAGCAGATTTGGATCTCCTTTGTCTGGTAACAAGATCTGGCAATTGTAAAGCAATAATCCACATTTATAATGTGCTTTGCATGCACCATCTCATTTAAACGTCTCAGCACTCCAACCCCTATGAGAGAAGTGCTATTATCACAACATGTGGAACTGGAGCACAGGAAGGTTAAGGAACCAGTCCAAAGTCACACTGCTGGTAAACAGCAGAGCCAGAGAAAGGACCCTGAGCCCACGCCAGAATCACCTTGCTATCCTGCCTTTCACAGTGGTGTTGGACTGGAAGGGGATTGCTGGAGGCCCACGGACAGTCAGGGGCTGTTATGAGATGGGGACCCAGACGAGAAACAGTGAGGGCCTGGGGAAGGCAGCGAGTTTGGGATGCGGACTCAAGTGTAGACTGAAAAGCTCTGAAGGATGTGGGAACAAGACCTGGTGGTGAGTGGGGCCCCAAATCCATTCACTCATTCATGCAGCAAAAGTATAGAGTGCCTACTGGGTGCCAGGTACTGTCCTGGGAGCTGGGCTTACATCAGTCACCAAAACCAACAAATGCCCCTGCCCTCAAGGGGCTTTCCTTCTAGCTGATGGAAACAGACAATAGTAATAGACATAAGACATATGTAATTAGGTAATCTGTTAGAACCGTGGAAAGCTAAAGTAAAGGTAAGGGGGATTGGCAGCCTGTGTCCAGGAGACATCTGAAGTTTTAAGTGAGGTGGTCAGGGGAAGCGTCATCAAGAAGGTGACATTTGAACAAAGGCTGAAAGAAGGTGAGGGGCGAGTTGTGCAGGTGTTTGGGGAAGGGCACTCCAGGCAGAGGGAACAGCTAGGGCAAAGGCCCGGGGCGGGGGCATGTCTGGCGCGTTCGAGGAACAGCAGCGGGGAGGCCGTCACCCCTGTCCATCGGTGCCTGTCTCTTCTTCTGGGCACAGGGAAGGGCTACATTTCTTTCATTTGGGGTTAGGCCCAGCTGTGTAATCTGCTCTGGCCAGTGAGATATGAGTAGAAGAGACGCGTGCCACTTCCGAGCTGAAGCATGCAGTAGTCAGCGAGTGATTCCATGTTCCCTTCACCTTGCCTGGAAGCAGGTGATGCTCCAGATGTCCCCAACATAGTCATGAGAGAGGTCGATGCAGTGTAGCCCTCCCTGCCGACCCTCATGACATGAAGCTGGAATGAGAAATGCCCCTCTCTGTTTTAAGGCCCGGTGACTAGGGATGGTCATCGCGGCACACCCCAGCCTGCCTCAACTGATACCCCAGGGGAGGCCTCTGCAGTGCAGCCAGGGAGAGGAGGGTGCAGGGAGGAGAGCAGGGGATGCGAGCAAGGAGGCCAGGGCACGCAATCATTCCCCGGCTTTTCCTGAGAGCAACACAGGAGCCATTGGGAAGCGTCAACCGGAGAGGTGCAATCCAGTGACATATCTGAACAGGACGGCTCTGGCCACTGTGCTGGGAACACCTGGGGGCAGGAGTGAAAAGGTGGGAGCAGGGAGACCAATTAGGAAGCTCCTGCAATGATCCAGATGAGAAATGATGGGGGCCTGGCCCAGGGTGGGGGCGGCAGTCAGACTCTAGGTCTCCTTTGAGATTAGAGCAGCAGGGTTTGCCAGTAGACGGGAGAGGGAGAGGGGTCTGGGATGCCTCGAAGGCTTTTGGTCTGAGCATCAGGAAGGAGAAAGCTGCCAGCCGGGGGTGGGGAGAGTGCGGTAGTGGGGGAAGTGGGTTGGGGTGCTGTGGGGAGCGGGAGCTGGAACGGCTGAGATGCTTGTTAGACATCCAAGCGGAGTGTCGTGTGGGCGGCTGAGGAGAGGCCTGGACGGGGGAGGGAGGACAGCCAGGCGTCTGTTTGGGTGTGCACAGTATAGACAGCACCTAACGCCTTGAGACTGGATGAAATCAGGAGAGGTGAAAGCTGGTTCCCCTTTCAGCATCTGGGCTGAGGACAAGGGAGAAAGAAGGGAGGGCCTCTCGAGGGAATCCTGGAGGTGGTCTGGACCTCAGGAGAGGAGCCAGAGGGTGGGGGACTTGAGGATGCAGGAGGAGGGGCAGGCCAGGGGTGGCAGAGGTCTGTCTGCCTGGGCAGAGGCGAGGGAGGGGAGAAAGGCCAAGGACAGACCCCTGGATGGGGCTTCTTTGAGGGTGGCCCTAGGAGGAGGAAGTGGAACCTTGAAGGGGCCAGTGATGGAGTGGGCAGTGAGGTGAAAGGAAATCTGGGTGGGTGTCTCAGGAGCCAGGAGCGTGGGCACGTGTTTTAAGAAGAGAAAGAAAGAAGGGTCTGTGCTTTGGAATGGTGTTGAGGAGTGGAGGCAGGGGTGGCAGTGAAGTGCCCCAGACATAACAGCAGAGAGGTGATCAGTGGCCTCGGTGGGGTGTTGGGGCAGGGATTGGATCCCAGGAATTAAGGGGATGGGGAGGAGGGGGTTAATGGAGGCAGTGGGTGGAGACCGTGATTTCCAGAGCCAAGGGCAGAGGCTGGAGGTGTGGGGTGCGGGGCTATTGAGAGAGGGGTCCTGTGGGATGGGAAAGACTCAAGCAGCTGGTTTGATGCCCAGAGGCAGCAGTAGGCAGTGGGAGGAGGCTGAGAAGCCAGGGAGACCAGGCAGAATGTCGGCAGGTGCCCCACAGCCTCGCTGGCTCCTGAGTCCTGAGGAAGGAGGGGAGACAGGCTCAGGTGGTGATGGGAGGGGGAACACAGGCAGAGGCAAGGAGGGGCAGAGGCAGGAGTGGAGGGAGTGTCAGCCACTTTGATAGATAACTGATGTGACCATGTGGTGAGAAACCCATAGAACACAGGGGAAGGCCTCCAGGTAGGGCAGGCCTGCAGGCACAGAGGTGGACGCAGGAGTGTACCGGGGCAGGTGGGTGGCCTTGGCAAAGCCATGGAGGCGGGGAAGCCTGTGGGACTTTGAGGAGCAGGATGAGAGGGGCCCAGGGGAGAGAGGCTGGGGTCTGACCATGGAGACCAGCCTGCCAGGCATGGGCATCTGCGAGTCGCTCAGCAGCCCTTGGATGCTGCTGGAATCTTGGCCAAGCTCCACCTGATGGAAGATGCCCACTGTCCCTGCGTCTACCTCCTGCTTGGGCTTGGGAGGGCCTCCAGGCGTTCACATCCTCTCCAGGCCTGGCCTCAAGGTCCCAAGAGGGGACAGGTGTCCAGAGGCAGGGTTGGGCTGGATGAAAATTCAGGCGAGAGGACATGACTTTGGTAGCTTGCGCCTCCTGGGCACACCTGGAAGTCTCCTACTGAATCATCAGAGCCACTTGCCTGTGGGTGGAACTAAGGTTTCCTAAGAATCCACCGACTTCCTCTTTTCTAAAAGTCCCTTTCATCACTTCAGGGAAAAGGAACTCGTCTTTGTTGACATCCCTGCACACACAAGAGCAGGTCATGATTTACCTGGTGTGGTGCTCACGATGTCTTCATGGGGAGGGCGCTGTTGTTCTCCCCATCTGACAGGTAGGAAAGCTGAGGCCGTGCAGGTACTGTGACCTACCCAAAGTCACATTGCGGAGTGAGTCTGTGGAGGTCACACACACGGTATGGAGCATGGGGGGCCTGGCCATGGTGTTATCCGTCTTTGCAGGTGGCTGCCAAGAAGCCTCTGTGGCCTGGTAAATTCCTGATCTCTTCATCTATCTTGGGTGCCAGTTTGGTTTCTTGAATTCTTGAGGTTCCTTTCACTCTTACGGACATATGACAGAGTTCTTCCATCTCCCGTCACAGGCACTTCATGCAGGGCCCCACGCTACCACCGTGGGCTTCCTCATTCTTGCTTCGAAGATCATGACCTCCTGGAGGCCCAGGAAGGGACATGAACCCTCATCCCCCTGGCTGGACCATTGGCTCCCTGAAAGCAGGAATCAAGTCCCAAAGCTTCATTCCCCATTTCTTTTCAGAGCCGACTCAGTCCTGGTGCCTAGGGGTGGATGGTGGGGGTCATCCCAGGAGGCACGGGTCCTGTAAGAAAGGAAGTAGCACCTACTGAGCTTTTTGTTTGTTTGTTTGTTTTTGTTTTTGTTTTTTTGAGGTGGAGTCTCACTCTGTCGCCCAGACTGGAGTGCAGCGGCGCGATCTTGGCTCACTGCAAACTCCGCCTCCCGGGTTCAAGCGGTTCTCCTGCCTCAGCCTCTGAGTAGCTGGGATTACAGGCGCACACCACCACATCCAGCTAAATTTTTGTGTTTTTAGTAGAGGCGGGGGTTTCACCATGTTGGCCAGGCTGGTCTCGAACTCCTGACCTCAAGCAATCTGCTTGCCTTGGCCTCCTAAAGTGCTGGGATTACAGGCGTGAGCCACCTTGCCTGGCCTTTGGATGAGCCAGGCTCTAGCACCATCTCCCCCACTCCTTTACAGGAACCCTCTGAGGATGATGTTACTGTCAGCACCCCCATTTTACAGGTGAGGGAACGAAGGTGACATAGCTGGCTTCCAGCCCTCATCTCCGAGCCCAGAGCCTGTACGCTGTGCACTCGAGCAGGCAGAGAGTGCACAAGCAGAGAGCAGGCCTCTGCAGGTCACGACAGGGGAGCCAGGTCAGCCCCGTCATGCATGGGCCACCAGCACTGGCCGGCAGCCCCCCTCAGGGGCCAATCCCGAGTCCCCACTGGGACGCCCAGCAGCGAGTGCTCCATGGTGCCCTGTGAGGCAGGCCGTGAGCCAAGTGTCCCCACACAGCCTATCTCAGGCCACTCAAAGAAAAGGAAAGAAAATATCTTGAGATCTTTTCTGGCCTTATCAGCCCCACACAGAGGCCCCACTGTGGTGTGGTAACAGGGTCCGCGAGTGTGTGCTCAGATAAGCGCCAGGCGTTTCTGAGAACCTGCAAGGCACCGTCCTAAGTTCCCCCTCTCTAGAACATTCTTCTTCCACATGCTGCACAACTGGTTCCCTTAGGTCCTCAGGGCATATTCTCAGAGAGGCCCTCCTTGACCAGCAACCCCTCGCCCTCCCCTCCTGCCTCCAGCTTCATCTCCCTGCTGGACACTCCCCTTCTCTGGGAGCCTCTCGCGGGTTCCCGGCTGGTGTCTGTTTTCCCAGCATGAGGGAAGCTCCCAGAGGGCAAGAGACACATCTGTCTGGGCCTTGGGTTCCTGGTGCTGCTCAGTAATGTCCATTGCCAGAGTGAGGCGGGGAAGGAGGTCTCAGCTCCAAGGTGTTCTTGGCATAGGGCCTGGCCTATGCGTGTATTTTATCTAATCCCTCTAACAACTTTACAAGGCAAAATTTATTATCTTCATTTCATAAATGAAGGAACTCAGAATATAGAGCAGCTTGTGGGAGATCACAGAGAGCGAGCGTTAGTGGGGAATTGAACCAGGGGGGTCTGTGAGGCTCTAAAGAGATGGGCGACGCCCCCTGAGCTGAAGAGGTGGGGTAGGAGACCCATCCTAGCCTGGGCTCAGCTGCAGCCTCACTCTGGGACTGTGGGCCTCAGGCTTCTCTTTGTATACCGGGGCTGGGGTTGCTCCCTGAGCTAAGATCCTGGCTCCAACGGAAGAAAGGTGATTTGCAGTGAGGGGGGCGAGGGGGCTTGGAGCCTTGGAGGAAGGGGCTGAAGCTGGGTAGGGAACGAGGGGCAGGATCCTCCTGAGGTGCCAGCATGGGAAACTGTGGGGGAAGGGCTTGGCCACAGGAATGAACTTAATAAAAGGATCGAGGCACCCCGAGCAGGATGCACAGGCGGGTGAGCCTCGGAGGCAGGAGGGACACCCAGGGGAGGGCACAGCAGCCCCATCCAGGCTGTGTGTCCCTGGGCCACATGCTTAGCCTCTCTTTGGCTTTCCCAGCTTCAAGCAGAAGCCCAACCCTGGGAGAAGCTGCTCTCTGGGGTTCCCCTGCTCCTAGCCCCAGGAACCCAGCCTGCTGGTTCCCACCAGCCCTGGAGCTAGGTCCACAGGTGCATCTGGGCTCCCTCGGCTGCTGGCGTCCTGCCCAGCCCTGCTTTGGCAGTGCTCACTGGCTAGAGAGCAGGGGTCTCCTGGGGGTGGGGCAGGGGCCAGGGCTTGCCTTCTGATCCCACCCCTAACATTGCCTGGGCCCAGGGCAGGAGTAAAAATGGAGGCCCACATACTATATGTCTGGATATTTCAAAGTTATAAATCAAGCCAACAACCTCTAAATAGGATATGCTCTATCCTCCTACATTAACAAATACACCTTCATAACACCCTGAGGACCAGGTTTGCACTTAGAATTCTCGGGCTCCTGGAATGCAGGACTGCAATGTGGCAGGCAGAGGCTGAGCCAACCCCAGCTCCCATCCCGGGCTCCCCCTTGGGCAGTGTGTGACCTTCCCAGGCCCATCCACATACATAGCAGTGGCTGCCCCTTGGCCACTCCTGAGGCCTTGGGGTGTGCACACCCTATGCAGGTCGGTTCTCAGGAAGGCAGGCCCAGCGGAAAGGCCCATGCGGGCTATGGAGTTAGATTTGGGGCCCTGTGGGCAGGGAATTCTGGGGTTCTGCATTTGGAGGGGGATGTAGGGCTTGGGTGGACACATTTCCTTGGCTCACGGACTTTTTTCCCTGTTGGAGGGGCAAGGCCAGTGGAAGGCTGGAGTGGAATCCTCTAGAATGCAGGTGCCAGGGCAGGGCTCCTTCTTGCTGGCATCTAAGGGTAATGCTGTCCCTGGGCACTCCCAGAACCTGGCTATGGATAAGATGTCCCTACCCTGCTTACATCTCAGCTTCTGAGGTACCCTGGAGCCACACTGGACTTGCCTACCTTGCCCCACCCACAGGCTATGGTGCTGGCCTTCCCTCACCCTGGACACTGGCACTCCTCTCTGGCACCAGCCCCTCCCTTCCTGCCCAGCATGCCCACTTTCCTCATGTGGCAGGGGAGGGGGCGCCTCCTGTCCCCCACCTCTCTGGGACCTTGGTCTCCGCCGGTCCACGTGCTGGCCCTGCCTGGTCTGGCTTGGTGGACCTCTCGGTGCCGAGCCCTCCCGCCCTGACCGGGGGCCCTGCGGGCAGTGGGCAGCCCTCCCTCGCTTGTGTCTGGAAAGTGGGGCACCAACTCCACTTTAGCCGGTGTTTCTCGCTCACTCAGCTGAAAAGCCACCGCTTCGCCGAGGCTCCCAGCCCTCACCCCACTGGTACCAGCAGCTCCTTCCCTGATGCTGTCTGACAGGCCCAACGTCAGGGCTCCCACACCTGGCCAGCCGCCCTGCTACTGGGTGCCTTCCCCACAACACCTGCCACAAGCCAATCAGGGCACTGCAGCCCCTGCTGTATGGGTGCTGTCTGCCTATGGGCCCAGCATGGGCCCTTCTGGGCTCCCCTGTTCCTGTCCAGTCTCCCCTCCCACCCTGAGGGGGATCGTGGCAAAAAAAGTGGAGGTGGTGAGTGGACCCTGCTGTCAGGGTTGAGAGGTGATTCAGAGGCCTTTTCTGTCACGAGTGATGGGGGTTGGGCCCTGGGGAGAAGTGATGGGGATTTTTGGACTGAGCTGTGCCCAGAGGGCCTTGATCAGCTTTGCCCCCCGAGTATCTGATCAGGAACATGCTGGCTGGAACACTCAGGGAGAGGGCCGTCCTGTGCCTCCTCAGCCTACAGTCCAGGGTGCTGGCCGCCACCTTAGGAACGACTCCTGCAGACGCGGCCCCTTCCCATGTTTCTTTGTTCATGGCTGGCCTGGTTCTTGCTGTGTCAGCATCGGCACCGTCCCCTGCCAGGCATGGCCGCAGTCCCACAACCAGCATGGCTCCCCAGGGAGGACAATGCCGGGTGGGAGGCTCCCGGCTGTGGGGACCAGGTCTGGGCCTGGGCAAGGAGAGTGCCCATCTCATCCTGCCAGATAATGGATAAAGGGAGAGGCACCCACTGCCCCCTATGCAGCTGTGGGTTTCCCTGGACAGGCTTGTGCCTGCCACCCTGGGGAGGCCCCTCCTTCTGCTCTCTCCTCATTGGGATGGCCTGGCCTGTCTCCCTCCTGCTACAACGCCCCTCCCTGCTGGCCCACCAGGGTCCAGGAGCCTGAGCTATTGGGACATACCCAGCTTACAATGGACAATGAGCCCAGATCTTCCTCTGCAAGCCAGTCGGTGCTGGGAGGGGAGACAGGCCAGGGCGGTCACCTGAGGGGGATCCCTGAGCGCCTCCTCTGCTCCGCCCTTTGCACCTGCTGAGCCCATCTCAATGCCTTCCTCCCTCCTTGTTGCCCTTGAGCCCCCCACAGCACCCCTCTCTGAGAAGCCTTCCTGACTGCAGAATTCCCCAGCGTGAGTCTGAGTGAAGGACCCATCCCTACAGGTCCCTGTCCTGGGAGT
Source organism: Pongo abelii (assembly GCF_028885655.2). NCBI lineage: Eukaryota > Metazoa > Chordata > Mammalia > Primates > Hominidae > Pongo > Pongo abelii. Next base: position 77,640,322 of record NC_072001.2, on the reverse strand, counting down.
CAAGGCTCCTGGGAGCCGGCCCAGATATCCTTTTAGCCTTAGCCCAACCCCCTCCTTGGCTCATGCTAGGCCCTTGGGCTCAGTAGAGACTTTCACAAGAGGTGGGGGCTTGTGGTGGCCCCCACATAGGTGGCATATAGGTAGCATGCCAGCCTATGGCTTGTGGCTCAGTTGCCCATCTGAGAAATAGGGGCGCTGTCGCTTCCTCTGCCAGCAATGGTCTCCATCCTTCCCCGCCTCTCCGGTTTCCTTTATGGAGCAGCTCAGCTGCTTCCCAGTTGGGAAGCACCCTGCTCCTCTGGGAAGGGCTCAGGAAGCAATTGAGGATCTGACCTCATGTTTGCGTCCATCCAGCCCTGTCTGGTGCTGCCAGATGTCTGAGGAGCTTCTGTGGGGGAGGGGGAGGGGGTAGGAGATGGGGCTGCAGGACTAGGGGCTGGATCTAACCCCAGCCCCTCTTGGGATGAGGCTGTTGTCCCTTTTGATGGGGAACTGAGGTCCCAAGTTGAGGAGAGCTCAGGCTGCAAAGCTGGCCGCCCGTGCCTTCCTGCTCAGAGCTACCCCTGGCATGTGCTAAGGAATTTGCAGGGGAAAAAATACAACTGGATGTCAGGCCTTGAGGCCACCTGAGGTCCACGGGCTGTGAGAATGCAGGTTTGGGCTGGAGCTAGCGCAGAAGCAAGGTCTGCCAGGGGCTGGGAAAGGCAGGAGGCTGACCTCAGCTTAGGGGATGGGGTGGGAGGGCCAAGAGGACAACAGGCGAGGGAGGCAGCGGCTGGTCTGAGTGCCCCGAGGCGCCTGCCCAGGTGGGAGGCTGCCAGCCAGGCCCTGGGAAGGGGACCTCTGGGGCACTGCACCCTCTCTGGGAGTACCACTGAGCAGGGCGGGCAGGAAGGCTGGGCTTATTGCGTTTCAGGACCAGTCATTTCCTCTCTCTGGACCACACCTTTCAGATGAGCTCACCACCTACTTCAGTGCCCAGCCCACCCTGAGGTTGCAGGAGCAAATAAGGTGATGAAGACTCTGAAAAGCAGAAATGTGGTATTATTAGCAGACATCATATTTGACTTGCTAATTCACTTCCTAAAAATAGCTACATTTATTATAGCATGGGGAGAACCCTATGCTAGAGGCGCCCTGGATTCTTGGTGCGGCTCTGTGACAGCTATGCTGTGTGACCTTGGGCTGGGTCCTAACCATCTCTGGGCATCTGATTTCTAGGTGGAGGCTGGATAGTCCCTGAGGGCCATAGGCCCTGAGATTGGAACAGCAGCTGGTTGCAAAATCATCAAGGAGGATGTGGACCGGATGTGCGCTCTGGAGGACTGGCTTCCTCTGAGTCATGGGTCAGAGCAATTGGTGTCACTGAGGCTACCCCTGTAACCTGTTGGAGGGGTATTGAGTCTTGTGTCTTGCCTTGATCTTGAGGCCCCAGGGGCAGGTTGCCTGGTCCCCACCACAGAGCCCAACCATTAGGAGGCTCCAAGGACTGCAGATGAAAAGGGTCACAGAGAGGAGCTAGAGCCAGATGGGGTGGCGTGGGGGAAACCGTGGGACATCCAGCTGGCTGGGGAACCCACTCATTCAGAGCACGTTTACTGAGGGCCTACTCTGTGCCTAGCACTGACTCTGCCACATGCTGCAGAGATAATGGAGGGTGAACTAGACCAGGCCCTGGTCCCTGCCTTCCTGGAGCTTCAGCTCTAGTGCAGGAGGCAGGCATTCATCACTAACCACACAACTAAACTCTACAAAGGGCTCAGAGAGGGGTGCATGGTGTCAGGAGCACATGTAATGGGGGATTTGACTTAGCTGAGAGGTCAGAGAAAACTCATTGGAGGAGGTGACATGGGTTGAAACCTGAAGGATGAGTAGGTACCTGCTAGGCAAAGCAGGGGTGGTAGGGGAATGCTAGGCAAAAGGAGAGCAGAAGCACTGGCCAGGTGGTGAGCAGGGGGTGCAGAGGGGCTAAGGGGAAGCCAGAGTGGCTGCAGTGGACACTGGGACCCAGGAATCCTGCCTTTACCATCAGCTTGGTGAAAAGTCCCTGAAGAGGAGATTTTTGATCTGAAGCAGCTGCTATGTGGGCCTGATGGTGGTTGAACCAGAGTGCGGGGGTTTAGATGGCCATGGGCCAGACTCAGACGTCAGCATGAGGCAACGGAAGGGATCAAGGTGGTTGTGTCTAGAGACGCTGATTCATAGAAACTCTGGCCTGGAAGTGCACATGTCTGAGGACACAGGTTACCTGGTGGGTGTTCCTTCCTCCTTCCTTCACTCTCCTGTCTGGTTTCAGCTCTTCTGTCAGCCCTGTGAGTCACCGGCTTCTCCAGGCGGTGCAGGCCCGGGACCTGCCAGGATGCTGTCCCCGCCCCCTGAATGTGCCCCCATCTCCATTTTCCTTGCCCCTCTGTCCCTGGGTGCCTGCTGTGACTCCCCAAACCCCTGCCCACCCTGTCTGCTCTCTGTGTGGTGGAACCATCAGCTTGGGAGAACTGAAGAGTTAATTGTAGGACAACTGGCCCTGACAGGGGCTTTCCAGTGGACAGTGCATGAACTTTGGTGTATGGTGTCATTGATGGGAAACCAAGGGGAGTGGTGCTGAAAGGGGCCCCTTGGAGACCATCTGTCCATGCTGCACAGGGCACAGTGGGCTTGGGGTTGAGGACCACCACGAAGTCTAGTAGCACGGGATGGGAACCCCTAGGCCCCTGGCATTTTAAATCTTGGGAGAGGCAGGTGTGTGGGGCCTTTCTGACCTGGGGCCTCAAGATCCCCTGCCTCCTAGATCTTGTATTGCCAGCTGCTGTGGGACTTTTGCCCTGAGAAGCTGGACTCCTGGGATTTTGAAGGGAGGCCTTGGGGGCACTCATTATAGCAGGGGTTCCCGCTGGGACCAGATCCAGAAGTTTGGTTAGGAATACAAGCCCTCGCCATTGGGAAGGGTCCCAGGGCTGATGGGGGTGACACGGAGCCCCCTGCACCCTGGCCATCTCTCCTGGGGGCCAGAGTGGCTCATCTTCTTGACCCCTGCAGCCCTGCTCACTCCCCCATGCCCCTGCCCTTCTTTAGCCGTCCTGGGGAAAATTCTCTCTTGTTCCACCTAAGGGGGGCCTGAAACAGCAATAAGGACATCTAGCCCCTGTCTCCACACAGCACTGCAGTTGGCCACCCTTTTCCCACCTTCTCCTAGAGCATTATTTTGGGAAAGGGACACTCCCGGAATCGAGGGTGGATACTCAGTGTAGAGGCCTCTAGAAGTTTCTCCTTAGGTCTAGCCTCCTTTGCAGGACAACTTTCTGTGGAAGCCTGTGGCCTGGGAGACAGTCTCTTCTCCAGCCCCTTCCCCTCTCGAGAGAGCAGACTTTGGATGGAGAGAACATTTGGAGAATGTTCTCTCAACTGGTGGAGGTGCAAGGAGAAAGGAAGGGCTTATTTCCTCCCTCGCTCAGGTTAGAAGGACCTGGCATCAGAATGGGCCCGGGGAGTCCCATGCTCAGCTCTGTGTGCTGCTCTTCCCACCCCAGAAACCCTGCCTCCCACCTATGCCTTCTGTGTCCCCAGCCGTGGTTCTGCCCTGGGACCTTGGGATGGGCCTGAGGGCGGTGGCTGGGAGTCTGGAAGCTGTCACTCCTGGGGCAGTACCGCCCCCTGCTGGCCACCCAGAGAGGCCCGGAGGCTAGAAGTTTCATTCAGTGCCTGCTGGTCAGCCCAGTGCCAGCTGATTGGCCCCATGGGGCTGGTTCCTGGGTTCTCCAGGAACAGCCTGGGTGCACTCTGGCACAGATTCTGGCTTGGTCTCTGGCAGGCTGAGTGTTTTTAGATGAATTTCTCTTCCTGACTGGGTGGGCCTCAATTTCCTGATCTGTACAAAGAGTAGGGTGACTCAAGGAGGTTCCTCCCAGGTCTCAGATTCGGAGCCTGCTCCTAGCCTGCCTCTTCATTCCCGTTCCTGCTCTCCCTGCCCTCAAGGCCTCCCAGCCCCTCCTGGCCTCTCTCTCTATTTGGCAGGTCCCAGTGCCAGCAGCCCCCACCTGCCCTCCACTTCCCTGGGCCCCCCTCCCGCTGCCACAGGCCCCTCACTCAGTGCTGGGCCTGGCTGGCTGAGGTGGGCGGAGGAGCACCCCCAATCCTCCTCGCACTCAGGCGTGAACCGTTGTGAGTGGGCTCCTGGCGAGTAGGTAAGAGATCATACATTATCCAGTTTGCCAACTGTAAAATGGGATAATAACACCCGACTCCCAGAGTTGTTATGAGGATTAAACAAAATAATGACACATTTGCGAAAGAGCTTTGTAGGTAGGTGGAGAGTCTGTGTCAGAGAGGGGCCAAGAGTAACTTGGGCAGGCTGCCTGGATGGTCCCTGAGGCCAACAGCGGAAGGCTGGACGACCTAGACAAGCCCTCGCTGGACATCACCCACCCTCCTGGGGTTGGAAGTCAGGTCAGACCCCTGGGAGTCCAGTCCTGATCTCCTGTGGTGACAGAGGCCTGGATTCTGGCAAGAGAACTCTGCCGGGCATAGCTCCATGACTTACCAGTCCCAGCAGAGACATGGGGGCGGTGGGGGAGCCAGAGACAGACCTCTCAGCACCCCTGGGACAGGAGGGGCTCTCAGTCTCTGCAGGAAAGAAAGCAAGACATTCCATAGGCACCATAGGCACCAAGACATTCCAAAGGCACAACATTGATCAGAGACTTAAGACTATCCTGAAGGCTCTCCACTCATCTCAGGAGAAAGTTCCCAGGCCTTAGTTGAGCATTGAAGATCTTAAGGACTTAAGGACCTGGCTCCTGTGCCCCTTTCTGCTTTGTTTTATCCCCTGCCTTCCGTCCCGTATCGGCCATTCTGAATTCCTTGGCAACCAGACTATTCACAGGCAACTCTAGGAGAGAGGTACTATTAAGACAACGATGCACAGAGAGGTTGAGCAGCTTGCTTAAGGCCACATAGCCAGTGAGTGGAGGAGCAGGGGATGGAATGAACTGGTGCCCTGCCCCTAACCTCCATGCTATGCTGCTCTCAGGACACATGGGAGGGGGCAGGTTCAGGTGGGGAGAGCAGGGAGGAGCCTTTTCAGAATTTAGGGGACAGAGGATGGTGGCCTGATGGGCAGGGCTCGGGGTCTGGGAAGAGAGGGGTGGGGTTTGGAGACACTTGGAAGAAGGAGCAGGGGGAGCAGCAGTTTGACGTTTTGAAGACTGGATGAAAGGGGCCTGGGGTGAGGGGCAGGGGCAGAGGAAGCTGGTGGGGTTGGATTTGGGTGTGGCATAGGTGTTGGCCTGGGGGCCACCCAGATGGCCGAGTTGTGAGAGGTGGGATGCTGGGGCTCAGGAGTGGAGCCACTTGGGATTGCCAGCTCTGTGCCTAGGACTGAGTGTGGGCACCTGGCAGGGGGTGGTATGTACAGTGAGAAGTCCCAGGGAGCCTCCACATCAGGGCTGTCTCAGAAACTTGATGGGGCTAAGGAACCAGGCGAGGTTTAGGGGAGCCAGACGCCTGCCCAGGAGAGGACCAGTATGGGGGGCAGTATCCATTGGTACACCCAGGGCAGAGGGAGTAGTAGCCCCAAAGACTTGAGATGGGACCTGTGGGTAGAAAAAAAAAAGAGGAGGTGGGGCATGATGACTCACGCCTGTAATCTCAGCACTTTGGGAGGCCGAGGTGGGTGGATCATGAAGTCAGGAGTTCAAGACCAGCCTGGGCAACATGGTGAAACCCTGTCTCTACTAAAAATATAGGCTGGGCGTGGTGGCTCGCACCTGTAATCCCAGCACTTTGGGAGGCTGAGGTGGGTGGATCACTTGAAGTCAGGAGTTCGACACCAGCCTGGGCAACAGGGTGAAACCCCATCTCTACTAAAAAATACAAAAATTAGTTGGTCGCGGTGGTGGGCACCTGTAATCCCAGCTACTGGGGAGGTGAGGCAGGAGAATTACTTGAACCTGGGAGGCGGAGGTTGCAGTGAGCCAAGATTGTGCCATTGCACTCCAACCTGGGCAAAGAAGCGAGACTCCGTCTTAAAAAAAAAAAAAAAAATTAGCCGAGTGTGGTGGCGGGCACCTGTAATCCCAGCTACTTGGCAGGCTGAGGCAGAGAATCGCTTGAACCTGGGAGGCGGAGGTTACAGTGAGCCGAGATCGCACCACTGCACTCCAGCCTGGGCGACAGAGCAAGACTCCATCTCAAAAAAAAAGAAAAAGAAAAAGAAAACAGAAAAGAAATTGCACAGAGGAGGCTGGATGTGGTAGCTCATGCCTGTAATCCCAGCACTTTGGGAAGCTGAGGCGGGTGGATCACCCGAGGTCAGGAGTTTGAGACCAGCCTGGCCAACATGGCGAAACCCTTTCTCTACTACTAAAAACACAAAAATTAGCCAGGTGTGGTAGTGTGCGCCTGTAGTCCCAGCTACTCAGGAGGCTGAGGTGGGAGAATCTCTTGAACCCGGGAGCCAGAGGCTGCAGTGAGCCGAGATCGTGCCACTGCACTCCAGCCTGGGCAACAGAGTAAGACTCTGTTTCAAAAAAACAAAACAAAACAACAACAACAACAAAATCCCCAAACAACAACAAAAAAGAAATTGCACAGAGGGAAGCTTATCTTGATGGAAGAAGAGCTTTCTCATTAATGGAGTACCCAAATGTCACAGAGGCTTGGGGTACTAACTCCTGGTCACAGGAGGCAACAGAGGCAGGGCTGGATGGCTGCTCTGCAGGGTGGGGGCTGTTGCTAAGGGATCTTCAGTGGTGGTGATGGACATGAGGCCAGGGAACCTGTATCTAGTGGAAGGACCATTGCTTTCTAAACTTAAACAGCCCCTTTCCTGGGGAACAAGCTCTAACTCATGCTGTGAAACCACGATCCGCCCCGGCATTCTAAGACTCACCTGCTGTGTAGATGGAGGCCTTCTGCATGACCAGAAGGAGTCCCTCTCCCCCTCTCCGTGTCTCAACCTCATCATCTTGAGGGGCTTTCCCCGCCTCTCTTCATCCCACACCCACCCCAGGGCAGGCCTTTGAACCAAGGTTTCCTTCCTGGTCTGGCATGAAAGGAAGCCAGGAGGCAGATGTCAGCAGCGGCCACGGGCACTCCCACTCCATTCGGCTGGCCTGGGGGCTGCGGTTGATAGGCTGGTCCCAGGGAGGGGTTCCTGAGATGTTTCCTTAGACGCATAACTGGAATTGCACAGCTTGGTAATTAGGAGAGGCAGCAAAGTGTTCTATAAATGACTGTAATTATGGCCAACATGGCGAAACCCGTCTCTACTAAAAAATACAAAAAAATTAGCCAGGCATGGCGGCAGGTCTCCCTGTAATCCCAGCTACTCAGGAGGCTGAGGCAGGAGAATCACTTGAACCCAGGAGGTGGAGGTTGCAGTGAGCTGAGATCAAGTCACTGCACTCCAGCCTGGGCGATAAGAGCGAAACTCTGTCTCAAAAAAAAAAAAAAAAAAAAAAAAAAAGAGGCTGTAATTATAGTTACTTTCTGCAGCCAAACCAGGAATTTCCGGGATCACCTAGGGAAACTGGGTGAAGGGGAGAGGAGGAGGGAGGGGAAGATCTGGTTGTGAAGTGTGAGTTGTGGGCCAGACCTCCTCCATGAGCTATATACATGTTCGCAAGGCCCCTCTGCAGACTTCTTGGGGGTCTAGACCACCAGCGGGCCTGGAACCCATGCGGTTCAGGACCCCAATTTGACAGAGGCGAGAAGCCTAGAGAATGGAGTGGACTTGGTCCAAGTGACAGAGGCATCAACAGCAGAACCTGGGCTGGAACCCAGCCATCCCATCAGCCAGACTGAGACACACATTTTTAGTTTTTGGACCATGCCAAACACTTTGTTTTCTCCTGGTCTTTCCCCAGTGTCCTCTCTAGCCTGGCACTCTCCCCTTACCCCTTTCTGGGATACATTTACCCTCCCCTCTGTTCTCTATAATGCTGCCTCCTCCAAGAAGCCTTCCCTGAACCCCTGCACAGAGTGTCTCCTCTGGTTCTCCATGGCCCCCATGCATCCCTCTGTCCCCCAACAGACCACCCCACCCTGGGTAGACCTGTCTCCTTCAGAGAGCAGGGACCACACTCAATTCCCAGTGATGGGCCTGCAGCCAGCTGGTACCGGCTCATAGGTGCTGGTGGCCACATTTTCAGAATTTTGCGAATGAGTTGTTAAGCACAGTCATTGTTAGTACTTAAATTATATAACCTTACAATCAAATGCATTTTGTTAAAAAAGGAAATACCCACTAGAAACTCATCATTTCCTAATTATTTTACTATATGTTACCATTATTCATGCTCGTAAGGTAATTTGTGTCTATTGCACCTGGTGGTGTACACACTTTGTGATGGTGTGAACCAGCTCCATGCTCAGTGACAAAATACTGGTGGCTTTATATCTGCCAGGGTAGGAATATTTGCACCACAGAAATGGGCAAAGACTACAAATCAGGGCCCCTCACCCCAGTCCAGAGAGCTGGTTGTTAAACACTGTTCAGCTCACCCCTGAATTTGCCTCTGACTTTCTGGCCCTGACAGCAGGCTTGGCACCTGGCAGATTTGGCAGGTGCTCAGTGAGGAAGAGCCACCGCGCAGGAGGAGAGAGGATGCAGGCTTAGCCATGGGAGGAGGGACTGCCTGCTTCTGCCCCCAGTGCTGGCTCTGGCCTCTGTCCCATTTTCTGACCCCCACCCAGGGCTCTCACAGGGGTGTAGGTAAGCCCTGTGGCAGGGGCCTGCATCTTGGATTCGGGTGAAGCCACTTTCCCAGGCCAGGGCTGAGGGGCCCCAGAGAGTCAGGCAGGTGTAGGTGGCCTTGGCAGGGCTCACAGAGAGCTGGGCCTGGAGGGGTTCCTGGCTCTTCCTCTTCCAAATTGTACATGGCAGTGTGCCACCTTCCTGTACCTCTCCCAGCCTGGCCACAGCAGGTGGAGTGGGTGGAAAGGCCGTGGGGCTGGGAGGCTTCAGAGAGGCATTTAGTGGGTTTCAGCATTCTGCAATGCACAGGTCAGGTTTTGGGCTAAGGGTGTTTGCAGAGATGTGTTGGGGTTAAAGGTCACAACACACCTATAAAAACTGGAAATGGTCAATTATTGTCAGTGTCAAGAAGAAAAATTGCCCCTTTGTTGCCCTTTCACTATAGCAGAGTGCTACCTCAAACAAACCAATACGCAAATGCCAGCCCACAGGTGTGTTCTGGGAGGGATCTATCTAAGAATGATCTGGCCCTAAGTATCAATAGTGCTGAGGCTGAGAAACCCTGCCCTGGAAAGATGTTCTCACACACCGAATTTTAGGGGACCCTTCAGTCCTGAGTAAAGAACCCCTGGTCTCTGCAACCTTAGTTTACAGAAGAGAAACTAACCAAGAGCTGAGGTGGGGGTGGTAAAGAGCATGCTCAAGATCACCCAGCAAGTCCCCCTTGTGCACTCAGCAAGGTGCCTGCCCACAGTAGTGGCTCAGTAAATGTTAAATTGGGAAGAAAATCAGGAAAGGATTAGGCTCTGGCCTGAAACTCTTCTCAATGTTGCCCTGGAAAGGATCCCACCAGCATCCCCTTGATCCTTGTTGGACTCCAGCTTCTTGGCAGCAGTTGCTGCTGCTGATTGGCATCTTCTTGACTGACATGAGGAGGCCCCATCCTGGCTGATGGTGGAGGCAGGCGAGGCTGCTTATAAGATAAGGAAGAGAGTGGGTCAACGTCAATTTCACACATCTAAGCCAGAGAAGACACAGTGGTTACAAGGGTTCACCATGGTGGCAGGCACCCAGGGTATTGGGAGCTGGGCCACCCATGGTGATGGGTGGGCTAGGACAGGTTCCTGCAAGGTGTGTGGGGTGTATGTGCAGGTTGAGCTCAGATTTTCTGACCCTACCTGCCTGATGACCCAAAGTCCTTAATTAGCTAGATGCTCCTGTCTGGTGCCTCCTTCTGGAACCGGCCTTAAAGAGCCCACAAGGGTAATATCTGTGGGGGCCTCAGCTGCCACCTCTGCTCTCCATCCTTCCCTCCCTCTTCAATGGAAGCAAAATTGCATAGGTTTACGAATATCAGATTATAGCTCTACTTCAGGGTTCATATCCCAGATTTGCTTCTTATTGGCTGTGTGACCTTAGGCAAGTTATTCAACCTGTTTTTGTTCTCAGCTGTAGAATGGGGTTAACACAATTGTATCCACCTTGATAGGGTTAGTGGGAGGATCAAATTAATTTTTTTTTTTGAGACTGAGTTTCGCTCTTGTTGCCCAAGCTGGAGTGTAGTGGTGCGATCTCGGCTCACTGCCACCTCCACCTCCTGGGTTCAAGCGATTCTCCTGCCTCAGACTCCTAAGTAGCTGGGGTTACAGGCATGCACCACTATGGCCAGCTAATTTTGTATTTTTAATAGAGTCAGGGTTTCACCATGTTGGCCAGGCTAGTCTTGAACTGCTGACCTCAGGTGATCCACCCACCTTGGCCTCCCAAAGTGTTGGGATTACAGGCATGAGCCATCACGTCCGGCCCAAATTACTTAATTTTTTTTTAACAGATCAGTCAGAGGGATGGCTGGCCTAGAGTAACCAGTCAACAAATGTGAACTAATACCAGTATGGTTTTTATTGGGTTCCTCACACCCTCCACGGATGGTGAGAACTAACTTAAGGCTCCTTTTCTCTCGAGCATCTCCATCTTTCTGCTGCCCTCTAGTGGAGCTCGGCTGTATGTCCTGAGAGGACACGAGATGAACTTGGTTGTGTCCGGAGAGGTAATTTCTTGCTTCAGATTTCAAAGAAAGTGTGCCTTTTAAGGAAACCTGGTGATTGGTTCTTGTACAGAGTCAAACAACTAGTTTCTCCCCCATCCTCCCAAGCGGAATGCACCTGTGGTTAGCATTTGTGTACTGGTTTGTTTGAAGCAGCACTCTACTATAGTGAAAGAGCAACAAGAGCAATTTTTCTTCTTGACATTGATGATAATTGGCCATTTTCACTTTTTACAGGTGCAGTAACCCCAACATATTTCTGTAAACTTCCTTACCTGAGCTTTTATAGCAACCAGGTGGGGCCACATGTTGTCCCAGCCTGGTCCCCTGCTCCCATGGACCTTGTGAGAGACGAAAGGACAACCACAGAGGGTGGGGGCTCTGTGCTGGGCACTGGGTGTGCAGAGCTGTATGTGATGTTACCGTGGACCCCGGAGAGAAGTTTCTTTAAGGGAAAGATGAGGATGGAGCGGGGCAGGGGGCAGGACAGGAAGGAGTCTGGATACCTACCTGGTTTGGCTGCTGGGAGGTCAGTGAGAGCGAGGGGAGGGGCAGTCCAGAGTACTGGATTGGGATAGTCCCCGGACCCCCGGCTGGGGAAACTGAGTTCCTGGAGGGACAAAGCTGTGCCGCACACCTGGCTACCTGAGGGACCCTGGAGCTTGGTCTCTCGCAGCACGCCTGTGTCTGCGGGCAACACGGCCGATGGCCACTCCAGATGCTCGATCAATTCTGCAGCTCAGGCCCCGTCTCAGAAGGCTCCGCAACACCTGCACCAGGTCTCTGCGCCTTCCCCACGCGTTCACGCTCCAGGTCCTCACGCCTCTCAGCCCTGGCCTTGGTCCCGCCCCCTCATGGCCAGCCAATCCGAGAACCCCAGCAACCCCCTCCTCCAATGCGGCGCCTCCGGGTCCGCGCCCGCCCCGCCCACTCCAACGCAGCCTCTGCAGGTGGATGCTTTCCGTTGCTCTGGTCGCCCACGCCCGAAGCTAGCATCCCAGCTGCGGCCCCCCCAGGAGGTGCTGGAGGGGACTGCGGTCCGGGCCCCGGAGCCAGTCGTAGGCTCCGGAGCCAAGCGTGTCCCCGGGCCTCGCTCCCAGGATCTCCCTTCTGGAAGCCGCACCTTCCTCTCGTGCGCCCTCCCCACGGGCAGGGGATACATCCCGGAAGCGGTGCAGGGGAAGGAGCTGTGGACAGGGGCGCGGACTCTGGCTTCAGCCCTGTTCTGGCTCTCCTGGATCCGGAGCTCAGGCCTTCAGCCTCCTCATCTGACAAACGGGGATTTGCGGCTGCCGGGATTGGCTCTGGGACCCTTTAGCCTTTAGGGAACGGATCATGTAAACCAAATAAGTCCACTGTGGGCTGTGGCTGGCTCTCCCACTCCTTTCCTGGCCCCCCGGTAGGGCCCAGACTCAGCCCGGGGCCCCCAGCCCCCTGCTTCGCGAGCCCACCTCCCTCCTGCACGCGGGCGGCTGGGTGTCCGAGCCCGGCGCTGTTGCTGTGGGCTTTGGCTCCACCTAGTGGCACGAGGTTTGATCTGAGAGGCGCCGGCTGAGGCTCTGGAGTGAGGGAAGCGGTATCTGAATGCCTGAGAGAGAGACTGGAGCAAGGACAAAGTGGCATTTCTCTGCCTCAGCTTCTGCCGCAGACCTGGCTGAGGGTGGCCTCAGTCCACTCCGCCCTCTAGTTCCGAGGGGAGGCTGGGGTACTGTGCACTTGCCTGTGCTACTGTGTTAGCTTTGTCACGTTCTCCTTGTGGGGTGCTGTCCTTGTGCTATGTGGAAGCCTCTCATAGCCCGCTGGCCCCATGCCCACCTGCCTGGAACACCGAGGCTATATAGTCGTCGAATAAGTGTGGGCCACCGCTCTGTGGCCGACTATATAAACCAGGCAGGTGGCCCTTCCCCTCCTGCCCCCACTACCTACTGTCCCCAGGAGGGAAGAGGTGCCCATGCCAACCTCCGTGGCTCACTGGTCTTGAATCTTAGTGCCCTTAGCAGCCCCAGCTACTGGTTGCAGTAAGAAGCTTCTTGCTTACATGACAAGGCATGGCATGGCTTCTGTGCCCTTGTCTGACTGGCCCCATTCTCTTCCTCCTCTGGAACTGGACTGTGTCTCCATGGTCCAGCCACGATGGGTGTTTTTCCTTATGTGCCTGTGTAAAGGGGTGCGAGGTGTGTCAGGGGGAGGACAGGGAAGAGCTGTTGGCCTGGTTACTTATGTACTGCCCGCTAGAGAAGTCCGAAGCAGGGGCCTCCCAAGGGCCCATGTGAGTATTTGACAGCTGAAGAAAAAATGATTGGCTCTGAAATAAGAACACTGCAAAATTGAAATCAATAAATTCTTAATCAAGTGTCCAACTGTAACATTATATCAACCTCATTAATTGTTAAATTTAGTATTCATAAAAATTTCATTACATCTGAAAGAATGTGTGGGCTAGGTTTTTCTCATTTCACAAGAATTCCCAATTGTAATTTAAATCAGTTACTCCTAGCCAAATGGTTTCAAGAGCAAAATTATAAATATCCTCTCAAAAACTTTACAGCAAATTTTTAATATTTTAACATGTTTGCACTGAGGAAGTGAAGTGAAGCTGTAAAAATAAAAATGAAGCTGAACGCGGTGGCACGCGCATGTATTCCCAGCTACTCAGGAGGCTGAGCCAGGAGAATTGCTTGAGCCCAGGAGTTCAAAGCCAGCCTGGGCAATGTATAGAGGGGGACAGGGAGCCCCAGTGTGCACCCAGGCAGGGAGTGCCTGGGTACTCATTCACCCTTCAAGTTGGGGTGTGGGGGATCCTCCGGACTTACAGGAGTGATGAGGACTTAGGGGAGCAGGGAGAGGCTGCCCTGGGTAGCTAAGATTAGGGCTCAGGTTCCAGTTCACCATGTGGAGTAAGTTCTTATAGGAGGGCTGCAATGGGTGGGCCCTTAGGAACAGCCCTCAGAGATGCCCTTTGCAGAGGCCCCCAACCTGGCAACACTCCTCTTCTGGGGGCTCTGGGCCTTTGACTTCTGTGTCCAGTCTTCTCCCCTCCTTCACCCCAATTACTCCCGCCCCCAAAGCTAGGTTAACTCTGTCCCGTATTTCCCTTCATTTCACTCTTGTTGGACAGAAGGAATAGCCCAGGATCTGTAAAAAGAAACAGTCCCCAAAGCAGGGACCGCTTTCCTCCAGGACACAGAACATTCAGTCTTCATAATCCCTGACTACATAAGCCCTGGCCCGGGCAGGAACAATGTGTTTCCTTCCTTCCTCGGGAATGTCTCTTTACCATAGGGCCACATGACCCCTCCCAAGGCCAAACAAACAAACAAACAAACAGGAAAAACCCCAAACAGCAAAAGGAATCTATTTAATAATAAAACAGTTTTAACAGTCACATCTGATACTTAAGATGAGAAATGCCATAACCTTGAGTCCCATCTCTAGGGCTTGTTTCTCTCCAAACATCTTAGGTCCTTGCCTCTCCCTCCTCCCTTTAAACTGTTAGAGTGGGGTGGCACCGAAACAGATGAAACGCCCTCAGAGGAAGAAATAGGGTGGAGTCGGGGGGAGCAATCTGACTTAGTGAAATACCCTGAGCTGTGCATGTGAAAACAGACAGGGAAAGAATCACCTAATTTTCATGTATGGCGTCCATACCCTAAGCTGAGCAAGAGGGTGGTGTTTAAGGCAATGATATTAGGTGGGCTACTTTGAGAACCTATGAATCTTTTAAGTGCTTTTTTATCTTGCAACAGCTCTGAGAGGCAGGTCTGATTATCTCCATTTTAAATATGAAAAAATTAAGTCTCAAGTAGCTCAAGTGTCTTCTTGTCCTATGCCACGCGACCACTCAGTGGTTGAACTAGGATTTGAACCCGAGTCCATGTGGCTCCAAAACCGTTGCTTGTTTCATGATACGAAACTGTATTATTATGTCTATGGTCTGGCCAGCACCTCTGCTAGCGGATGTATTGCCATCCAGAGCAAAACGACATTGCCCAGCCTCCCTGTACCTAGGTACAGTCATGTGGTTACTGAATGGAAGGTCTTGACTGAGTTGTCCAGGTTCTTGGCATGTTAAAGAATTGAACAAAACGCACAAACAAAGCAACAAAAGACAAAGCAATGAAAGAATGGAGTAATGAAGGCACAGATTTATTGAAGATGTGCAAGCACAATTCACAGAGCAAGAGTGGGCTCGAGCAAGTGGCTCAGGAGCCCCTTCAATTAGAGATTTTATTAAGCTAAAGAATATGAACACCCCCGGTGCCCTCCAGAGGCTTCCAATCAGTTACATCCGATGAAGGATTGACCCGCGACCAATTAAAGGCTGAAGTGGAGACTTGGCTTGTGGTTATCACGGAAGTGAAGATGTGGCCTGTATGTTGCCTAATCCTGCCTAGGCCTGTGGTTATCACGGAAGTGAAGATGTGGCCTGTATGTTGCCTAATCCTGCCTAGAACTGGCTGTACCTGCTGTTCCTTTTGCTTATGTGAACTGGCTGCACCTGCTCTTCTTTTGTTCACGCCTTAATCCTTGGTTGCCCTAATTCCCTATTCTCCTGCCTCAATGTGGTTAAGTTCCTGCCAATGAGATGTGGTTGGACTCGTGTGGGACTTTGAGGAAGGGGCTTAAATGAAGCTGGCTCTTCAAGGAGGGCCCCTTTTGGTCTTCTTGAGTTCTTCCGCCTTCTGGCCAGCAGCACGGTTAACACTCCAGCAGCAGATTGGACCATCAGGTGGCCTTAGAAATGCCAACCAAATGTCTTCGTGGTGAAGCAGGAAGATGGAGCCTGGCATTTTGCTGGGACTGACACACTCACCCTGGACTGCCCAGCCTTGGACATCCTTTATGGGAGAGAGAATACACTTCTATCTTCTTTAAGTCTGTGATTTGGATTTTCTGTTTATCCATCCAAGCTGCCTGCAAGGAACAAAATCACGTTCCCCATCCTAGGCAACGTTTAGATGGGTCTAAATGTGTACACCCTCTACTCTGAGAATGACAGGATAGTTACAGAACGTGGGAGGCAGGAGTGGGAGGAGAAAGCACTATAAGTATGGGCCTGTCTTGAGAGAGCCAAGAAGGACTTAGGCATAGTCGAGCACTAGGCTAACCTCACCTAGCAGAGGATTCACTTGCCCATCGTAAGGGGCTTGGTGAGGGTTGGACCCTAACTTCCCATCACTTTTGAGAGGGCGAAAATTTCAGTTTGGGCACTGGCAAGAACAGAGAGAGGGAGGGAAAAATTATGTAATATACACATGTATATGTGTAATATATATATTTTGAAATGTATATATCATTCATTAATCTTCTCAATAGTCCTGAAACAGCCACTGAAAAGTTTTGAAGCAGGGCCAGTTTAATCCACTGAGCTTGGAAGCTGATCCTACACCCTGGTCAAGCTTCAGGGATGGCAGCCGCTTATGAGAAACCCTGAGCTTGAGCCACTCAGCCACCCAGCCACCCAGTCACCCAGCCACCCAGCCACCCAGTCACCCAGCAAAGCTGATCCTGGGTGCTGCACCCTCAGAAGCTGTGAGATAATAAGCCTTTATTGTTTTAAGCCACTAAATTTTGGGATAATTTGTTAAGCATCAGTAAACAGCTAATACATTCAGCCTTGTCTGGGGCGAGTGATGTGTTTCTGGAAGCTCTTTCAGAGAAGTGAGGGAGCTATTCTCCCAGAAGCCACAGCAAACCTTTCCTTGTGTTTCATTGGCCCAAACTGAATCACTGGTCTATGCTGTGATGTGACCGTGGCCATTGGAGAGGATGAGGCAATAACCTCCAGCCTGGGCCACTTCTGGGGAGGCGGTCAGTGCCCCACAACACTGGGGGAGGTGCGGAGGCCTGAACGGAAGTTGGGATGGCTGCCAAGAGGACCACAAGTTCTTCCATGCCACATCGATTAGGGCTCCTTCTGAGGGAGGAATGTGGGGCTGCGTAGAACAATGGGATTGACTTTAAGTCAGAAAGTTATAAATGTCACCTCAGTGCTGAGACCTTTGGAGGAAAAACCAGTCCTTGGAGGACTGCTTTTCTTTGTGGAAGCTCATCACCCTGCCGCTGCTTGTGAGACACTGCCTTCCTCGGCTGATGTCATTCCAGGCTCAAGGTCATCAGTGAGGCAAAACAGGCTTTCTCCAAACTCTCTTTATCAGAAGGTTCGTGACTGATGAGGTAGTGGTCACTCCAGCAGGGAGAGCAACAACCACTCTTGATAAGTACTTTTTTTTTTTTTTCTGCTAAAAACTGTTGCTCTAAATTTGTTGAAAGTGATTCAACAGTATTGGAGTCTGGGGTCAAGTGGCTGTGTAAGGACAACTTTTGCCGTCGTGGGTGATCTATGGGCTGACACATACAACAGAAGAGGCCAGGAGGATGTCACTCATGTGTATGTGTGTGTGTGTGTGTGTGTGTGTTTGGTAACAGCTCTATTGAGATATAATTCACACACCATACAATTCACCCACTTAAAGTACGCAATTCAATGGCTTTTAGTGTATTCAGAGAGTTGTTCAATAATTACCACAATATACTTTACAATATTTTCATTTTCATCATCCTAAGAATCCCTACACACTTTATGTCCCATCCTCTAATCCCTCTGTCCCCCTAGCTCTAAGCAACCACCAGTCTATTTTCTGTCTCTTAGATGTGTGTTTTAAATGCCTTATTTGCCAGAAAATAAGATTTTGGGGAAAAAAAGCAAGAAGTTGTACCCTCCAATGATAAGTATAAGGTATAGTGTAGATTGCTGTCATGAAATGCTCTACATGGCACATGTGTGTTTTCTGACCTACACATTTTTACCAAGTGGGCTGTAATTTTGTTGAAATGACTTGAAAACTCTACAGGTGACTGACCCTTGTTGTTTGGGAAAGTGGTAGATGCAGGGTGATGGGGGATGGGTGTGGGGGCTGACCTGGGCTGGAAGGATGGGTCTGGGGATATGATATGATGGGAGGAGGTATGGAAGCAGCTCTGAGGGGAAAGCAGCACAGATTAAGTGTGTGGACAGGGAAAGTTGACACCCTGAGTTCCACGGCAACCAGATTTGCCAAGGTCTTAGAGTGTGTCCAGAGTGGAGCCTGACCACAGACCTCAGCTCAAGGGACCCAGAGCCCCTCTGAGTCAGTTGTACTGAATTATAGCCCCAGATCTGGGTCAACTGGGGAGAGATGACGAGGATTAGGGTTCCAAGGTGAAATTCCTTTGTTTCTTCATGTTTCTCCAAGGCCTGGGGAAGACCCATTCTTGACTCGGGCCCTTGGGGCTGCCTCTGAGGCCTGCCTCTGCCCTTTCCTCACTCTTCCCCACAGCCTGCCTTGTGTGAGGCCAACCCAAAAATCACTGCAGACTTCCACAGAGGAAGTTCCTGGCTGATGGTGGAGGGCAAGGCCAGAGGAGAAAGAGGAGGTGATGAGGTCTTTGTCCCCCAGGGTGTTGGGTCACATTGCTCACTGCCCTGCACCTGTGTCCAGGTCTGCTTCTCAGCAGCATGGCCAGGGCCTGAAAGCCCAGGCCTGGGTGAGGTATAACTCATGTTTGAATTCCAGCCACAGTAAGGCAAGTGAAGATCTAGAAGATTCTTCCATAGAGGAAATGATCAGCCCAACTGATAAGTTGTATAGGCACTGAGATTGGTGTCTGAGTCCTCCCTATCACCTTGCCCTGAAGCCACAGCTGTCCCAAACTCCAGTCAGTCACTTGGGTCCTGACTCTTAAATTTAGAATCCAGGTAGGACTTTGGGTGGACTGCCAAAAATCATCAGACAATTAAGGAATCTTTTTTTTTTTTTTTGAGACGGAGTCTTGCTCTGTCGCCCAGGCTGGAGTGCAGTGGCACGATCTCGGCTCACTCCAAGTTCCACCTCCCAGGTTCACGCCATTCTCCTGCCTCAGCTTCCCGAGTAGTTGGGACTACAGGCGCCCACCACCACGCCTGGCTAATTTTTTGTATTTTTAGTAGAGACGGGGTTTCGCCGTCTTAACCAGGATGGTCTTGATCTCCTGACCTCGTGATCCGCCCACCTCAGCCTCCCAAAGTGCTGAGATTACAGGCGTGAGCCACCACGCCCGATCTTTTTTTTTTTTTTTGAGACGGAGTTTCACTCTTGTTGCCCATGTTGGAGTGCAATGGCACGATCTCAGCTCACCACAACCTCCGCCTCCTGAGTTTAAGTGATTCTCCTGCCTTAGCCTCCCGAGTAGCTGGGGTCACTGGTATGCACCATCACGCCCGGCTAATTTTGTATTTTTAGTAGAGACGGAGTTTCTCCATGTTGGTCAGGCTGGTCTCAAACTCCTGCCCTCAGGTGATCTGCCTGCCTTGGCCTCCCAAAGTTCTGGGATTACAGGCATGAGCCACCAAGCCTGGCCTAGGAATCTTCTAATATGAAAGGCAGGGATCAAAACAAACAGAAAAAGGAATTCAGAGGAAACAGACTATGCAGAAAGTGAAAGAAAACTAAACGAACAAAGATAAAAACGATGTTTAATATCTTCAGAGAATTAAGAGAAGCTGTTACATCCATATTGTGTCCACATCCAGATATAAGAAAGGGCTGTAGGAAATTAAAGAACAGATTGTGGAAATAAAAATTGCAGTGGAAAGGCTGCAAGCAGCTGGGCGCGGTGGCTCATGCCTACAATCACAGCACTTTGGGAGGCTGAGGCAGGCAGACCACCTGAGGGCAGGAGTTCGAGACCAGCCTGACCAACATAGAGAAACCCTGTCTCTACTAAAAATACAAAAACTAGCCAGGCGTGGTGGTACACACCTGTAATCCCAGCTACTCAGGAGGCTGAGACAGGAGAACTGCTTGAACCCAGGAGGTGGAGGTTGCAGTGAGCTGAGATTGTGCACTCCAGCCTGGGCAACAGAGTACGACTCCATCTAAAAAAAAAGGTTGGAAGCTGAAGTTGAGAATTATTTGGTGGGACAATGAAATGGAACATGGGAGAGAAAATAAAACAATAAAGATAAAATCAAGAGGTTCACGTATGAACCATAGGAATTCCAGAAGTAGGTAAGAGAGAAAGTAGAGGGGAGAAATTATGAAATAAATTATACAAGAACATTTATAGGGATT